>NC_047573.1:33507464-33826214 GCF_011004845.1 Esox lucius | reverse complement strand
GTGAATCTTCAGTGACTCAGGAATGCGATTACCTCTCTGACTCCATATTTCCAATTTGTATTTTTACCATGCATGTTCAATATGCTGAGTATGAGCACCAGTCTCAGGGTCAGCAAAGTTCCTTTTACTGGCTAAATAGTTTCTTCAAGTTTAATAAATAGGCCCATGTTTATGACAGGTTATCTTGTCTTGGTAGCAGTGTTTTGTAATTGGTTCACTTGACAGTGTTTCTAAGATCGAAAGCACTGAGGTAGTCAAACAGTAGCGAGATAGATTAAAACTCATGACTTAGACATGTGTGTATAAGTCAGGCATATGTTTGCAAATACCTCAGCAGGGTTAAAACCAAAAAATTTATTAACCTGTTGGGACTAATAAACTACACCTCATGTTGAAGTTGCATTCGCTCATTGAGTTTTTAATAGATATGGTTAAGATATGACTAATCCTGCAATTAATGCAAGCATTAAATTCCACAAATAATTACCTTATTAAGTCCTAAAAGGCAAATTTTCATTCACAACATTTTGTATCAAGCGGTGTATTTATTTACTAGTGGTTAAATCATACCCTTGACAAAGTAAATATGAGACTACTAAATATGAGTAAACTGATGCTTCAGTGTGTTGCAAAAGTCAAGACTATTTCAGTCTGCGCTGTGTAATTTCGGGGAATGCCACACTATTTTTAACACAATTTGCAACATTTTACAAGCCACAGTTGTATGACATGAGCTGATGTCACATAGTGAGTTGCAACAGCATTTGGCCAACAGTTGCAGCCCAGATCTGAACCGACGACAAGGCATTTAGCACACATTTAAAGAAACAGTCCAGTCGTTTTCTATCCACTATAGCAGTGTTTCCCAATCCTGGTCCTCAGTACCCAAAGAGGTGCATGTTTTTGCCCTATCACTCACACACTTGAGTGCACCCCTTTGGGTCCCGAGGACCAGGATTGGGAAACACTGCACTAAAGAATAAATAAGCTATTTATTCTTAAGTTTAATGAATGTGACGAAATAAGCAATACATGCTGTGGACTATACACAGTACCTTCTTTTTTAGTATTCACCTTCGACTTTCACACATTTTATTGTGTTACAACATGAAATGAAAGTGGATTTAATTAGGGGAATTCATGTTTGACACTGAACAACACCAAAGAGTCCATAATATCAGAGTAAAAAATATAATTGGCAAATTGTTATAAATGTATTATAAATATAAAACAGGGCCAATTATAGCAGAAAGTGATGTTAAACTGGTGAAAGTCCTGCTTGGATTCAGTTCCGTTGATAAGAGTTTGGTTGATGGTAGGGATGTTTTTGTAATTTTAAAGGTTGACAAAAAAGTCTCACCTTAGCAGAATTCAATGTGGCTTCCAGCATTTATCGTTTGACCTTGTACGAGATATCTCCTGATTGCAAGGAAGAGTTAAATGTGTACCTAGGCATTATTTTGGCAGTCAATTACCTTGTTCTATGAGTGTCATCAATGTTTTTCTGCTAAATCTGTGATGTAATTTCAGTGGTAGAATACCAGTATCGACTGATCAATCATAGACCTCGGTCTTACCAGCAGTTTTCACATGCCATCACAGCTTTTCGTGTTCTGTTGGAGAGTATTTTGTTTGATGTTTGTAATCATGTTACTTCAGAATTCTTGAGAAATTTGGAGTAAATTGGAATGCAACTAAATGCATGATATTGTGGAAATGTATCTGTAGTTCTTGGATTTCCCTTGTTCTCAATAAAGGGATACTTAGTCTGTTTTATTGTACTGTATGAGTTATGGCGTGTGTCCAGCTTCAAATACCTGGGTGTCCACATCTCCAAAGAAATTTCCAGGACCCTCAACATCTCAGCCCTGGTCAAAATGGCATGGCAGCGCATGTACTTTTTGAGGAGGCTGAAGGACCGCCTGTCTTCCAAGATTCTTGTGAACTACTACCACTGCACAACCCAGAGCATTCTGACTAACTGCGCCACAATGTGGTTTGGTGGTTGTTCCGTAGCCTACCAGAAGGCCCTGGAACTGGTGGTGAATACTGCCCAGCACTTCATGGGCATCCAGCTCCCAGCCATTGAAGACCTCCAGCGCAAGCAGTGTCTGCATAGGGTGTGCAGCATCACCAGGGACCCTTCACACCCATGCCACAATCTGTTTGTCCTCCTCCCAACAAGCAGGCGGTAAAGGTCTCTCCGTTCTCGCACCAGCAGGTTCAGGAACAGTTTCTTTTCATCTGCTGTAACCCTGCTGAACTGTCTTCCCATCACTAACTATGCCCATGCTCTGCATTACTGGACACTGTTACTACCTTACAAAGTCTGATAAGGAGGTTTTCAGTTGTCTACAGGTATGTGTCCTTGATGCTATTCCTGTATTTTATTTGCACATGCTGAGTTGCACCTTAAACCCTGCCCTCACTACACGTTGCACATTTAGAACTGCCCATGAACTTTTATTTTCAATTGTTACATGCACGTCTACCTCGGGAACCTCATTGCTGCTATCCCTGCATTTCAGTTGCACATGCTACCTTACTCTTTCAATTTGCCCTTGATTACATATTCAGAATGCCATTGAGAACTGCCACAACTATTTATCTCACTTTTACATACATTATACCTGTACATTTTCTGTAAATTTGTGAATTTTACACTGCACATTTAGAATTGCAATTAATTGCACACTTATTTGTTCCACTTGAATATAGATATTCTTGTACTGTACTTGTACTGTTCAGAGACAATAAAGGGGAATTTAATCTAAAAAATGTATTGTAAAATGTTTGTCTGTGTTGCAAGACAGGCAAAAATAAAACAATCCATTTGGTAATTTGCATTGGTTAAGTGGGATAATTCCTGTCCTTTTGTGTTCATTGTTTTAGCTATGGTAAAGTAATGCTTATGATTATTTGGGTGAGTGTTTTAGATATTGGTCTGCTTTTAAAATAAAGTTAGTTGAGTTCTTGTTACAGAAACCTCCAACACTGTTGTTTTACGAGTTAGAGGAGTGTATCATTAACGGATTCTCTTAGCACATGTTTGTGCTATAGTGTGTTTTAGATAGTTATGGTATAAAAATAGATTAGGGAGGACATATTGGGGAGGAATATTGCTGGTATGTAACTATGTGATGTATTTAAATGTAATTACTTGATTGGAATTAATTGTATTACTAAAATGTAGATTATAATGGCATTCTAAGTTTATCTTCAATTACTCTGGTTGTTTATTGTTTTACATTGTCTTGGAAACTAGCAGGTTTTTTATTTTATGTGTGGTGGCAGCAGACACTCCCTGTCACTCATATAGCCAAACAAGACCACCAGCGCTTTTAGCCTTGCAGGAGTTGTATTTACAGAAAAATGAAGACCACTCAGAATATTGGTGCAGAAATTGTGTCCTGGCTAATGACTATAGACCTGTAATGGCTACTTTAATAATAATAATATAATAATCTTTATTTATAGAGCAAAATCATTTTACACAGTGCTTCACAGTGCAAAGACAATAAAATACAATGCATACAAAGCAAATGACAAGATACATGATAAAAGCAAGAACACTACTTAAGAAATTTAAATACAGTTAAAATAAAAAGTCAGCTAAATCAGGAATGGCTCTCCTATAAAAGTATGTCTTAAGAAGGGACTTAAAGGAATTCACTGACTCAGCTGACCTGAAGTCCTCGGGCAGGCTATTCCAGAGCCTCGGGGTGTGACAACTGCGACCTCTGCTGGTTCACCTCCCCCTGCAGCGGGCGGGCCCCGGCGGTCGACGTCACCGGCTTTCTGACACCACCGTCTCATCATACATTTCACCTGTGTCTCGTTTAGTGCACCTGTTCATCATCATCGCTGTTTCCCCCGGTATATATGTTCCCTCTACTCCCCCTGTCTTTGTGTGTGATTGTTCTCGACCTCATGTCAGAGCTGTGTACGCTTTGTAAAACGCTCATTCTGTTTACTTGTTCGATTGAACTATATAAAAATCTTCATCCGCCACGCCTTCTCCGGTTCCTCCTTGCTCCCTCAACCAAAGCTGTGACAGAATCACACACCTAAAGAATACAGCAAGGATATGGAGCCCGAAGGAGCCACAGGCGAGGTCGGTGTTGCGGAGGCGGTCCAAGTACATTCAACAATGCTGGCCAGCCTAGGCGCCGCGATGGACAACGTTCTAAAAGCGGTGCAGCGCCTAGAGCTGAGTCAGCAGCACCCCGCAACACCGGCCGTCTCTCCGCCTGCCCCAGCCTCGCCGCCAGCCATGGGGCCGTTGCATCTCCCCTTGCCTAGGGATTACAACGGGGCGGCGGACCGCTGCCAGGGATTCCTATTGCAACTGGACATCGCGCTCCAGGCGATGCACCCTGCGCCGACCGAGGCTCAGAAGATCACCTTGCTCGTCTCCTGCCTTTCCGGAAAAGCCCTGGAGTGGGCCACCGCCGTCTGGAACACCGAGCAGCCCACCCAGGGCAGGTACGCCGAGTTCACCCGCCGCTTCCGAGCCGTGTTTGACCACCCGCACGAAGGAAGAGAGGCGGGTGAACGGCTGTTCCACCTTCGGCAGGGGACGAGGTCGGCGCAGGAGTTCGCACTGGAGTTCTGGACCCTGGCAGCGGGATCGGGGTGGAACGAGCGGGCTCAGATCGACCATTACCGGTGTAGCCTTCGCGAGGACGTCCGGAGGGAGCTGGCTTGTCGAGACGTGTCCCTCTCCTTTGACCAACTGGCGGACATGTCCATCCGTCTCGACAACCTGCTAGCTGCCCGAGGACGTCCCGGAAGAGGCCCGCCCGTTCCACCCTGCCAACCAGACGCCGCCGTCCCCATGCGCTGCGCTGTTGGGCAGGTGTAGGGGAGGAGAGGTGCGGAGTGCCTCCAAGAGGAAACGAGGCCGTAACACCGCGCCGCACCGCACCTCCCTCCCCGAGTCAAGAGGTGACAGGCAGGGCACTTCCGCATCACCCCAGGTAGCACATGCACATTCGCCACTAACCTCTTCACTCTCTATGTGCACTGTCCCTGTTAGGTTCCCCGGCTTTCCGCTGCTTTCCCGGTGTAAGGCGCTGGTAGACTCAGGCGCAGCCGGGAATTTCATGGATAGATCCTTTGCCCTGCGGTCACGCATACCCCTCCAGGTCCTCGACACCCCCCTGCCCGTGAGAGCTCTAGACAGCCGGCCACTAGGGTCAGGTCTGGTCACAAGTTGCACTGTTCCCCTCCTCCTGGTTACCGACAACCGACACAGTGAAACCATATCATTTCACGTGATCGACTCACCCACGTTCCCAGTCGTTTTAGGTTTCCCCTGGTTGTCCCTACATGACCCCGTCATCTCTTGGTCTAGTCGACGTCTGTCGGGGTGGTCGCGGAAGTGCCAGGGTAGGTGTTTGGGTGTTTCCGTTGGCTCGACCTCGGTGGAGAGTCCAGACAGTGCGCCCGCCGTGCCCATTCCCCCTGAATACAGGGACTTGGCTACGGTTTTCTCCAAGGCCAAGGCTGCTGTGTTGCCACCACACCGGCTGGGGGATTGTGCGATAGACCTCGTTGACGGAGCCGCACTCCCGAAGGGTCACGTGTATCCACTGTCCCGCCCCAAAACGGAGACTATGAACGCCTACGTTACGGAAGCGTTGGAACAGGGCTACATTAGGCCCTCCAAGTCACAGGTCTCCTCGAGTTTCTTTTTTGTGAAAAAGAAGGACGGTGGTTTGCGCCCGTGCATCGATTACCGGGCGCTGAACAAAATCACCATTCCGTTCCGCTACCCTCTCCCTTTGATCTCTGCGGAGGTGGAGAGGATGCACGGGGCCCGCTTTTTCACTAAATTAGACCTCAGGAGTGCCTATAACCTGGTGCGTATCCGGGAAGGAGACGAGTGGACAACTGCCTTTAGTACCACGTCCGGCCATTACCAGTATTTAGTGATGCCGTACGGGTTGATGAATGCTCCTTCAGTCTTCCAGTCCTTCGTCAACGACGTATTCCGGGACTTGTTGTGCGAAGGAGTGGTGGTGTATATTGATGACATCTTGATATTCACTGCCACCCGCGCCGAACATGTCTCGTTAGTGCGCAGAGTGCTGGCTCGACTGCTGGAGCATGACCTGTACGTGAAAGCCGAGAAGTGTCTGTTTTTCCAGTCGTCTGTGTCCTTCCTGGGATATCGCTTTTCCAGCACAGGTGTGGCTATGGAGGAGCCTCACATTGACGCCGTGCGTAATTGGCCGACCCCAACCATGGTTAAGGACGTGCAACGTTTCTTAGGCTTCTCTAATTACTACAGGAGGTTTATCCGGGGCTTTAGTCAGGTCGCGGCTCCGATCACCTCCCTTCTGAAAGGGGGGGCGACCCGGTTGCGGTGGACCGTGGAGGCGGAGCGGGCGTTTGTGGAACTGAAACACCGTTTCACCACCGCTCCTGGCCCATCCCGACCCGTCTCTCCAGTTCATCGTGGAGGTGGAAGCGTCCGATTGTGGGCTCGGTGCCATCCTCTCCCAACGGACGGGGTGTCGTAACACGCTCCGTCCCTGTGCCTTCTTCTCCCAGAAGCTTAGTGCGGTGGAGCGGAACTATGACGTAGGTGATCGTGAGCTGCTGGCCGTGGTTCGAGCTCTGTCGGCGTGGAGGCACTGGTTAGAGGGGGCTAAACACCCTTTCCTCGTCTGGACTGACCACCGGAACCTGGAGTACATGCGGGCAGCGAGGAGGCTGACCCCTCGCCAGGCAAGGTGGGCTATGTTTTTCACCCGGTTTGTGTTTACTCTTACCTACAGGCCGGGGAGTAAGAACGTCGGGGCTGAAGCGCTGTCCCGCCAGCATGACACGGAGGAGAGGCCAGTGGATGATGCTCCCGTGCTCCCGGAGTCATGCATCGTGGCACCGGTGGTATGGGAACTGGACGCGGACATCGCCGGAGCGCAGCGCGACGAGCCCTCTCCGCCCACATGCCCTGAGGGCCGTACGAATGTGCCGGCATCTGTCCGCGACCGCCTCATCTACTGGGCGCATACATCTCCCTCCTCCGGTCATCCTGGCATCGGGCCAACAGTGCGCGCCCTGGCCGGTAAGTACTGGTGGCCCACTTTAGCCAAGGACGTGAGGGTATATGTCTCTTCCTGCTCGGTGTGCGCCCAGAGTAAGGCACCCCGGCACCTACCTGTGGGCAAGTTGCACCTCTTGCCCATTCCACAACGACCATGGTCCCACATCTCTGTTGATTTTTTGACGGATCTCCCCCCTTCCCAGGGCCATACCACCATCCTGGTCGTTGTGGATCGGTTCTCGAAGTCCTGCCGCCTCTTGCCTCTGCCCGGCCTTCCTACTGCCCTACAGACCGCGGAGGCCCTGTTTACACACGTCTTCCGGCACTATGGGGTGCCCGAGGACATCGTGTCTGACCGGGGTCCCCAATTCACGTCTAGGGTGTGGAAAGCATTTATGCAGCACCTGGGGATCTCGGTCAGCCTGACCTCGGGCTACCATCCCCAGTCCAACGGGCAGGTGGAACGGGTAAACCAAGAAGTGGGGTCCTACTGCCAGGACCGGCCGGGGGAGTGGGCAGAGTTTCTGCCGTGGGCAGAATATGCACTGAATTCTCTGCACCACTCCTCCACGGGCGTGACGCCTTTCCAGTGCGTCCTGGGCTACCAGCCGGTCCTGGCGCCCTGGACGCCGAGCCAGACCGGTACCCCTGCGGTGGACGACTGGTTCCGGCGGGCAGCGGGCACATGGGAGGCAGTACAATCCCGGCGGGCGGGCCCCGGCGGTCGACGTCACCGGCTTTCTGACACCACCGTCTCATCATACATTTCACCTGTGTCTCGTTTAGTGCACCTGTTCATCATCATCGCTGTTTCCCCTGGTATATATGTTCCCTCTGCTCCCCCTGTCTTTGTGTGTGATTGTTCTCGACCTCATGTCAAAGCTGTGTACGCTTTGTAAAACGCTCATTCTGTTTACTTGTTCGATTGAACTATATAAAAATCTTCATCCGCCACGCCTTCTCCGGTTCCTCCTTGCTCCCTCAACCAAAGCCGTGACACGGGGCATTGACTGCCCCCTTTAGTTTTCAGCTGAGACTCTGGAACAGACAACAGGCCTCTGCCCAAGAACTTCAAGGTACATATGGGACTAAAAGGTCAGAGACATTACATGGAGTAAGGCCATGAAGAGCTTTAAAAGTAATCTATAAAATGTCAATACTAAAACATACTGGGAGCCAGTGTAATGAAGCCAAAACAGGGTGATGTGATCATGTTTCTTGGTTCTGGTTAAAATTCTGGCAGCTGAGTACAGTCTGGTGTCAATCAATAGATTTTTGGGTCAAACAAGTAAAAAGTGATTTGCAAGGCTCTGAATATCTTTTTATATCCTTTTGCATCTTTATAAAGTTCCATTACCTTGTTACGCAGGTTTTTTGACAGTTCTTTTCTGCTCCCCACAGCTCAATATCTAGCCTGCTCAGTGCATCCACGTGAGAGCTAACTAACTCCTTGACTATTTATGCACAGACACTAATTGCAATTTAAAAAGCCACAGGTGTGGGAAGCTCATATTTAATTGCCATTCTCACCTGTGTGTGTGTCACCTTGTGTGACTGTAACAAGGCCAAATATTCAAGGGTATGTATACTTTTGATCAGAGGAATTTGGGTGATTTCAGTTATTATTATGATTTAAAAAGGAGCCAAACAACTATGTGATAATGAATGGCTTTATATGATCGCTATCCTTAAATAAAAGACAGTTATTTGCATTATCAGTCATATTTTCTAAATCAATGGCAACATTTCACTTTTTTTTTCTTCTTCACAACTGTATTTTGATTTATTTAGGGGTGGGCTAATTACTTTAGAATAGGCCTAACAAAGTCTCTGGGTCCATAAAAAAAGACAAACTTCACAAACTGAAAACCTATTTACCTTTTTTTTTTTACACCGTATTCCTACTAATCTGCCAAATTCACACTAGCGGGGCAGGCTTTCATCTGTACCCATGTGCTGATCACCCTTCACTGAATGACATCAATGGATGAAACAAACTTCCAGATAAATAATCAGAGCCTAGGGTGAAATTAATTTAGAAATGAGAATGAAGAGGTGTAATGATGAAAAATTGGCAGCAGCATGTAAGAAATCCTTTTTTTTTTTTATTATTCCATATTTTAATAAAACATTTTTTTTGTTCATGATGTTACAGACTCGATGTCATCTCGCTCAATCTCATCTAAACGTCCGGTCGTACCTCTACTTTATAGACATCTCAACCAGAATACACATCACAGTACTGTAAGTCCATTGGCTGATTACTGTTGCGCTTTGACTGAACGTGACTTCCTGTTTACAGATAAACAGACGGTCTGTTGTGAACTAAACTTAACATACACTTCATCTAGATAGCACCCCCTCAGCACCTCCGGTGAACATGATAAAAATAAGATCACCACTCTTGGATACATTCTGGAGATTTAAAAAAATTGGGTTTATTTTAATTGATATAGTTTTTAGAGCCCAATAAACGAATTAAAAAGCTAGCATAGCTAAACCACACAGATACAGAGGGTCTGAAAGGCCAGGCGGTTCTAGATGTGTAAATCCTGCATTTGGTTATATGATGAAATATTTTTTGTAAAATATAGTTTGTGTTCAAGCAGAAAATACAGTATCATATTTTTATAGTTTGTGCTTGGTTTTATAGTTTGCCCAATTCAACAGAGAAAAGCCAGTCATAATAAGAATATTATAATTTTGTAAACCATGATCTAAGGAAATAGCTTTGCTTTGTATTATATTGTTTCTTAAGGTAATTCAAGTGTTTAAACATATAGTATTTATTTCTGTGTTGATATTAGTGTTTCTTTATGAAAACACATCGTAATTATAGCAGTGATGAGGACGCAACTGGAAACATTTTGCTTTTCAATAAATCTGTTTTGTTGGGAGCTTTAATGTTAGGAACATTGTAAAGATTGTGTGCAATTATCTTCAGAAAATGATTTTTGAGAAATAATAGCTTTTTCAGCATTCTAGCTCTCCCATGCTTTGGAATAGTGCAATCAAAGTTTGATGCAATCTACCGCATGCCGACACAATCTACCTGATCTTACCGTGGTAAGAAAACACTGTAATTAGATGAGCGACATCTGTACTCTGCTGTGGTCTCAAGCTGCTCTCGGTGCCTTTGTGAATCTCAAACAGTGGTTCACCATGGGAACTATCCTGACCCTACTTTTTCTAGGAGTTAAGGCGGTCTTGTCTCAACGTTCCAGTGTGCCACCCAAACTGCACCCATGTGCCTCCTTCTTGAAAAAACTCCCTGGCCGAGAGGAATTATGATGTGAGTTATGAGGAGCCCCTCCTCAACGCAACACGCCCTTGACTTAACAAGCCCCTGCACACATTTTCCCCGCCCACACTAACTCACTACACTTACCTTGATCACTCCACGTCTTGGTTCTCTTACCTGCACACTCCTGGACTCCTTATCATTCTGTGTTCCATGAATGCTGCACCTTCCTGCCACAATCACCTGGATTCATCTCACCTGTGTCTGAGTTTGTGCACTATATAGTCAGTTTGTTTCTTGATCACGAATGAGGTACTGTGCGTTTTGACTACTTACAAAGTATTTTTGACTTACTGTGTTATTAATATTAATAGCTGCTGGGCTGAATAGTAGGATGGAACTTTCTCTGAGTGCACAGTGGTAAATTCACATAGTGAGGTCTGCTGGACCACTGCAAAGCCAGTATCCATCTCCACTGTCTCGGTTAATAAACGATGAGCCATCAACAAATGGTAAGGTGGCAGTCAGGGAGTGCTTAAGAGTGGCAGTCTGCTCTTGCTTGACTCTCCACTACACTAGTGACTTCGCCATCATCTTTCGTGGTACGTAGCTCACCAGGGTTGACAACTGAACATCTCTGAATGATAACATTATGTGCTGTGAGTAGAACTTCCTAGCTGCTCATTATTGGGGTTATCAGTGCCTTAGGCTCTTCTGTTTGCTGTTTTCCCCCTCTCTGTTGACCATATGTTTTCCTCCCCACTCGTGGCATATATCCAGTATATATCTGGACCAGTGTTGGTGCAGGAGTCTGTACCATGTTGGGCAGCCACTGCTGTGATGGCTGTTGGTGCAGAGGGTGGGCTGGTTTGTTTAGCTGCTTGTGCTATTACTGCTTCCTTGGTGTCTTTCTCCTCCAGTTCTGACAGTTGTTTCCTAATTAGTTTGGCATGTGATTGGTTTGGGTTTTCTTTTCCTTTTGAGCCTCTCAGAAATGCTTGACAAGGTGCTTTATGTGACTTTTCTTCAGGTTCCAATCAAACCCCACTACGTCTTTCACCTCGGCTTGGACTGGCTGTGGTAGATTCTTCCTCAGGGTGTGTGAGAACAGCAGTTGTGGAGTTCTGTCTTTCCCTTGTCTCCTCCATCCAAACTTTTTGGAGGTCGTGAATTTATTGTTCACAGCTCATGTCATCCGTCAGTGTCATCTCAGTTAGCTACCATTTGGGCCATTGCCTGTATGATGTCCGCCACACATAGTGGCTTTCCTGCAGTCTGTTGATCAAATGCAGTAACCCCTTTTCCTCCCCCTCAGAATATTCAGGGAGTTTGTTGAGCATGGCCTGTAAATCTCTTGCTACCCATGGTGGACAAATGGTGCATCAGATTGGGTAGGAGCACCATTGGGGCTTGGGAGTCAGGTGCCTGTTGTAGCATCTGGCGGGCAGTGTCTCGAACCTTCAGCTACCCAAATAGTGGCCTTACCAAGGTCGCTACACTACCCCCACCACACAGAAGAGCGTGTCCACACCATTTTGAAAGCTACACCCTCCTCCTTCCATTACTTTTCCTAAATAGGTGTATATTTCATTGTTCCATTGTCAGAATTCTAAACAGACAAACAGAAAACTATTTAGACACTAGTAACTTGTTGTTTTTTTGCTATTATTGAAACATAATACAAACGATATAGGCTACTTGATAATTCAACAAATGTATCACACTTTACTGAGTTTTAGGACTATGTACATCTATTCATGCGGCTAACATTTGATCGTCGCAAACTGGTCAATAATGTCTGTTATTTTACCTTTTATATTTTAATTCTAATGGATTTATTTTTTATAATTAAGTGTTTTTTTCATGTTGTACATTTGTAGGGCCTAATAAACAAACGAAAATACTATAGCCTGTGTTCTTAGAAATAATCATTCTATGTCTAATTTGTTTGTCCTTTTTTTCGAATGATAGCATTCAGCTCTGGCTGTTAATGTTTGTCTGAAAGGCTTGGTGGTTCTAGTGTTAAAGGAATAATATACGGCTCCAGAAAAAATTAAGAGAAGACTGCACCCTTTTTTTTTAATGAGTTTTGAGTGAGTTCAATTTAAAGTGGTCTATTAATGGTCTCTTAAAAAACCTTCCTTTTCTACTTTTTTGGTAAGGAAATGAAAAGGTGCAATGGTCTCTTCAGTTTCTTCATTCTCTTCATCTTTGTCAGAGATGAGACTCAGAATGGTAGTGTCATCCGCAAATTTGAGGATGATGTTGGAGCTGTGTGTCTCCACGCTGTCATGTGTGAACAGGGAGTACAGGAGGGGACTGAGTATGCAGCCCTGTGGGGCTCCAGTGCTCAGGGTCAGTACAGAGGTGAGGTTGCCCATTCTCACCACCTGGGTTCTGCCCGTCAGGATGTCCAGGATCCAATTGAAGAGAGAGGTGTTAAGTCCCAGGGTCCTGAGCTGAGGAACAAGCTTGGCGGGCACAATACTGTTGAATGCAGAGCTGTAGTCCACAAACATCCTCCCGTATGTGTTGCCTTTTCCCAGGTGGGAGAGGGCTGTGTGTGTCGTCAGGGCGATGGCATCATCCGTAGATCTATTGGGGCGGTATGCAAATTGAAAGGGGTCCAAGGTGTCAGGAAGGTTGGAGCAGATGTGAGTTCTGACCAGCCACTCAAAGCACTTCATGATGGTTGAGATCAGTACTACAGGGAGGTAGTCGTTCAAGCAGGTGATGGAAGGTTTCTTTGGTACAGGGATGATGGTGGTCTGTTTGAAACAGGAGGGGACTACAGACAGAGACAGGGAGAGGTTGAATATTGAGGTGAAAACCTCAGCTTGTTGGTCAGAGCACACCCTGAGGATTGCCTGGAATGCCATTTATATGCATAGCCAGGCTGGACAGATTGCCAGACAGAAGATGATACAAAGTAAGGCCAGCCTGGCTATGCATTTGTTACTTTCTTTCACATGAACTATTCTGAACAATATACATTATTGATTTAAAGCTGCACTGGGTAACATTCTGGGTAAAATGTGAGAAACAGCTCCCCCAATTCTTCCTTCTCCTCCCCCGCCTGAGTTTGATTGACAGTGGGCACATAAATGGGCATGTAGGCAATCTGATGCAATTTTTAGACTCAGTCAACCGAAAATTCATAGAACCAGCTAAACGCGAATGCTACAACCAAATAATTTTTCATAACCTTTTTGACCTCCCCTCTCATCCCACAGAATCACCTGCTCTACCCCTCCCTCCCTAATCGAACATGAAACCCGGAAAAACAACTGTTATCCCCCCAGTCATAAATGAACAACCATAAAAATAAATAAAACATAATCCTTTCACACAGACACAGCTGCCAAATGTCAAGGCAATAAATCACTCATACTTTGGGTGCCATAAACTATATTCTTCTGCCCTTTTTTTTTTCCGGAATGTGATTGACTGTCTTTTACGATGTTCCCCTTACCCCTACTTGGGTAAACATTTATGACAAGATGGGGGAAGACACAAGTGGGGGCAGAGAGGATAAGGAACAAATGTTGTCGTTAGAGAATGTATAAGCAGTATCTTGCTACACCCCTTTTAACTGTAATAAATACTGACTGTTCTATGTTTTCCTCAAATATTCCTCACAGGTTTATTCTGTAAGCTTTTGACGCTTCTCTCCTTGCAAGGAAATTAAACCGCTAATTGTCCAAAGATTATTTAGTCTCAGTACTTACTTCCTTTAAGAGTTCTTATATATGATATTTCCATAACAGAGGGTTGACAGAAAGTGGCTTCAGCAGCAGATAGGGAAGAAGAGGTAGCAAGGATTATTGGGAAGGATGCTAGGTTTTGCTTTCCTCAATTTCCACTTCTCAAACTTGGGTTACACCGCTGTTGTGGAATTTCTTCAACTGATTTTTTTTGGATTCTACAAATGTATAAAGGAATAAGGAATGACTGGTTCAAGTAGTGAGAAAATGGGAAAGTACTGAGTCCCTGTGTTTAGACAAGAAGAAGAATGTTAGACAGTGTCAATAATGTGGGAAAGGGGATCTGGGGGTTCTATTCAATTAAATTGCCATCACACGACCCATAAGGAATATCTCAAACAAATAATAAAGAAAGCAGTGACGTAGCTCAGGTGAGGAAAATACCTTTTGCGTGCTGTCCTTTTATCAGGCCTTGCCTACGGGTATAGAGGTGAACTGCCGTTAGGCGTCAATGGTTACTCTTTGATTTCAATGTTTGTCTCAACACCGCCCCCGACACTTTGATCACCATCTGTGACAATATAATAGCATAATCAAGCACCCATCTCCAAATCACATGGGATTAGGGAAGAGTGTAACACATGAATGTGTTTGTCCTGTTTGGTAATTGTAAATCCAGTAATGGTAGAATGTTCCATCTCCTGTTTTCTCATGATCTCAGGGAATGATGTTTCAACAATGTATGCTTAGACTAGAGGAGCATAACCTCATTCTGCTCAGCGTGATGAAAAGCGAAGAATCAAGAAAGTGATATTTTAAATTTTATTTTTAGAACTTGGAAGGCAGCACATCTGCATTGTGTTTCAAATGGCTTTTTTAAAGGATTGATTGTATACATTTCTAAAAGGCATCATCATATAAAAAACTGAACAACTTAGTGTTGATGTTTAAGTGTCAAACCTAAACATAGAAGCTGTACTGAAAGGTAACCAGTTGTTTCATATAAATATGTCCTAGCTTAGCTAAAACCTTTCTATGTTCACCGTCCTTCGATGTTCAAAAGACATCCCTTCACTGCTGTTTGCAGTGCTACCAGATAGCAGACAAAAAAGGTTCAGGAACATCAAAACCAAGACAGATGGAAAAACAATTCTACGCAGAGGTCATCAGGAACTATTTATCTTGATTTTCAACTAAGTGCCCTTTTATCCTGCAAATGCAGGATGTTCTTTGGGATCTGAAATAGAGTGTTAGGTAAAACTCCTAATTTAAAAAATGCCCCAATGACCAATTTCAATCTAATTCTCAAAAGAAAAAGAATGGCATAGATGCCACTTATTAGTGAGATACTTCCCTCACATGAAAGGTAAAACAAAAACTCAGTTAACAGTATGACCTATATATGGAGTGAGTTAGATCCTCCTGCCATAAAGCAAATCATTATTCACATCAAGGAAGCATCAGGGTTAGCACCTGTTTTATTTATACTTACACCACTTCCCTTTGTGTATGCATCACCATCATGGGTTTACACAGTTTCCTTATTTATTTTAAGTTTGTAGACAGCAACTTGACTGGCAATGTGTTCCACCATAATATGTTTCACACTTGGTCAATGAAAACATTTTATCAAAATTGTACTTCAAAAGCAGCAATAACACTACCATCATACATAAACTTACAAAAGGTTACTTGGTATTCTTATTATTAGGGTTATTATGCTCTAGTATTTTCCTGCCATGGTGTTGACCAAAAAGGCATGATAGTGTGCAACCCTGGCTGGTTGACCAAAAGGTTAGTTTGATGATACACAAATAGAGGGTAGGAGAAGTGGGACACAAGAGAGGTATCCTATCATTTCTTAGATACCAAAGCATGGGGCGATGCTCAAGCACTTACAGTAGAAATAGTGGATTTTTTGCTTTGGAGCAATGGAATGCTATTTTGCTTAAATCGCCTTAGTGTGCTGGTTGATGGCCTTGGTGGCATGACAAATCAGAAATGATAACATTGTATGATTTTTAAATAATTAATTAGCATTTTATTGCATGGCATAAGTATTTGATCACCTACCAACCAGTAAGAACTCTGGCTCTCACAGACATGTTAGTTTTTCTTTAAAAAGCCCTCCTGTTCTCCACTCAATACCTTTATTAACTGCACCTGTTTGAACTTGTTACCTGTATAAAATACACCTGTCCACACACTACATCAAACAGACTCCAACCTCTCCACAATGGCCAAGACGAGAGAGCTGTGTAAGGACATCATGGATAAAATTGTAGACCTGCACAAGGCTGGGATGGGCTACAGGACAATAGGCAAGCAGCTTGGTGAGAAGGCAACAACTGTTGGCGCAATAATTAGAAAATGGAAGAAGTTCAAGAAGACGGTCAGTCTCCCTCGGTCTGGGGCTCCATGCGAGATCTCACCTCGTGGGGCATCAATGATCATGAGGAAGGTGAGGGATCAGCCCAGAACTACACGCCAGGACCTGCTCAATGACCTGAAGAGAGCTGGGACCACAGTCTCAAAGAAAACCATTAGTAACACATTACGCCGTCATGGATTAAAATCCTGCAGCACACGCAAGGTCCCCCTGCTTAAGCCTGCGTATGTCCAGGCCCATCTGAAGTTTGCTAATGACCATCGGGATGAGACAAAAATAGAGCTCTTTGGTCTAAACTCCACTCGCCGTGTTTGGAGGAAGAAGAAGGATGAGTACAACCCCAAGAACACCATCCCAACCGTGAAGCATGGAGGTGGAAACATCATTCTTTGGGGATGCTTTTCTGCAAAGGGGACATGACGACTGCACCGTATTGAGGGGAGGATGGATGGGGCCATGTATCACGATATCTTGGCAAACAACCTCCTTCCCTCAGTAAGAGCATTGAAGATGGGTCGTGGCTGGGGCTTCCAGCATGACAACGACCCGAAACACACAGCCAGAGCAACTAAGGAGTGGCTCCGTAAGAAGCATCTCAAGGTCCTGGAGTGGCCTAGCCAGTCTCCAGACCTGAACCCAATAGAAAATCTTTGGAGGGAGCTGAAAGTCTGTATTGCCCAGCGACAGCCCCGAAACCTGAAGGATCTGGAGAAGAGGGCCAAAATGCCTGCTGCAGTGTGAGCAAACCGGGTCAAGAACTACATGTATGATCTGTGTAATTGTAAACAAAGGTTTCTGTACCAAATATTAGGTTCTGGTTTTCTGTTGTATCAAATACTTATGTCATGCAATAAAATGCAAATTAATTACTTAAAAATGATACGATGTGATTTTCTGGATTTTTGTTTTAGATTCCGTCACTCACAAATTACAGACCTCTACATGATTTGTAAGTAAGAAAACCTGCCAAATTGGCAGTGTATCAAATACTTGTTCTCCCCACTGTATATACACACACACAGACAGGTAGAAAGTAAAAGTAAAAACCAGAAGAAAATTACTCAGTAAGGTGTTGGGCCACCACGAGCTGCCAGAAAATCTCCAATGCGCCTGGGCAAAGATTCTACAAGTCTCTGGAACTTCACTGGATGGATGGAACACCATTTTTCCTCATTTGGTGTTAATGGTGGTGGAAAGTGCTGTCTAACACATAGATCCTAATTCTTCCATAGATATTAAATTCAGATCTGGTAATTGCAAAGGCCATAGCTTATCATTCACATCATTTTCATAGTAATCAAACCATTCAGTGACCTATCAGCCTTTGGATCAATTAAGTGTATTACACTTATATGGAAGCATCAACATTTGTTATGTTCCTTCATTCATTTATTCATATTTTTCTTATTATTTAATAAGAAATAATCTCTCATCCACTTGCTTGGCTGTATATACAGCTCCAGAAAAAATGAAGAGACCACTGCATCTTTTTCTTTCCTTTCCAAAAAAGTTGAAAAGGAAGGTTTTCAGTGAGTAATAGAAGGGTTAAAATTAAGAGACCAATGCAAATTGAACACTTCTGTTCCTCACTCAAAAAAAGGTGCAGTGGTCTCAAATTTATTTCTGGAGCTGTGTACTGCATTTGAAAAGGAATCAGATCCCTTCACTTTTCCATATTTTGTTAAGTTGCCTTTATTTAAAAATTCATAAAAATGTGTATCTTTAATCTACACACAATATCTCACAATATCCCGCAAAATATCCCACAAAAACAAATTTTTAGACATTCATAAAAATAACACAGTTAGCTAAGTATTCAGTATTTTGTAAACAAGCTTTTAGAATAAGGTTGTGAAGTAACAAAATGTGGAAAAAGTGAAGGGGTCTGAATACTTCCCGAATGCACTGTATATTTTCTAAATTAATTAATCTCCTTTTTGCCTGACCGCGTAAGCGGAGCAGGCCAAGAAGAGCGAGTGGCCCTCATTCATGAAAACTCCTCGGAAAAGATCTCAGATTTGAACGTTGGAAGAGACATACGCTCATCTCAAAGTGTGATTCACGAAACTGTCGCACATGATCGAAATGCGCGTAAATGTATTCGCAGATTGATAAATCGGATGAAGCCGTGGACGTGGGTACGTGCTGCACCTGTCCGTATTTACATATGACACGCGTGTAATTTATGCGGTTGTGGAGATCAGCAACCTAGGATTGGACAGATTTCAATATAAATCATTGCCTGAAACTGCTAATTTACCATTCGTCATTCTCTATGACAAAATCAGCGCAGTTACGGAACACTTTCGCGTCTCAGCCCATAGCCAAAGTCTTTTAAGAGCCTCTGCCATCATTAGGGTAACAGCTCTACCCAGAACCACTGGTTTATTTATCCTCTCACTAGTGAATTTAAGACCTGTTACCTGATCAAGACGCCAGCCACTGAAATTATAACAACCATTTATGATCTCCAAGTATGTCGATAAGGTCTGAGTGACAAAAGCAAGGCAAAGCAAGTTTATTTGTCTAGCACATTACATAAACAAAGGCGTTTCAAACCTTACAAATGCAGGAAAAACAGAAGAGAGAAAATGCAGAATAAAGTTAAATAAATAGATAATACAGTAATAGCCAAGGGGTGTGATACAATATTTGATATTGTGGTACATTTGTATGTGTTATATTCCTCGTCATCCTATTTTATGACATGACATGACATCTTCTTCCGCTTATCCGGGGCCGGGTCGCGGGGGCAGCAGTCTAAGCAGGGATGCCCAGACTTCCCTCTCCCCAGACACTTCCTCTAGCTCTTCCGGGGGGACACCGAGGCATTCCCAGGCCAGCCGGGAGACATAGTCCCTCCAGCGTGTCCTAGGTCTTCCCCGGGGTCTCCTCCTGGTTGGAAGGGTCTGGAACACCTTCCCGGGAAGGCGTTCAGGAGGCATCCGGAACAGATGCCCAAGCCACCTCAGCTGACCCTCTCGATGTGGAGGAGCAGCGGCTCTACTCTGAGCTCCTCCCGGGTGACCAAGCTTCTCACCCTATCTCTAAGGGATCGCCCAGCCACCCTGCGGAGAAAGCCAATTTCGGCCGCCTGTATCCGGGATCTTGTCCTTTCGGTCATGACCCAAAGCTCATGACCATAGGTGAGAGTAGGAACGTAGATTGACCGGTAAATTGAGAGCTTCGCCTTGCGGCTCAGCTCTTTCTTCACCACGACAGACCGATACATCGACTGCAGAAGCTGCACCGATCCGTCTGTCAATCTCCCGTTCCATCCTTCCCTCACTCGTTAACAAGACCCCTAGATACTTAAACTCCTCCATTTGAGGCAGGCACTCTCCACCAACCTGAAGTGGGCAAGCCACACTTTTCCGACTGAGGACCATGGCCTCGGATTTGGAGGTACTGATTTTCATCCCCACCGCTTCACACTCGGCTGCAAACCGTCCCAGCGCATGCTGAAGGTCCTGGTTAGAAGGGGCCAACACGACAACATCATCTGCAAAGAGCAGAGACGAAATTGTGTGGTCCCCAAACCTGACACCCTCCGGCCCCTGGCTGCGCCTAGAAATTCTGTCCATAAAAATTACGAACAGAACCGGTGACAAAGGGCAGCCCTGCCAGAGTCCAACATGCACTGGGAAAAAGTCTGACTTACTGCCGGCAATGCGGACCAAGCTCCTGCTTCGGTTGTACAGGGACCTGACAGCCCTTAGCAAAGGACCCAGGACCTTAGCAAAGCACTCTCCACAGGATGCTGCGAGGGACACAGTCGAATGCCTTCTCCAAATCCACAAAACACATGTGGATTGGTTGGGCAAACTCCCATGAACCCTCTAACACCCTGTAGAGGGTATAGAGCTGGTCCAGTGTTCCACGGCCCGGACGAAAACCACACTGTTCCTCCTGAATCCGAGGTTCTACTATCGGCCATATTCTCCTCTCCAGAACCCTGGCATAGACTTTCCCGGGGAGGCTGAGAAGTGTGATCCCCCTATAGTTGGAACACACCCACCCTCTTAAAAAGAGGGACCACCACCCCGGTCTGCCATCCCAGAGGCACTGTCCCCGACCGCCACGCGATGTTGCACAGGCGTGTCAACCAAGACAGCCCCACAACATCCAGAGACTTGAGGTACTCAGGGCGGATCTCATCCACCCCCGGTGCCTTGCCACCGAGGAGTTTCTTGACCACCTCAGTGACTTCAGCCCGGGTGATGGACGAGTCCACCTCTGAGCCCTCATCCTCTGCTTCCTCAATGGAAGAAGTGACAGCGGGATTGAGGAGATCCTCGAAGTACTCCTTCCACCGACCGACGACATCCTCAGTTGAGGTCAACAGCTGCCCACCTCTACTGTAAACAGCGTTGGTAGGGCACTGTTTCCCTCTCCTGAGGCGCCGGATGGTTTGCCAGAATCTCTTCGAGGCCAGCCGATAGTCCTTCTCCATGGCCTCACCGAACTCCTCCCAGGCCCGAGTTTTTGCCTCCACAACCACCCGGGCTGCAGCCCGCTTGGCCTGTCGGTACCCGTCAGCTGCGTCAGGAGTCCCACAAGCCAACCAGTCCTGATAGGACTCCTTCTTCAGCTTGACGGCATCCCTTACTTCCGGTGTCCACCACCGGGTTCGGGGATTGCCGCCTCGACAGGCACCGGAGACCTTACAGCCACAGCTCCGAGCGGCCGCTTCGACAATGGCGGTGGAGAACATGGTCCACTCGGACTCAATATCTCCAGCCTCCCTCGGGATCCAGTCGAAGCTCTGCCGGAGGTGGGAGTTAAAGATCTCTCTGACAGGTGACTTGGTCAGACGTTCCCAGCAGACCCTTACAGTACGCTTGGGCCTGCCGAGTCTGTCCAGCTTCCTCCCCCGCCATCGGATCCAACTCACCACCAGGTGGTGATCAGTTGACAGCTCCGCCCCTCTCTTCACCCGAGTGTCCAAGACATACGACCGCAGGTCAGATGAGACGACAACAAAGTCGATCATCGACCTGCGGCCTAGGGTGTCCTGGTGCCACGTGCACTGATGGACACCCTTATGCATGAACATGGTGTTCGTTATGGACAAACTGTGACTAGCACAGAAGTCCAATAACTGAACACCACTCGGGTTCAGATCAGGGGGGCCGTTCCTCCATATCACGCCCCTCCAGGTGTCACTGTCGTTGCCCACGTGGGCGTTGAAGTCCCCCAGTAGAACAATAGAGTCCCCAGTCGGAGCACTTTCCAGCACCCCTCCCAGAGACTCCAAGAAGGTCGGGTACTCTGCACTGCCGTTCGGCCCGTAGGCACAAACAACAGTGAGAGACCTATCCCCGACCCGTAGGCGCAGGGAAACGACCCTCTCGTTCACCGGGGTAAACTCCAACACATGGCGGCAGAGCTGGGGAGCTATAAGCAAACCCACACCAGCCCGCCGCCTCTCACCATGGGCAACTCCAGAGTGGTGAAGAGTCCATCCTCTCTCAAGGAGTGTGGTTCCAGAGCCCAAGCCGTGCGTAGAGGTGATCCCGACTACCTCTAATCTGAACCTCTCAACCTCACGCACTAACTCAGGCTCCTTCCCCGCCAGCGAGGTGACATTCCACGTCCCTAGAGCTAGTTTCCGTGTCCAGAGATCGGGTTGTCTAGGCCCCTGCCTTCGACTGCCGCCCGATCCTCTTCGCACCGGCCCATCCTATTTTATATTACCTTTTATTCTAATTATAATTGTGGTTGTTGTTACTGAGGCTGTTAAGATGGTTGTTTTGCGTGTTTATGATGGTCTTATTGTGAATCAAGCATGATCTTATTTTTTTTACGTTGGTTTACATGGTCTCCGTCCAGACGGGAGTTTGATCATAAGGATACAAAAAGATAATATTGATGAATACCAGCTCTGTCAGTGAAATGATCATACGATCATTTTAAGATCAAATATTATTGTACCCACGTTTCATAAATGAGGGCCAATGTCTCTTATTGACTATCTGACTGAGTGAGTGAGTGGACAAGTGGCGTTTTTTATATGTAAAAAATTGGTGGGGCACAAACCATTTCAAAATATAGGATACATACCAGTAAAGCTACAAAATCCCCTCTTGCTACTGATGTGTTTATTTAACACATCAACAAACAGTGTGGCTCCACAAAACACTTTTAATGACAGAGCGACTTGTTTCTACCAGTTGTTTTAGTACACATACTGGAGAGAGAGAGAGACCTTCTTGTGTAATTGCTCTCCTTCTCTCTCACACATGTAAAATAACCACTGTCACATTTACAAACCTAAATTAGGAATGCAACCAAGCTTAAAACCAATGTGCCTACAGGGCCATATCCAAACAGCAATGAGCTCAACACCACTGAAGGCCACAAGGAAGCGGAAAGACAGCTTTTTAGGGATACAGATCCATGACAACAACCTTAATAGATAAGCATGGACACACTGACACTCGTCACCATCTATATCAATCGATCCAGAACAAAAATATGACCAATGCACAGACCAGCACCACAAAGGCACGATGATAAAATATGCTTTCACTCACCAAGGCTGAGGGCTCACTTGAAGAGAAAGGTGGCACGGTGGTTCTTCCTCTGGGCAAACTTTTCGATTACTTTGGGAATGAAGTCATGTAGCTGTTGAATCAGCTTGCTTTCGATGGACAACATGGCCAATGCGTTGAGTCGCGGAAGTCTCATGGTATTGCGAGTGAAGGTTTTTACCCTCTTCAAGGTGGAAAAGTTCCTCTCTGACTCGGATGTCGTCATAGGTGTTGTTATGATAGTTTTCAGCAGAGTGACGGTCTCAGCAAAAGACTCCTCTAGGTATGTTCTCATGGATGGATCTTAACAGAGACAGGGCCGTCTTACCAGTGTGAAGCTGGTAAGACGGTACAGAGTGGTCAGCTTGTTTCCTAGAGGCCATAGTTTCACCGCAAAGGCAAGCTCAGATGTAGGGAATGACAGGACAAATTGTGGGAAGAACGAGCTGTCAACCAGCTTGGCAGCGATCACGTGGTCACATGTGAAAATCTCTGCTCCACCTGGGAGATGACTATGTCGCATGCCTCCTTCATCACCAGCGCTGTGTTGGTTACTTGTCGGCCTGGCTTATTTGTTCCATCGTGAACGGTGGCAGCCCATTCATCAGTTTTCTTCCGCATATTCTGAACATTCTCTTTGAAATGGGAGAGCGCACTACTAAACCCAGATGCATCGATGCTCCGTTTTAAAGTGTTGTATAAAAAAAGTCCAGCAGCTGCAGAAAGGCTCAGTCCCAGAGTTTTTTTGACAGGCCGTATGCCTCACTTATGGTGGCCTCATCCCATCCTGGTTGTGTGCGTATGTCCTCCATACACAGGAGCAGCACAGCGCGGTTTTCCCAAACTGCATTGACAGATCTACTTTTAAAGTTCCATCATACAGCGGGTAGCCTTGGAATGCGTCTCTGTGTTGCCTCAGCACGTAACATGTTTTGGAGCGCCAGAGAAAAAGGTGGCAAAAGCAGTTAAATCTGCAGAAAACACCTTCAGGATGCTCATGCTTGCTGAACAAAGTTGCTGCAAGGGTTCAACTGGTGAGCATAGCAGTGAACAAAATGGGCATGTCTCTTTCATTAGTGTCTGTACCCCTCGGACGTTTCAACTCATTACAGCCACACCATCATAAGTCTGAGCAATCAGCTTTTCTCCCAGCTTCAGTGGTTCTAGCACACCCTTGATGCTATTAGAGAGGCCGAGTCCAGTTTTATCTTCTACAAACTCCAAAAACTTCTCTGTCACTGAATTGTCAGGCAACATGTATCGCAACACAACCACCATTTGTGATTTACAGGAGACATCCGTTGTCTTATCTGCAAGCATGGAAAGAAATTATCTCTCATCCACTTGCTTGGCTATCTCCTCCCTGTACACTTCATACATACAGTCTAACAGTTTGTTTTGTATGGTGCTAGATGTCCATTTGAAGATGGGCTGAGCGTCATAGTGCCTCTGAAGTCTTAAATCACCCTCACACACAGTCTCGAAAATCTCATCTCATCTTCATCCACTTATCCGGTATCGGTTCGCGGGGGCAGCAGCTGCAGCAGGGGACCCCAAACTTCCCTTTCCCGAGCCACATTTGCCAGCTCTGACTGGGGGATCCCGATGCGTTCCCAGGCCAGTGTCTTTCGGTCATGACCCAGTCTTCATGACCATAGGTGAGGGTAGGAACGAAAATTGTCTTGAAAATGCATCTGAATATTCCAGGATTCTGGGAGTTGACTGACTTGTCGTGCCCCCGCAGCGCGGTTTCACATTTTCCACACAGTTTAATAGATGTTATGATCCGACTGAGAACGTACCTGTTTTCCTCCACCTGTTTGTTATGCTGCTCAATGGAGCACCTGTATGCACTGTTTAACTTGGGCTGCGACATTAACCCTTCCAAGTAAACCCAATTTCACAGCATTGTCCAGATGACTCCCGCTGCTCTCATGTTTTGCAATCCTCTCAGAAAGATGTTTCAAATCTTTGTAACCCTTCCTCGACCATGTCCCATCTCCACCAAATGGCCGAAGTGGAAAACAAAAGAGTGCATACTTTTCTATGCTAACCTTTTTCTTCAAAAACCACTCCACTCCGCGGTTACTTTTACCAGCAGTTTGAGTGATGACAATATCCCGTGGCTGATGGGCACCAAGTCACTTTACTTCAAGCTTCTCCTCCAAATTAAGGGTTTCAAACCCGTGCTGGAGTATGAAATCCACTTAATTCATTTTTGCAAGTTATCTGGTGTTTGTGAAGCTAACAAGCTAGTTAAGATAATCTACACTCCTCGCTCTTCTTGCCGACTAATATTGGCGCCAGACAGACAGACAGCCAATCAGGTGTGAAATACGAAATGACGCTGTAGTGGGGCTACCGGCCCCCCACATCAAATTTGTGTGATCTACATTGATCACACTAACATTCTGAGAATGCTTATTAATATTTATATTTTCACACGTACAATGTACATTGCATTGTGAGAAAGGAGCTATCCCCACATTCACACTTAGCCTATGGCCTACTTGAATCAGCAGAACATAGTCTGAAGCAGCAAGGTAGGGCCCAATGAACATGAAATAAAATCTGATCAAAAATTATATGCAATATAGGAAGATTCTATATTCATAGATGATAAATTATAGGAAGTGATCTTCGAGAAATAAAAATAATTTTTTTGTTGCAGTTCTTTCTGTTGACAACAGGTGGGGCCCCTAATGACCAGTCGCCCCTGACTACATCTTGTTAATAGCGTAGTGGTTAGAGACATTAGAGACTACCAAACTGGAGGTTCTGTGTTAGTCTTGTTACAGTCAAAATAAATTATTCATTAGGATTTGTTCAGGATAGACAAAAAAATCACTGGCTATGTAGCTACATAATAGCAAGCCTAAAGTAAAACTTTGTGGTTATATTGCGATTATTTCTGGTGCATTTTTGAAGTACGCATCTGTGCATGCTTTTTGGGGTAATACAGGCTAGATCACAAACCCTTGGGCAGTAAAAGAGTAGGGGTTAGGGTTCCACGATTGTCTCATCTCTTCACTTGACGAAAAAGTCTGTTATCGTCACCTATGTTAATAGTTATTGTATCAATGTCATCCACGAATGAAAGAAAAACGAACACTTTCAAATGGGTAAGTAAATAAGATACTGGCTAATAAGCTGTTGAAACGGCCAGTGACAAAAGCCTTACATATAATGGCATTTCTGGTGGATGTAAACTTAATAAGTAACGTTAGCCAGTTTAACACAATGCTTAATGGTGTCTAGCAAAATATTCTAACATGGATTGATGTTAATGCGTGACAGCAACCTTTTTGCATGGAAGTTGTATGTATTGTATTGAGTAAAACATTGACATGGTCTTGATAACTAACCATAAATAACCTAGAACTAGTCAGTTTGCTAGGTCCACAGCAAGGCAGACAAACAAATGAATAACAAAGGTAGTAATTAGATGATGTATTTGGATCAACGAGACTATACTAAAGGCAATAGGGTTAATGCTGCAATCAATTGTACTTTAAGATGGGTTGATTTTCAACTCAGGAAGTCAACAGTATTACACTATGAAAAAATCATACATGGAGCCTTCACCACGCATTTCCATTTTAAGAGAGCTCTAAAAGGGTTGGCTCTAATAGGAGTGACAATAGAAAAAGTGAGACACCATTTTCAGAAGAGGGTGGTTTAAAGAGAATAGTTGTTGTTTGCCGGGGGGGAGTCAATGGGTTTTTGGATGTTTCTGGATATTTTCTCCAAGGAAAGACTGCAGGGTGGAGTTTTCCAGAACGCTTAGTTTTAATCATTCTAAGATTGTGGCTGTTTCAGCCAGATAAGACTTCATTGCTCTTTTCCTCTGTACGCTGCTGTTCTTTTCCTTTCTATGTCTCTGGTCCACTTTAAACCCTTGTTTTTTGCCCTAACCTGGAGACAGGGTTAGGTTGGGTATGATTAATGGGGTTGGGGAATTGAAAATTGTTATGCTGTTGGTGGTGGCCTAAGAGACTTTGGGACATTAACGGACTATGCTGTTTTAGATTCTACTGCCCTCTCTTTGGTTTATTGAACTAATAGACTTTATTGCAAGTTCTTTATGCTATTGGCTGTGGTTTCTATGCTATGTCTCTGGAATTTACTCCATCCAGCACTATCCATCCAGCTGGTTGTGCAGGGTTTGGGGTTATGGGGGTTCTTTTCAGGGTGGCTTCGACATTCTCTCCACTGACTATCTGGCTAACAGGGTCCACTCTAGGTAGTCCCTTCTACTGACGTGTGTTTTCCTGGTAGCGGTATTCTTTTACTCTTTGGCCATTTTACGAACAGCCTTGGGCCCAAACAAAATTAATCTTACAATGCAATGTTTGGGTCGTCCTCTAGAATGCATTATGAACTATGATTGGTCAAAACAGACGAGCCATCAAATATTATTGGTCAAAAAGACGAAACTGGTACTGTACCACATGGAGGGGGAATAAGAAACGGTACAGATTTTAATGAGAGAACCAACAAAAATGCTCTTTGCAGATGATGTTGTCATGTTGGCCCCTTCTAACCAGGACCTTCAGCATGCACTGGGATGGTTTGCAGCTGAGTGTGAAGCGGTGGGAATGAAAATCAGTACCTCCAAATCCGAGGCCATGGTCCTCAGTCGGAAAAGGGTGGCTTGCCCACTTCAAGTTGGTGGAGAGTGCCTGCCTCAAGCTGAGGAGTTTAAGTATCTAGGGGTCTTGTTCACGAGTGAGGGAAGGATGGAACGGGAAATTGACAGACGGATCGGTGCAGTTTCTGCAGTAATGCAGTCGATGTATCGGTCTGTCGTGGTGAAGAAAGAGCTGAGCCGCAAGGCGAAGCTCTCGATTTACCAGTCAATCTACGTTCCTTCTCTCACCTATGGTCATGAGCTTTGGGTCATGACCGAAAGTACAAGATCCTGGATACAGGCGGCCGAAATGAGCTTTCTCCGCAGGGTGGCCGGGCGATCCATTAGAGATAGGGTGAGAAGCTTGGTCACCCGGGAGGAGCTCAGAGTAGAGCCGCTGCTCCTCCACATCGAGAGGGGTCAGCTGAGGTGGCTTGGGCATCTGTTTCGGATGCCTCCGGAATGCCTTCCTGGGAAGGTGTTCCGGTCCCGTCCCACCGGGAGGAGACCCCGGGGAAGACCTAGGACACGCTGGAGGGACTATGTCTCCCGGCTGGCCTGGGAACGCCTCGGTGTCCCCCCGGAAGAGCTAGAGAAAGTGTCTGGGGAGAGGGAAGTCTGGGCATCCCTGCTTAGACTGCTGCCCCTGCGACCCGGCCCCGGATAAGCGGAAGATGATGGATGGAACCAACAAAAATTGAAGCGGGATGAGTGACAAAGATGACAAGCAAACATTTTAATACGATACTATGAATTTAAATGGGGAAATTGTGCACTTGCCCAAATGGGCCAGAGACTGTCTTTGTATACTGGCCTGACGTTAGTTCATTGTTAATGATGAACCCTGGAGTGAGCAACTTACAAAGATCGAGCAAGATGCATTAATGCATGGTTATTTATAGTCCACATCATCCAAAACAATCAACAAATTACGTTTAAATTTTTTATCAAATAGACAATTTTCTTATACTTGTAGGCTACTGTCAATCCTCCTTTGATCATCCTTTTAGTCTGCTAATCGAATCTACAAATAAAATTAATTGAATAATACACTGCAATGTTTTTACTTGAAGAGAAGGCTGTGTTGACATGTACCCGAACCAATGCCTTTGTAGAACAATGCAAGAGGATACATATCTTGGATCTATCAATATCATTTCTTCGAATAGGCTGTAGCCTGTGTTTTTTTCAGTTTTTTTTTAATAATAACACAATTTATGTAGGCCTATGTAGGGCTATTCATGCATATATGGTCGATAATATCTCTTACAGTGGGGAGAACAAGTATTTGATATATTGCTGATTTTGCAGGTTTTCCTATTTATAAAGCATGTAGAGGTCTGTAATTTTTATCATAGGTACTGTGAGAGACAGAATCTAAAACAAAAATCCAGAAAATCCCATTGTATGATTTTTAAATAATTAATTAGCATTTTATTGCATGACATAAGTATTTGATCACCTACCAACCAGTAAGAATTTCGGCTCTTTTTGTTTTTCTTTAAGAAGCCTTCTTGTTCTCCACTCATTAACTGTATTGATGCGTAAGATTTTGAGTACCGTGACGTCGCCCGGTATGGCGCAGCCGGGGCCCCACCCTGGAGCCAGGCCCAGGGTTGGGGCTCGTATGCGAGTGCCTGGTGGCCGGGCCTTCCCCCATGGGGCTGAGGTTGAGAGGTTCCGATTAGAGGTAGTCGGGATCACCTCTACGCACGGCTTGGGCTCTGGAACCACACTCCTTGAGAGAGGATGGACTCTTCACCACTCTGGAGTTGCCCATGGTGAGAGGCGGCGGGCTGGTGTGGGTTTGCTTATAGCTCCCCAGCTCTCCCGCCATGTGTTGGAGTTTACCCCGGTGAACGAGAGGGTCGTTTCCCTGCGCCTACGGGTCGGGGATAGGTCTCTCACTGTTGTTTGTGCCTACGGGCCGAACGGCAGTGCAGAGTACCCGACCTTCTTGGAGTCTCTGGGAGGGGTGCTGGAAAGTGCTCCAACTGGGGACTCTATCGTTCTACTGGGGGACTTCAACGCCCACGTGGGCAACGACAGTGACACCTGGAGGGGCGTGATTGGGAGGAACGGCCCCCCTGATCTGAACCCGAGTGGTGTTCAGTTATTGGACTTCTGTGCTAGTCACAGTTTGTCCATAACGAACACCATGTTCATACATAAAGGTGTCCATCAGTGCACGTGGCACCAGTACACCCTAGGCCGCAGGTCGATGATCGACTTTGTTGTCGTCTCATCTGACCTGCGGCCGTATGACTTGGACACTCGGGTGAAGAGAGGGGCGGAGCTGTCAACTGATTCCCACCTGGTGGTGAGTTGGATCCGATGGCGGGGGAGGAAGCTGGACAGACTCGCCAGGCCCAAGCGTACTGTAAGGGTCTGCTGGGAACGTCTGGCCGAGTCTCCTGTCAGAGAGATCTTTAACTCCCATCTCCGGCAGAGCTTCAACTGGATCCCGAGGGAGGCTGGAGATATTGAGTCCGAGTGGACCATGTTCTCCACCGCCATTGTCGAAGCGGCCGCTCGGAGCTGTGGCCGTAAGGTCTCCGGTGCCTGTCGAGGCAGCAATCCCCGAACCCGGTGGTGGACACCGGAAGTAAGGGATGCTGTCAAGCATTTGAGTGTTTTATTCTGGCCATATAAGCACAGATGCAGGCTTGAATAACAGCAGTATCAGGCGGGTGTCGACGTTCTCACAGATGCCTCCTGGGGGCCATTCTTATTTTTTATTTTGTGTTTTGGTCAATGCCACATAGCACTGCAACTTGCTGCGGTATACTGTGGCATAACTCGTCACGGACCGCCCCCTTGGCGGTGGAATTAAACAAGCAAGATCTGTATGAACTGTATGAATTTTGCCATTGGTTGTTTTAAAAGCTTATTAGCCAGTAATATTTCGCTAGACACCATTAAGCATTGTGTTAAACTGACTAACATTTCTTATTAAGTTTACAGTAAACAGTTTTATTTTCGCCTTCCTATAACGTAGCTATTGGAGGTTGTAGTCAGCATTGTTTTTGTCTACTCTGAACAAACAGTACAGGTTTTCGTAGCAACTATATTAAGAAAACCAGTTTTTGACAAGCGCTTGCACAGTTGTCTTTGCTGTCTGGTTCTAAGTAGGTGCAGCAACTGTCAGACAAGTGAACATCCTTTAGCATTAACATGTTTTCGTACCCATGGCTCAAGAAGGGTATAGTCCATTGCCAGGACCTGCTGGGGTTCTGTCAGGTTAGTACAAGTCAAAGGTGCTCTTTTACTGGGAAAGACATCTTGTACCAGGGTTGCTCCTCTGACACTCCTTCACACAAGCCTGCACATCCTTATCATCCCTACCCGGTCCTGCCTTCTCCTCAAACATTCCAGAGTTCTTTCTTTTCCAAAATGACGTTGTCAGGGACATTTCTTGAATTTGATGTATTCCTACTGATTAAAGGACTGAGTTCCCTTGTCTGGATAAGAAAAGGAATGTGGTAAAGAGGGATCTGGTATTTGCCTAGGGGGAATCCTTGACCGGCACCAGCGGACTAGAGGGTTACTCGTAAATCAGTAAATCTATATAAACCTTTTGTGTCTATCTGTTGTTTGTCCAGACATTGTGACTCCTCAGGAGTTGAGTCGGTTACGCATGTGAGGGAGGACAGCCTGTCCCTTTGTTTGAAGCCCAGGACATGTGATGGAACAAGGGGGATTGTGTTATATTGACATACATCTTACCACACCCCTTTTTCCCCTTTAAGTATTGACGATTGTCCTGTATTAATTTAGAGATTATTCACTGTTACTCTGTAACCTGTGTGCTCCCTCCTTGCAAGAATATGTCTCAAAGCTTTAGGGGCGTAGCCCAATTAATTTGAATCTGAACTATGAATCTGCACACACCCCTCTCAGTCAACATGTCACCTGGGGCCACCGTGATTCCCTGACCCCCAGTGGTTGGGTCATGAAAAATGATTCTCCTGTATCATTAACCTTCCTTTCCGCAGAGTTGGACAGTTTGGATAATGCTTCCCCAGCACAATTGACTTGTCCAAGCTATTGATGTGCTTTATTTCAAAGTCAAATTCTGCCATCTGGGCTCATCACCGTTGCTCTGTTGATTTTAGGTTTGTATTTTCCAAATATTTTTGTGGGCTGTGAACACATTTCTGAGAGTTTATGTCTATTCAATTTTTAGCGATAACCCACTTAGCTAAATGCTCCAGTTTGAATGTTCTATAGTTTTTCCATTGCATTCTGACCCTCTCTGTCTTCTGCTTGCATTCCCCACTATTATCTCTTTTCAGTCTTGTTATTGGCTAAAGATAGCACACAGGCTGTTGAAACTGCAGTCTGTTTTCAACCGGAAAGACTGCATCAGATCTGGGTAGGCCAAGTTTGGTGCTGTTCCTAGCCTAACATTAAGGCTAACTCTTCGCATGTCTCATCCCAGATGTAAGGAACGATTATTTTTTTCACCTTCTTTTTGGCTTTTGTAGTGCTTATGTAGTGGTGCAGCGGTATGAGAGATTTGGCTCCTACTTCCTGTAGTAGCTCAGGAACCCCAGAGGTTGTTGGATGTCATGTTGCCATTGTGGTGTGGGCCAGAAATCAGAAATAGGCACAAACCAAAGTCAAATATTTTACACGTTTTTAATTCAGTGCTTGGAGGAAAACAAACAACAGAACCAGATCCATATAGGTATGTATTGTATATAAATCTATTGTTTTGAAACGCACAAACTAACAAGTCCCTTAACTCTACAAAAAACGGTCATCAATTCACCTTCCTTCACAACTAGATGTACATAGAACTCCGTAGACAATCGGGCACTAAGAAAAACGATAACCAACTCTTCGGCAGGCACCTCTCTTTTCATTTGCCGCTCATGTCATCCGCGCCATTCACAGTACAAACATGCGAGAGTAAAAGTTTATACATTTTAGTTTATACATTTTATTAAATTAAGTTTATTAATTGAGTTGCCTCTGCTCTTTCTGTTCTTGACTCAGCCCCACCAAATGAATGTATGTACAGTGAAACTGTCCTTTTTATTCTCCCCATGGCCCATATCTTTCAATGCAGAATTTATGTAACTAATACATTTTGTTGTTTCATTGTTATAAGAAAAATAGCACCTAATATCCAATTGATGGGAGGAGTATATTGTGTTTCTTGACATTGATATTAGTCTAATTGTTAGGTTCTGTTAGGTTTCTTTTCGTTTTGTGCTTCTGTTTTTGTACATAGCCTGTTTTGTTTTTGTCTTTTGTTTCTGAACATGCCCTGTCCCTTTGGTTCCGATTGTTTTCACCTGTTTGTCATTTAGTCCTCGTTAGCTCCCTATATAGTCGCCCTCTTCTGTTAGCCCTTTGTCAGTCATTGTGTTTTATGCTTGGTTTATGTCCGTCCCTGCCTCCAGTCCGTGTTTTTGTCCTGCCGGCCTCTTTTTCTACCTTTTTCTTGTTTTGATTTTACCCGCCTCTGTTCCACCATTAAATCCTTTATTTGTCCATCAAGTCTGGGCTTGGGTCCTGCTTTAAGGATTATCGTGACACATGTGATGTTGAAACTGTAGACTGAATATATTTGTATGTGGAAGTAGTGGTTAGCTTGTTGGTGAGACAGTGTGCTGGATTCATTATTTTGCTTCCTTCTCAGTCACGCTGCCAGAACTGTTTGTGGCACTCAAGAAACAGATGGCTCTGTATGTACAGTGGATATAAAAAGCCTACACACCCCTGTTAAAATGCCAGGTTCTTGTGATGTGAAAGAATGAGACAAACAAATAATGTCAGGCCTTTTTCCACCTTTTAATGTGACCTATAACCCGAACAACTCAACTGAAAAACAAACTAAAATCTTTGAGGTGGAAAAATAAAAAACTCACAATAACCTGGTTGCATAAGTGTGCACTCCCATAAACTAATACTTTGTTGAAGCACCTTTTGATTTTATTACAGCACTCAGTCTTTTTGGGCAGGAGTCTATTAGCATGGCACATCTTGACGTGAACTTCATCTTCAGCTTTCTAACGGACGCCTGAAGGTTTTGTGCCAAAATTGCCTGGTATTTGGAACTGTTCATAATTCCCTCCACCCTGACTAAGGCCTCGGTTAGTCAGGGTGAAGAAAAACAGCCCCAAAGCATGATGCTGCCTCCACCATGCTTCACTGTGGGTATGGTGTTCTTTGGGTTGCAGTGTTGTTTTTGCACCAAACATACCTTTTGGAATTATGGCCAAATTTCAACCTTGGTTTCATCAGATCATAACACATTTTCCCACTTGCTTTTGGGGGACTTGATGTGTTTTTACAAACTTCAGCCGGGCTTCAATGTTTTGCTTTGTAAGAAAAAGCTTCCGTCTTGGCACCCTACCCCATAGCCTATTCATATGAAAAATACGGGAGGTTGTTGGCACGTGTTGTCACACAGCCAGTACATGCCAGAAATTCCTGCAGTTCCTTTAATGTTGCTGTAGGCCTCTTGGAAGCCTCCATGACCAGTTTTCTTCTTGTCTTTTCATCAATTTTGGAGGGACGTCCAGTTCTTGGTTATGTCTCTGTTGTGCCATATTTTCTCCACTTGATAATGACTGTCTTCACTGTGTTCCATGGTATATCTAATGCTTTGGAAAAAATTTTGTACCCTTCTCCTGACAGATATCTTTCAATGAGATCCCTCTGATGCTTTGGAAGCTCTCTGCGGACCATGGGGATGCAACTAAGAAAATGTCAGGAAAATCCTACTAGAACAGCTGAACTTTATTTGTGATTATGGCAGGTGTGTAATTACTTCTATTTAACATGAGTTTGAATGTGATTGGTTAATTCTGAATGCAGCCACATCCCCCGTTATAAGAGAGTTATTGTAAGGTTTTTATTTTTCATTTTTCCCCCTCGAAGATTTCAGTTTGTTTTTCAATTGAATTGTTCACCTTATAGGTCACATTAAAAGTGGAAAAAGGTCTGACAAGATTATCTTTGTCTCATTCTTTTACATCACAAAAACCTGGCATTTTAACAGGGGTGTGTATACTTTTATATCCACTGTACCTTATATAGCATCTGCCATACCTGCCGCATCACCTGTTGGATCTGCTTGCGGACCTGCCATAATAGCTGCTAGACTGACAAAATAACCTGCCAGACCTGACAGAGCTGCTGTACTACCTAATGGAACTGATGGAGCTGCCATACTTCCTGACAGAGCTGATGAAGAATATATATACTAGCTGACATAACTCACTCAGCTGACAAAGCTGAAAAAGACTAGCTAAAGATCCCAACATCTCTCTGCGTTTGATTTTCAGCTGATTGGAGCCACAAAAGACTTGTGGGTACGCATTCCATAAAGGACATTAGTGCGGCAATTGCACTTAAAACTAGCGCGCATGGAACAGTAGTAGGCTGGTATTCAAACTTTCATATGGATCCATCATTGAGTGGATGGACTTAATTAACGTGGAAAGCTGTATTTACTTTGCATGCAACACATTCAGAATTTCTTTTTCATGAGGTCGGCTAATGCAAAGATTGTATTGACAACATCCCTGGTGCTTCTACAAATGCTACTGTTACAGCATCTCATGATGGCAAGTATTATGACAGAGACTGACTATGCAAATAAAAAGCCAAAGCTCAGATTAACCCCAAAAAAATATAATATTTGATATGGGCAAAAGAACACAGACACTGGACAGAGGAATATTGGAAAAAAAGTGTTATGGACAGACAATTCTAAGTTTGAGGTGTTTCGGATCATAGAAAATAACATTTGTGAGACACCGACTGAGTAAAAAGATGCTGGAGGAGTGCTTGATGCTATCTGTCAAGCATGGTGGAGGCAATGTGATTTATACAGAGTAAAAGGGATCTTGAAGAAGGAAGGCTGTTGATGATTTCCTCCTGCAACAGGACATTGACCCAAAGCACAGCTCAAAACTATGCAATAACTATTTAGGGTAGAAGAAGTCAGCTAATATTCTTTCTATAATAGAGTGGCTCACACAGTCACCAGATCTCAACCCTATTGAGCTGCTGTGAGAGATGATATGTAAAAAATGCCCATCATGCCAATCCAAATTGTGGGCAGCACTTCAGGAAGCATGGGGTGAAATCTCTACTCATGTCCTCAACAAATTGACAAGTGGAATGTACAGTTGTGCTCAAATGTTTGCATTCTCTTGGAGAATTGGTAATATATGTACCATTTGTAAAGAAAACATGAGTGAGCAGGCGAAACAGTGGGGGTGGTATTATGTTCACTATAGGCCTTGTTGACCCCTCTCCAAACATAGCTCTTAGGGTTTAGACCATAAAGCTCTATTTTGGACTCTGCACTGTAATTACAGTGTGCCAGAAGCTGTGAGGCGTGTCAAGGTGTTATCAAGCATAAGGTAACCAGGCTTATTTGTGGCATTGGCGCAGTAAAGGCTTCTTTCTGGCAACTCGACGATGCAGTTAATTTTTGTTCAAGTATTGTTGTATTGTGCTCCTTGAAACAACCACACCTTCTTTTTCCAGAGCAGCCTGTATTTCTCCTGAGGTTACCTGTGAGGTTTTCTTTGTATCCCAAAGGATTGGGCAGTTTTGGTTTAAATCTTTCTTGGTCTACCTGACCTTGGCTTGGTATCAAGAGATCCCAGAATTTACCAGTACTTAAAATGTGATTGAACACTACTGACTGGCCTTTGCAAGTCTTTGGATATCTTTTTATATCCTTTTTCATCTTTATAACATTCCATTACCTTGTTATGCAGGTCTTTTGACAGTTATTTTCTGCTCCCCATGGCTCAGTATCTAGCCTGCACAGTGTATCCACGTGAGAGCTAACAAACTCATGGACTATTTATACACAGACACTAATTGCAATTTAAAAAGCCACAGGTCTGAGAAATTAATCTTTAATTGCCATTTTCACCTGCGTGTGTCACCTTGTGTGTCTGTAACAAGGCCAAACATTTAAAGGTATGTACAATTTTGATCATGCCCATTTGGGTGGTTTCTGTTCTCATTATGATTTAAAAATGATTTAAAAGTCATATTTTCAAAATCAATGCCAAAATGTCACAATTTCTGCCAGGGTATGCAAATTTATGAGCACCACTATATTTATGCATATGTTATATTTTATTTAAAATGACCAAGACTAGACAAAATAAAAAAGTATTCCAAAATGAACACTGCCTAAATCAAAATCTCCACCTATTTTGAATTAAAAAGCTATTATTGCATATTGCATTGAAGGTGCATGCTGATATTGAGTGTTTTATTTTCTTGTTAGAAGTAATCATGTCAAGTTTAAATGTGTAACTAATTATGAGGCAGACCATATGCGCTGGGAGATTACATTTAATAGACAGAACTAAGACATTACAAAACTGAAACAAACACATGAAAACAGAACAAAGACATGAGAGGCACAAGAATGTACTTAAATAATAATGGAGAGATAATGTTTCTTCACTAGTACTTATGTCAGACTTGACAAAATGTAAGACAATGCTAAAGATGATACGGTTAATACTGCAATCAGCAAAACTTTGTCTGATTTTTACTTTGTAAACTCTGTTTCCGTTTTCAGCATATCCAGCATGTGTCATAGCTGTTGACACCTCAGCAAACTCACAACAAGTTTCCATGGTAAAACTGAAGTTAACACAAGTGCCATTTCACAGTAGACATGCAGCATTTCACAATCCTAAAGATACATGACATGAGCTGTCTGATGTCACATTTTGAGTTGCACTGGCATTTGGCCAACAGAGGATACACATGACAAAACAGTATACATAAAAAATATATATCTTAAAAAAACGCAAATGTTAAAGAATCTGAAAGGTAAATAGACTTGTGGTGAGACAAGTAAAATGTTTGCATGCACATATAGAACAAATATTTCCAAGACATCACCTGACACAGTCTTGCCGCAGAAAAGGCCACAGAAAGGTCAAGCAAAGGTCAAGGATCCTCACACAGTGTTGCCATGACTGGATTGGATTTCTGTTATCGCATGCTCTCTGTGCTTGTGTGCCCTAAGGGTTAACTTATTAATATTATCACGCAAAACAAAGCGTACTGATAGGTGAACAGTTTCTAAAAAAAAATTGATGGAGGAAAAGGATTCACAATTTGAAATGTTGTATTATTATTATTCCTTCATGCTGTTTTCAAATGCCAAAGATGGAAATCAGATATTCAGGCCATCTAATACATTTTGACACCCAGAGTTTGCGAAACAGCAAGGAATTTGGATTAAATCTGGTGCATTGCTTAAAAGAAATAGAAGTAGAAGTCATTGCTACGCAAACCAGTGGATAGAAATTAGAGTGCATTAACAGACAACAATTCCCTACCAAATGTAAAATATGGTGCTGGATTTTTTGTCAATGTCAACGTCTTCAACTTGACTAGGTCATTGCCACTGCTAGGGTGTTAACACCTGGCCGCAAGTCAACTAAGAAATGCACATTTTCTCATGTCACCCCAGTATTATTGTTATATTACTGTTTAGTGTAACCACTCTCTCCAGTTCTCTTCCCCCATCCCTGTCTCACCTTCTGCCCATCCCCCACCAAATCAGTTCTTGCCCTTTTCCCTGATAGCACGGGAAGCCTAGCTGCATTTGTCTGGGCCTTTTTTTTTAAAGTCACAGCCTTCTCCGGTTGCGTACTGTTCTAATTTTAGACATGCAGCTGAAATGTGAGGGGTCACAATGGAAGGATAAATAGTGGTGCAGGAACGCCAGGAGGTTGTCGCAGATTTGATTTTGATCTTCTCCCCTCTCTTCTCCCAGCTCCTCTCCAACTTTCCAAGGTAACTACATCAGAGGAGAATATTCTATTTATTTTCCAACACTTATATTTTACTTTTTATATGATATATGAAAAACTCATGTATTTAATTTAAATCTGGATTAAAAATGTATTTCAAGCTCTATTTAAATGTACTTTATATTTCAAAATATCACTTGTACGATATGAGTGTGATGTAACATTGAGAGAGCACTAAAAACATCTTGGTGTTGGTGTTTTAAATTGGGACTACAAGGGCAAATGCACAAATTTTAGAAGGATTCTTGTTATATGAGCAGTGGTGCATCAATGCTCATCAAAATCTTCTAAATGCATTTGACACACCTCCATACTTAATACATTCATGCTGTATATACAGCTCCGGAAGAAGTTAAGAGACCACTGCACCTTTTTCTTTCCTTTCCCAAATAGTGGAAAAGGAAGGTTTTGAGTGAGGGACAGAAGGGTCAAAATTAAGAGACCACTGCAAATCGAACGCTTCTGTTTCCTTTTCAAATTTTTTGGAAAGAAAAGATAAAGGTGCAGTGGTCTCTTAATTTTTTCCGGAGTTGTATGTCTTGAAATGCTCACTCATTTGCACACCATAATGGCATGTTAGTGGTATTACAATAGATTTTCTTGTAAAAAAATATATAAATCCTATAACCTTTTTTTTCACCACAACTAAGCTTTTTTTTCTTTACACAAGCATGTCATTTTTTTACTCCTGCTCTGCAGTACCGTTTTAATTATTTACTCTCTGAAAGAAGGGCTGCTTTAGCAACAGCTGTCATGTTTCAGTGTTTATATTTAGTTTGACCTACTGGAGAGTGGCACAGTAGCCAGAAGAGTGTGGGACAGAAAAAGTGTCGTTTGAGTGGAGGAGGGCAGTGTAGAGAGCAGGCAAGCAGCCAAAAGAAAGGTCAGGGATAAGAGAGAAGAGAATGAAAAAGGTCATTCACATGCCTATCATGCAAGAGATATCAAAATGCACTATGCTGCAGGCAAGCATAAAGCTTTTAGACAGGCCGACTGACTTATAACAGCGGCAAATGGACGAATAACGGCATTCACACAAGCCTCTTGAATAGACTGGAACATAGACTGGCATCCACAGCTGCACACTACTCTCTGACCAACCTACTGTCAGACAATGTCAGTCAGGTTGGTCTCTGAAACAGCCAGAGAGACAGAAACCCTGACCATAAAGCATGTAAACACTAGTTGCTACAAAAGAGGAAGATAGATCCACCTGCAAAAAGAGGAACATTCAAAAAGACACACATTGTCATCAATATGTGTCTGTTTTACTGTCCATATCTTCCTTTTTCTTTTAACATTTCCACATACTGGTGTCATTTGAAAAGCACAGCTAGACCACTGAAAGCACCCTTTTCATTGCATTTCATGAAATACTTTTTCATTAAGTCTTCTTAAACAAGTCTACTGTTTATAAAAAGTATGTATGTGCTTTCGTGTATCTCAGCGTGTTTCCCTTCAGAACACCTCATGTCAGTGTAAATGATCTTCTGTGTGTATCAATGTTTCTCCCCTCACGTTAACAAGTCCCCCCCTTCTTTCTCATCTTTCTCCGAATGAAGATGCCTCACGCTTACCCCTTCCTCACTCCTGAACAGAAGAAGGAGCTCAGTGACATCGCCCATAAGATCGTCGCCACAGGCAAGGGTATACTTGCCGCTGACGAGTCTACCGGTACGTAGAACACAGCACACAACATGAAAGACAACTGTGTTCATCACATGGTGTGACTACATCAGGTGTAGACTTTACAATGTTTTCTTACTACATCAGGTGTAGACTTTACAATGTTTTCTTACTACAGCAGGTGTAGACTTTACAATGTTTTCTTACTACATCAGGTGTAGACTTTACAATGTTTTCTTACTACAGCAGGTGTAGACTTTACAATGTTTTCTTACTACATCAGGTGTAGACTTTACAATGTTTTCTTACTACAGCAGGTGTAGACTTTACAATGTTTTCTTACTACAAAAGGTGTAGACTTTACAATGTTTTCTTACTACAACAGGTGTAGACTTTACAATGTTTTCTTACTAGAACAGGTGTAGACTTTACAATGTTTTCTTACAAGCACTAATACCAACAATGCAGAATTTAGGAACTTTGAACAATAACAACGTAAATGAAGACAGAAATACCAAGGAGATGTGCATGTATGACTTTGTAGATAGACAAGGTAACTTTCAATTTGTTATTTAGCAGGCCTGGAGGGTCAAAGTTGCAGTAGCAGGGAGAACATTCCAATGCTAGGATGGTTTTACACAGTTTTATGCTTTATTTGATCAAGACAACAGTTAAAGATGGAAAATAGTTTTTCCTCAAAGAACCAGATTCAACCCCCAGCTCTGGCAGTACACGTGCACCGGAGTACACGATGTAATGCAGTGGCCAGACCAAGAGGTTATGCAGCCTGTCATGATGCTCTCTTTAGGTACAGCTGTATACCTTTTGGGAGAATCTTTCCCTGAAAAGAAAGAGGTGCTATTGTAGCCTCCTCAATATGCTATGCTAGTTCCTCAGTGGCACAGAAGCCAAAAAACCTGAAGCTCTCAAGCTGGTCCATTACAGCCCCTTCAAAGGGTCTCCAGGACCCTCTCATCTAATCCTTCACTCTCTTTCTTTCATTCAAAACAGGCAGCGTTGCCAAGCGTTTCCAGAGCATCAATGCTGAGAACACGGAGGAGAACAGGAGGCTCTACCGCCAGCTCCTCTTCACCGCAGATGAGCGTGCCACTCCCTGCATTGGTGGTGTTATCTTCTTCCACGAGACCCTATACCAGAAGACTGATGCCGGCAAGACATTCCCCGAGCACGTCAAGTCCAGGGGCTGGGTTGTAGGCATTAAGGTTGACAAAGGTGTCGTCCCTCTCGCTGGAACCAATGGAGAAACCACCACCCAGGGTGAGAAGAAAGTGGAAGAATTGATGGCTTTCACAACTAATGGACATGCAATGAGATACAATTAACATACAATCACTCAAACATACAATATCCTTTCACACCACCCTGTCATACTCACTTTTTTGTGTGACTTAATCCATCTCTTTACCTTAGGTCTGGATGGCTTGTACGAACGTTGTGCCCAGTACAAGAAGGATGGTTGTGACTTTGCCAAGTGGCGTTGTGTGCTGAAGATTACCTCCACCACCCCCTCAAGCCTGGCTATCAGGGAGAATTGCAATGTCCTGGCCCGTTATGCCAGCATCTGCCAGATGGTAAGAATCCAGACAACAAACAATCTTTTCTGTAGGATTCAGTGGTAGTTGAGGTTAAACTCCTTTGGGTTAAACATTGGCTTAAAATTGTTGATTGTTTACAATTTATATAAACATTGAAATAATCCATGCTCATACATTTTCCAAAATGTATTAGTTGCTAAAGTTAGTATCAAACAAGGCAACACATTTTGTACAGAAACAAACCAGCACTATTACATGAAAGAATTGAAAGATTGTATTAGGAGGCATATCAAATTGTGGGGAATTTTCTGAAAGTACAATTGGTAAATTGAAGTGCGTTCTGATCTTTTTTTAATTCCATTTGTTTACTTGAAAAATAATTCTACATAATGCTAAATATATACTAAAAGAAAGAATATAAAATATTGATTGTTAAATGTTTGGACAATGACACAATTTTCATAATTTTGGCTCTGTATGCCACCACAATGGATTTGAAATGAATCAACCGAAATGCAATTAAAGTGCAGAGTTTCAGCTTTAATTCAAGGGGTTGAACATAAATATTGTATGAAACGTTTAGGAATTGCAACCATTTTCATACACATTCCCCTTATTTCAGGGGCTCAAATGTAATTGGACAAATTAACACAATCATGAATACAATTTTTATTTTTAATACTTCTTTGAGAATCCTTTGCAGGCAATGACTGCTTGATGTCTGGAAAGCATGGACATCACCAAATGTTGGGTTTCCTCCATTATGATGAATTAATGATCCATTCAGAATTCTTCCGGCTGCTTCTGTCTTCTGTCACATCATCAATAAACACTAGCGACCCAGTGCCATTGGAAGCCATGCATGCCCATGCATCACACTGCCTCTACAATGTTTTACAGATGATGTGGTATACTTCGGATCATGAGCCATTTCAAGCCTTCTCCATACTTTTTTCTTCCCATCATTCTGGTACAGGTTGAACTTAGTTTAATCTGTCCAAAGAATGGTGTTCCAGAACTGGAATGGTTTACCTTCTGCTTTACCTTCTTAATTGCTTTACCTTCTTAATTGATGAAGAAATAATGAATGAAAAGCTCACACCTGTCCATGAAACAGCTTTTGGGTCAATTGTCCAATTACTTCTGGTCCCTTGAAAATGAGTGGGCTCCATATTAGAAAGCTGTAATTCCTCAACCCTTCCTCCAATTTGGATGTGAACACCCTCAAATTAAAGCTGTGAAACTGCACTTTAACTGCATATTCATTATTTAACTTGAATATATTCTGGTAAACAGCCAAAATAACAAAACTTGTGGCAGTGTCCAATTATTTCCAGACCTACCTGTATATGTAATAAGTGTATACAAACAATAATTAACCTAAGTGACTTCAGATAAGAGGGTCAACAAAACGACTTAAATAGTACGATGTGTGATCAGTGTTCACGGTCATGGTAAACAATCTCTTGTGTTTGCTAAAATATTCTTTCTTGACCCCTGATTTCTACTAGCATGGCATTGTCCCCATTGTTGAGCCTGAGATCCTTCCTGACGGCGACCATGATCTGAAGCGTACCCAATATGTGACTGAGAAGGTCTTGGCCGCAATGTACAAGGCTCTGTCTGATCACCACGTCTACCTGGAGGGTACCCTCCTGAAGCCCAACATGGTCACTGCTGGACACTCTTGCTCACACAAGTACTCTAACCAGGAGATCGCAATGGCCACCGTCACTGCCCTGCGCCGCACTGTTCCCCCAGCAGTCCCTGGTGAGTGACAAACTGAATTGAACACAATACACAGCACAACACATATGCATATATTTAACACTGGTTTTGGACTTGTTTTGCAGAACAAACCTAGACCCAGAATCTTAATCGGTGTCTGCAAAACCAGCCCTGAATGTTATGACATCTTTTGAGAAATACAAACTCACTCTCCATGACTAGCACAATGTGTAATAAAATGTAACAACTAACTTTTTAAAATCTAATAAAAAAATATATGAATGCAACATTTAAAGTGTTGATCCCATGCTTCATGAACTGAAATAAAAGATCCCAAACATTTTCCATACTTACAAAAATATTTGTTTACCATTTTGGAAAATTCCTGTTAGTGAGCATAAAAAATCCAACCCCTCTTCCCTATTTACCCACAGGCATCACCTTCCTGTCTGGGGGCCAATCTGAGGAGGAAGCGTCCATCAACCTGAACGCAATGAACCAGTGCCCACTGCACAGGCCATGGGCATTGACCTTCTCTTATGGCCGTGCCCTCCAGGCATCAGCCCTGAAGGCATGGGGTGGCAAGCCTGGGAATGGCAAGGCTGCACAGGAGGAGTTCATCAAGAGAGCTCTGGTACAGAAAACAATTCTATTTTCTATTTTATTTTTGTAAATATATTTTGTATGTATACATTTTCCAATATCAAATATTTTGTCTTAAAATATTGTCAAATATTTTGCATATCTTTCATTATTGTTATCTTTCATTCACTTATTAACATCTTGTACCAGGCCACATGTTTTTATTTTATGGTTGTATAGGTAGCCAAAATGTATAATCCGCATTTCATAAGTAAGTTAAGGATTTTCTTATGTTCTTCTGTCCATTCACAGGCCAACAGCCTGGCCTGCCAAGGCAAGTATGTCGCTGCCGGAGGCAGTGTTGCCGCTGGAGAGTCGCTGTTCGTGGCCGACCATGCTTATTAAGAATGGACACTCATCAGCACCCATCTACCCCACCATGTGTAGTGCCAAGTCTTAACATGCCCTTAAGTCTACACCACCATCTGAGACTGGTGGTTTGCTACAGAGAAAGAAATGCAAACCTTTCTTTGGGCTCAGGCTTCAGAGAGAAGATAAAAAAATTAAGTTCTGCCTCCATTCCCTGTTCCCACTATACACCCTTTTTTAGGTGAAGAGATTTCTTGTCATGTTTTTACATAACATTCCTTGGACTGTAACACCTAACTCAGTAAAATGTTTGTACTGAAACCTTGGAATAAAATAGTAATCTACAACATGTTGCTTTGCTTCCTTCCTCACTGCCCCTGATTATTTGCGCAACATCCTGCTCAGATCAACATAACTTCCTCTAAAACAGTTCAGTCAGAAAACACCACGTATTAGTCTAACCATTTACTGGAACATGCACAACCATTTTTACAGGTTTTGACATTAGGTTCTGCTCCTCTGGGGTAACTCACTGCCATCCCATGGTCATGTATACTATTAATAATGATAACAAACCATAATATCATTAATTGCAATCCCCATAGGCAATGAGCAAGGCACACACTCCTTCATGATAAGAAAACACAGAACCAAAATGGTGGAGGCAGGGGTGGTGGGTGGTTTTACATTTGCATGCTAGTAAGACCAGCGCACATCAGACAGTGATTAACCTACCAATTAAATAGTCAGATGGAAATCTGATATTATAAACTGTTGCCATTTTCTATTGTACCCCTTTTATTCTTGTACTGTTTATTTGTATTAACTTTATTTTAATATTGTGTACATAATCTTGGTCAACATTGGTAGTTTATAAAATAAAATAGACTTGGACTTTTGCACTATTGCTTATGTAAAGGACCTTTGTGTAGATATGTACAGTAAACACATAGAAACAGCCGTCTCTCGCCATTGCTCACCATAATTATTTTCCCAACCTAATGGCCATTTTCCACTGCATGGTACCGGCTCAACTACTCGCCTATAGCCTCGACTTTAATCGCTTCATGGGGGACAGTTCTTTAATGTGTTTAAACACCGCCGTGTCCGTAGATGGCGCTGTAGCGAATGAGAATTGCACGTAGGGCAAAACAATCGCCATTTTGCAATCTAGGAATCCCAAAATTATTGTCAAAGTCACTGGTAGCTGAACGCAATTTCTATACCATTGGCGGGAAATCAAGTTATATAAACTGAGCTTGAAAAAAACAGCGTTGGCTTACTATTGAAATACCTTCACTAACCCTTGTTCATGTGTCCACAAGTTTGGTTGCTTACTATTTTTTGTTTCTTTGTTCATCCTCAAGTTCATATGTTTTGTGCTTCTTCGCATATCAACAGTTGAACAGGTATGGTAACATTGTTAGCTAACTTGTCTAAATCGTGTTTCTTAGAGTATCAACAAGTTAGAATTTTATAATATGTGCTTATTCCTTGTAACTTTTATCAACTGTTTCGTAACGTTTCTTTGTGTAGCGTTGTTCACATTATGTGGATAACGTTACTCTTGGCAGTACATTTAGATAGACTAGCTAAACCTGCATTAGTTACAATTCCGTTACTGAGGTGTCTTTGTGTATCCACATTGTTCTTAGCTAGCCTGTGTGTGTCTAATGCTGCAATTTCTTTAAACCTCTTTACCTAACATTGGTTTCAGGTCATGATTTTTTCTGTAGTTTTGTCCCCGGAGGAGGATGACTGTGTGACAGTAGTTCCATTCCTGTGCCTCAAAGGAGGACTTTGCTACTGGCCACCACACAGCATCACCAGCAGGAAGTCCTTCAGCCACGACAAGTTTGCCAGAACTTGCTCACCACCTGAAGACACCTGGGAGGCTGTCCCTTATAAGCTCATCAAGCATGCAGGTGAATTATAATAACAATTTGAAACTTGGAATGAAAATATGTTTTGCAGAGTAAATGCTTACAAAACCTTAACTTTTCCTAGACATGTGAGAGACTGGACGTGTGTATAGCCAGAGGAGAGAAAATTGTTCCAGCGTGGGCCCCTACCACCCCAAGGACACACATCTACACCACAACAGCCTGTGGATTGCAGCCCTGGAGGTATGTGAATTACATGTTGATCTCGTAATTGCTGCAATGTTTACTTGATTTCACCATATTAACCTGTTTATATTTATTTTTAGGATGGAGCACGCACAGTACTCCAAGGCACCAGAGAGGTACTCCACGCCAAGGTATGCAGCAAAGCATTTGTGAAGCCACAACTGCTTTGCTGCATACCTTGGTTGTAACGAGTGGTTATTTCAGTCAGAGTTGCTCTTCTATCAGCTTGAATCAGTCGGCCCATTCTCCTCTGACCTCTAGCATCAACAAGGCATTTTCGCCCACAGGACTGCCACATACTGGATGTTTTTCTCTTTTCACACCATTCTTTGTAAACCCTAGAAATGGTTGTGCGTGAAAATCCCAGTAACTGAGCAGATTGTGAAATATTCAGACCTGCCCGCCTGGCACCAACAACCATGCCACGCTCAAAATTGCTTAAATCACCTTTCTTTTCCATTCTGACCTTCAGTTTGGAGTTCAGGAGATTGTCTTGACCAGAACCACACCCCAAAATGCATTGAGGCAACTGCCATGTGATTGGTTGATTAGATAATTGCATTAATGGGAAATTGAACAGGTGTTCCTAATAATCATTTAGGTGAGTGTATATGTGGGTTCATTCACTTAACCCAGATGCTTAACTTATTAAAGCATGTTGCTTCCAATTTTATTTGTTTATTTCAATTTATTTTTAAGGGCAAGAAGGCAGAGTTTGGGGGATGTTTTAGCTCTGCACATGAAGGTAAAAACAAGACTATATTTACGCTAGCAACTATAGACAAACATTTAATTTGTCTTGAATGTCATGCAATTCTCAAAATCATGTCAGACCATTTAAGTACAATATCTGATTACTTTATTACAGGAGCCATAAGTAAGAATCCTGACAGTTGATTTAAGAATCCTGACGATGCTGTCCAGAACCAGGTCCCCAGGTACCAGAACGGGGCAGCTGACAGTGCAGGTGGGAGAAGACGTTGCAGCGGTACAAGGGACCTGCCGTGAATATGAATGACATCTCCAGAACAACCAATATTGCTGCTTATCTACAGTACTATAACTGCTGCTATGTACAGTTATGTATATGATTGTATTATGCTCTTAATATAAAGCTGTGTGTGAATGTTCTTAATTCTGACTGAATTAAGACTGAATGTGCTATGCCGTCATTCATAAACTTATTGCACTGATGTATCTATAATATTCAATAACTATCGATTGCTGCTAGGTCACAATTACAGTGGATATAAAAAGTCTACACACCCCTGCTGAAATGTCAGGTTTTTGTGATGAGACAAAGATAAATAATGTCAGAACTTTTCCACTGTTAACGTGACCTATAATGTGAACAATTCATTTGAAAAACAAACTGAAATCTTTGAGGGGGAAAAATGACAAATAAAAAACACACAATAACCTGGTTGCATAAGTGTGCACACCCTTAAACTAATACTTTGTTGAAGCACCTTTTGATTTTTGTTTAAAGCACTCAGTCTTTTTGGGGTAGGAGTCTATTAACATGGCACATCTTGACGTGGCAATATTTGCCCACTCCTCTTTGCAAAAGCGCTCCAAATCGATCAGATTGTGAGGACATCTCCTGTGCAAGTTATCATTAACTTCATTTAGAATATGAGCCATACAAATGTTTTGTCAATACAGCATATATATTCTTTTAGCAGAAAATATAAATTTGCTAAATGAATATTTGGTCAAGACGGACCACTGTAATGAACACCAAGACCGGAGTGGTGTGGGTCCAATTGCAGAAGTGCAACTGTAGATATTTTCTACAGGGAGCAGGCAAGAGCAAGAACGGTAAAGACGGGCAGGTACAGCATCCATATTAGGAACGTTATCATTCCTCCCCAGAAACTCTGATCTTCCTCCTACTCAGTCATCACCCCTCCCCCGGTCAAACGTCACCCCTCCCTTGATCAAGTATCCGCTCTCGCTTTATCAAACATCACCCCGATTAAGCTTTAATCCTCCCCTTGTCAATCGTCAGTCCTCCCCTTGTCAATCGTCAGCCCTCCCCTTGTCAATCGTCAGTCCTTCCCTTGTCAATCGGGAAGCTAAGAAATTATATAAAAGTATTTCAATAATTTTGCGATTATAATTTTCTAATTGATCTTACCTTACACCAGCTAGCACCTCTTCTGTATTGAGTCCATTTGATAATAGTTCCGTGTTTGTGCTCGTTTTATTGGCTGGGAAAAATCGTACACTTTTGACTGATACTTTACTAAGGGGATCACTGATGTTTGACTGGAGGAGGGCTGACGATTGACAAGGGGAGGACTGACAATTGACTAGGGGAGGACTGACGATTGACAAGGGGAGGACTGACGATTGACGAGGGGAGGGCTGACGATTGACGAGGGGAGGGCTGACGATTGACGAGGGGAGGGCTGATGATTGACAAGGGGAGAGCTGACAATTGACAAGGGGAAGACTGACGATTGACAAGAGGAGGACTGACGATTGACAATGGGAGGGCTGACGATTGACAAGAGGAGGACTGACGATTGACAAGGGGAGGACTGACGATTGACAAGGAGAGGGCTGACGATTGACAAGAGGAGGACTGACGATTGACAAGGGGAGGATTAAAGCTTAATCGGGGTGATGTTTGATAAGGCGACAGCCTTACTTGACCAAGGGAGGGGTGACGTTTGACCGATGGAGGGGTGATGACTGAGTAGGAGGAAGAACGGAGTTTCTGGGGACGAATTATAATATTCCTAATATGGATGCTGTAGGCAGGTGGTTTCGGTAACCAGGAGATCAGTCCTCGAAGGCGAAGGCACAGGCAGGAATAGACAGAGAGGAGAAAACCAGAAGCAAGCAGGTAGGTCAGTACGGCGGGTGATCAGTCCGCGGGGGGAACAATACAGGCAGGGAGAGACGGTAAGAGAATCCAGGGGCAGGCAAGTAGGTCGGAATTCCGGGTGATCAGTCCGCGAAGGCAACAACACAGGCAGGGTTAGGCGGGAGGAGAATCCACGGGGCAGGTAGACAGGTCAGGACGCAGGTTTCTGGAATATGGGGATAGAACGGGAACAGGAAGGAAGAGAACAACAGGCTGGGAGTCAAAAAGGCAAATACCGCGATCTGTACAAAGGCTTGGCAGGTCCACTACGAACAATACCTCACACTGGAGTGGAGGCAGAGCACGGGCTTAATAGAGGGATAAACAGGGCACAGGTGTTCAGTATTCCGGTGATTGGGATCTGGATTGCTGGGTGCGTTCATGCGTGTCGTGAAGTGAAAGTTTAACAGTGGCAGGTGTGCGTGGCGGGGAGGAGCTAGATCCGGAATGACGCGAGAACCTCACAACCACCAGGTTAATTTGGGTCCCTATGCCACACCAATGGAGAACCACTGCTGAATAGGACTGTGGGAGACTGGTAAATATTACTAGAATAATTAAATAGTTAAATAAATATAAGAATGTGTCAAAAGTTGCAAAACATTTAGTCAAACAAGATTCAATTGAACATTCAGGTAGATCCCTCCCTGTTGCATTCTGATTTATGTGTTCCCCAAAGATTTGTCCAATAGAAACTCTTTTGTCAGCTTAATTTTGTCAGCTTAATTTTGCTGGTCACAATGAATACACCCCAGTCTGACTGAAAAATGTATGTGTTGTGCTACACAAGACAACACATTAGTCATACATACACATCTTTCTTGTAGGCAATAAATAGGAACATGACACTTTCAAATATGTAATTATAATAGAAATAATAGGAATGGCTGTATTTATTACCAATAACAGCATAGCATTCTATGGACCTCACTTTCAGTCTTCTGTTTGGGATGTAGGTACAGAGGCAAAATTCTCTTGGCACAGGTATCAATACCTCCTGTAGATTCTGTGGGGATCCAAGGGAGACTGTCAGAAAGTAATGTTTAGTCACCAAGGCACACAGTGTTCAACTGCCCCAGAACTTTTTTTTTTTTTTTTTTTTACAATTGTTTACAATTTTCACAGATGATTGCTTGATGACATACATGTCTCAGAAACACATGTAGCAAATATGATACAATTGGCATTTTAGGGTTTTCAAAAACATATTTTGTTCTTCAACAAATTAATGTTGGTAGCACCTGTCATGCTTTGGGGCAGGAGTAGAAGGACACAAGTGCAGAAGAGTCCAAAATACTTTCAAAATACAAAAACAAAAGGCACAAGCAACAGGAACAAACATACTAACGACAATGACCAACCGGTGAGATCGGGGCAGGAGAAAATGATATAGGTACAAAAATGAGGGAGCAAACAAGGCACAGGTGAAACCATTAAGGACAAGCACAGGTTGCCGGTAAGAACACAAACAAAAACCAAACGGGACTACATTCAAAACCAAAGCCAAACCAAACAGAACCTTACAGTTCCTTATGACAGATGCTACAATTAATGTACAATGTATGTACGAGTCATAATTCTCCGGTCAAATGTGGTTTATATATGGGTGCGATTAATACTCAGGTTTTTATACACACAACGTTATAAAATTTATGTTGTGGTTTATAAACAGGGAATTACGGTACTCCTGGAGCTCACCGGTCCTCATATAGAATATTAGCTCAAAAGTATTGTCATATTATAAGGTAGTCCAAAAAAAGAAAAATAACTCCAAAATGAAAGCCAGCATACTTTTATGTACATCCAAGTCAAGCAATGAGACCTAGACAGTGTGTGGGGTTAAAACCTAACCTGACAGTACTCTTTCACTGTTTCACTATGATCATCAGTTAAGAAAGAGGGCAATCTTTTTGTAATCTTGTAGTTTCCTTTCTCAGAAAGCCATGGCCTTTTTCTTTCACCCGGGATTGTTAATTTATGTCTGAAGAACAATATCATCCAGTACACAGTAAAATGACCACCCCCCCAAAAAAAACACAAATTACATTTGTCACATTTTAAAGGTCCCCTGACATGAAATTTTCATTTTGTGAGGCTTTTTAACATTAATATGAGTTCACCTATATGGTCCCAAATTTTCAAAAAATTCCATTCGGTGTAAATTGAGCATTTTCTATCTTTCTCTGACTTGGAGAAAACGGAGAATCAAACAGGCTGATCTGGACCCGTCTCTTTGTGATGTCGCAAGGAGAAATTGTTAACTCCCATGGTAACTCCCCTTTTTCTGCTTTGCCCGCCCAGAGAAAGAATTTAAATAGAGCCAGGTGTGAGGCACACATGTGTGTGAGCGCGACTTAAATTTGTCTACGCGACGAGGAGGGGCATCATGGCTTTTGAGCGAAGGAAACACAATAATTGCTCAGTAATAGGATGTAGAGATGAGCAACGAAGCCTTTTTTACTTCCTTCGTACATGCCACAGAAGACCCCTCCTTGAACTGCCACCTTAACGTGGTGGAGGGGTTTGAGTACCCGAGTGACCCTAGGAGCTATGTTGTCTGGGGCTATATGCCCCTGGTAGGGTCTCCCAAGGCAAACAGGTCCTAGGCGACGGGTCAGACTAAGAGCGGTTCAAAAAACCCCTTAATGATGAAAACTAACTTGTGTTCTGTGACGTCGCCCGGCATGGCGCAGCCGGGGCCCCACCCTGGAGCCAGGCCCGGGGATGGGGCTCGTTCACGAGCGCCTGGTGGCCGGGCCTTTCCCCAGCCCGAACGAGCGACATGGGGCCGCCCTCCCGTGGGCTCACCACTCGGGATCACCTCTACGCACGGCTTGGGCTCTGGAACCACACTCCTTGAGAGAGGATGGACTCTTCACCACTCTGGAGTTGCCCAAGGTGAGAGGCGGCGGGCTGGTGTGGGTTTGCTTATAGCTCCCCAGCTCTGCCGCCATGTGTTGGAGTTTACCCCGGTGAACGAGAGGGTCGTTTCCCTGCGCCTACGGGTCGGGGATAGGTCTCTCACTGTTGTTTGTGCCTACGGGCCGAACCGCAGTGCAGAGTACCCGACCTTCTTGGAGTCTCTGGGAGGGGTGCTGGAAAGTGCTCCGACTGGGGACTCTATCGTTCTACTGGGGGACTTCAACGCCCACGTGGGCAACGACAGTGACACCTGGAGGGGCGTGATTGGGAGGAATGGCCCCCCTGATCTGAACCCGAGTGGTGTTCAGTTCTTGGACTTCTGTGCTAGTCACAGTTTGTCCATAACGAACACCATGTTCAAGCATAAGGGTGTCCATCAGTGCACGTGGCACCAGGACACCCTAGGCCGCAGGTCGATGATCGACTTTGTTGTCGTTTCATCTGACCTGCGGCCGTATGTCTTGGACACTCGGGTGAAGAGAGGGGCGGAGCTGTCAACTGATCACCACCTGGTTGTGAGTTGGATCCGATGGCGGGGGAGGAAGCTGGACAGACTCGGCAGGCCCAAGCGTACTGTAAGGGTCTGCTGGGAACGTCTGGCCGAGTTTCCTGTCAGAGAGATCTTTAACTCCCACCTCCTGCAGAGCTTCGACTGGATCCCGAGGGAGGTTGGAGATATTGAGTCCGAGTGGACCATGTTCTCCACCGCCATTGTCGAAGCGGCCGCTCAGAGCTGTGGCCGTAAGGTCTCCAGTGCCTGTCGAGGCGGCAATCCCCGAACCCGGTGGTGGACACCGGAAGTAAGGGATGCCGTCAAGCTGAAGAAGGAGTCCTATCAGGCCTGGTTGGCTTGTGGGACTCCTGAGGCAGCTGACGGGTACCGACAGGCCAAGCGGACTGCAGCCCGGGTGGTTGTGGAGGCAAAAACTCGGGCCTGGGAGGAGTTCGGTGAGGCCATGGAGAAGGACTATCGGCTGGCCTCCAAGAGATTCTGGCAAACCATCCGGCGCCTCAGGAGAGGGAAACAGTGCCCTACCAACGCTGTTTACAGTAGAGGTGGGCAGCTGTTGACCTCAACTGGGGATGTCGTCGGGCGGTGGAAGGAGTACTTCGAGGATCTCCTCAATCCCGCCGTCACGTCTTCCATTGAGGAAGCAGAGGATGAGGGCTCAGAGGTGGACTCGTCCATCACCCGGGCTGAAGTCACAGAGGTGGTTAAGAAACTCCTCGGTGGCAAGGCACCGGGGGTGGATGAGATCCGCCCTGAGTACCTCAAGTCTCTGAATGTTGTGGGGCTGTCTTGGTTGACACGCCTGTGCAACATCGCGTGGCAGTCGGGGAAAGTGCCTCTGGGATGGCAGACCGGGGTGGTGGTCCCTCTTTTTAAGAAGGGGGACCGGAGGGTGTGTTCCAACTATAGGGGGATCACACTTCTCAGCCTCCCCGGGAAAGTCTATGCCAGGGTTCTGGGGAGGAGAATACGGCCGATAGTAGAACCTCGGATTCAGGAGGAACAGTGTGGTTTTCGTCCAGGCCGTGGAACACTGGACCAGCTCTATACCCTCTACAGGGTGATGGAGGGTTCATGGGAGTTTGCCCAACCAATCCACATGTGTTTTGTGGATTTGGAGAAGGCATTCGACTGTGTCCCTCGCGGCATCCTGTGGAGGGTGCTTCGGGAATATGGGGTCCTGGGTCCCTTGCTAAGGGCTGTCAGGTCCCTGTACGACCGAAGCAGGAGCTTGGTCCGCATTGCCGGCAGTAAGTCAGACTTGTTCCCTGTGCATGTTGGACTCCGGCAGGGCTTCCCTTTGTCACCGGTTCTGTTCGTAATTTTTATGGACAGAATTTCTAGGCGCAGCCAGGGGCCGGAGGGTGTCAGGTTTGGGGACCACACGATTTCGTCTCTGTTCTTTGCGGATGATGTTGTCGTGTTGGCCCCTTCAAGCCAGGACCTTCAGCATGCACTTGGACGGTTTGCAGCCGAGTGTGAAGCGGTGGGGATGAAAATCAGTACCTCCAAATCCGAGGCCATGGTCCTCAGTCGGAAAAGGGTGGCTTGCCCACTTCAGGTTGGTGGAGAGTGCCTGCCTCAAGTGGAGGAGTTTAAGTATCTAGGGGTCCTGTTCACGAGTGAGGGAAGGATGGAACGGGAGATTGACAGACGGATCGGTGCAGCTTCTGCAGTAATGCGGTCGATGTATCGGTCTGTCGTGGTGAAGAAAGAGCTGAGCCGCAAGGCGAAGCTCTCGATTTACCAGTCAATCTACGTTCCTACTCTCACCTATGGTCATGAGCTTTGGGTCATGACCGAAAGGACAAGATCCCGGATACAGGCGGCCGAAATGAGCTTTCTCCGCAGGGTGGCTGGGCGATCCCTTAGAGATAGGGTGAGAAGCTCGGTCACCCGGGAGGAGCTCAGAGTAGAGCCGCTGCTCCTCCACATCGAGAGGGGTCAGCTGAGGTGGCTTGGGCATCTGTTTCGGATGCCTCCGGAACGCCTTCCTGGGAAGGTGTTCCGGTCCCGTCCCACCGGGAGGAGACCCCGGGGAAGACCTAGGACACGCTGGAGGGACTATGTCTCCCGGCTGGCCTGGGAACGCCTCGGTGTCCCCCCGGAAGAGCTGGAGGAAGTGTCTGGGGAGAGGGAAGTCTGGGCATCCCTGCTTAGACTGCTGCCCCCGCGACCCGGCCCCGGATAAGCGGAAGAAAGTGATGATGTGATGATGATGCCACAGAAGAACCAGTGGAATGATTTCATTTTCTCCGGAAAAGCGCTGACACAGCTTCCCAAAGTTTTGCATGTCTGTGGCAAACATTTCACCGACGACTATGTACATAATGTTACACAACAAAATTATTTACTCCTGCGCGCACATAAATATATAGGCTTTATATATCTTGTGTAACGTGACTTCATGATATGAAGGGAGAATTTTTACATTTAAAAAAACCCTCTTCTCTAAACTAGAATATTTACTGATATAGATGCTAACACAGCTTTAAAATCATCACAAATCAGAGAAACATGAAAAGGCAAAAGCAGATTAGCTTTAGCTTTGACTTACATGATAATCAGACATCCTAACAAAGTATCATATAGACATAATATTTTTAACTAACCATTCGGAAACATCCTTCTGGAGGCGCTGAGTTGCAACTTCTTCATCCGTTGCTTCTCCATCTGGATCGGATTCTGGGTCAAACTGAAATGCTTCAATGTGTCTTCGTGCCATTGCAATATGATCCAGACATACCGGTAAACATGCACGTTACCTTTGCCGCAAGATAGTAAAGGCCACGCCCACCCACCACCATGCCCCGCTCACCCACCACCTTGCCCCGCCTTTTTCATCCTCATTAAAATTTAAAGTCACAGACACCAATACGGGCCGTTTGAAGGAAGCTCATTCTGTGACTGTATTGTAGTGGCTATAATTCTGCAGCAAGGCTGAATTTTTAAAAAAAGATTTCAGATACAGTACTAGGGACCACTATGGCCTATATTAAAGCCTACAAAAAGTAGCATGTCATGGGACCTTTAATGAAAAAACATATTTTATCATATCATGAACATTTTATTGACATGATAATTTTCATGACTGTAATGTGTGAGCCAACCACCATAGGGAGCTAAACTATGCTTATTTGACAGAAGCTTCTGCTTCACTAAATAGTTTTTTGCATTGATGTTGGGAAATTAATAAAACATATATTAAATGTTATAATAGTTCACTGTCTGCTTCAGAGGTCAAAAGGTGAATCAGTTTGTCTGCATAAACATTTTACTAAACCATTCGGTAACACTTCATTTGAAGGGGTGTGCATAAGAGTGACATGACATTGTCATGATGCTGTCATAGCCATGACCATGACACATGAAGGAATCATTATGAACGTTTATGGATGTTGTCATTAGGTGTCATTCGGTTGATTATGTAATTTTTTTATACAAGGTTGACATTGTTTGGGATGTCTTTGTTATGACAACTTGACATTAACTGAGTCAACACAACCTGTCAATGTCTTTGTTATGACAACTTGACATTAACTAAGACAAAATATCCTGTCAATGTCTTTGTTATGACAACTTAACATTACCTGAGACAACATTAACTGAGACTTTGCAAGGCAGTGTCAGAGTCCAGTAGTACAAAGGGTGGATATGGTAAGTCACCTTGGGTCACCTAGTTCAGCAGGGTTACAGCAGATGGAAAGAAACTGTTGGTGCTGGACCAAAGAGACCTGTACCGCCTGCCTGAGGGAAGGAGAGCAAACAGTTTGTGGCATGGATGTGAAGGGTTCCTGATGATGCCGCACACCTTGTGCAGACACTGCTTGTGCTGGAGGTCTACGATGGCCGGGAGCTGGGTACCACTGATGTGCTGGCCGGTTTCCAGACGGCTACGGAGAAACCGCCAAACCATGCTGTGGCGCAGTTAGTCAGAAACATAACCTGTCATAAACATGTCATAGCAGGCCTGATTATCAAACTTGAATAAACTATTTAGCTTTATGTGTTAGCATTAAATACAACTGTCACATGTGGTTGGTTTTGACATGGGTTGTCATGAGACCATTATAATTGAGTCATTAATATTTTTCTTGACCTCAAGTAAAGTGGCACAATTTGGACTTGTCATAAAGATGTCATAATGTGCTATAACACTGTCAAATGCATTCATAACAGAGTCATTAATATTTTTTTGACCCCAAGTAAAGTGGTACAAATTGGACTTGTCATAAAGATGTCATTATGTGTTATAACACTGTCAAAGACTTTCATAACAGTGTCATGAATATTTTTCTTGACCTCAAATACAGTGGTACAATTTCGACTTGTCATAAAGATGTAATGACGTGTTATAACCATGTCAAATGCATTCATAACAGTGTCATGAATAATTTACTTGACCTCAAGTACAGTGGTACAATTTGGACTTGGTCATAAAGATGTCATTAAGTTTGTCAAATACTGTCATAAAGATGTCATTAAATATGTCAAATGCTTTTAAATAACTTAACAAAAGCAAGAAATGTCCTTCATTGTTTTGCACCACAAATGTTTCCTGAAAAAAAGAGAAACTTTCAACAATCCTACTTTGGTAGCACTCTCCGATAAGTGTACAACCATTAACACATGCAGTAGTTACCTTGAATTAACATGACCAATAATGAACAAGACATGAACAAGTGATAACCCTTACTTTATTAATGTTTTACAAATGCATTAAATAATCAGGTGTAGTGTCATTTGTTCATGTTGACACAGGACATAAGCTCATGTAGTTTTTTGCAAGAACACACAGTTTGTACTGTAATTTTAAGGTTCATTCATGTACTGTACCTAGTTCTTTGCATGAACAATAGCCTAAGTAATATAAACTATTCGTAATATAATCACATTGAAAACATTATTTATAAACTAGGCTAGATAGTAATATTTCAACAAATTACCTTCATGTTAACACAAATAGAACATGGCTGACTGGAGCTAGCATACAGCTAACTGGAGCCAGGTAATAACCAACCAAAGCCAGCTAACAACAAGGAACTAGTTAATCGCTAAAAGTTACAGTGCAACAATTGCAAAGTTCCTAAACAATACAGTTACAAAATTTAATTATATTAATCCTAGGGATATTGTTAGGAGTGATGTTTTCGAACTATTCAGTACAGTACAGTAACAAATTTGTTTTTTTCAAAGAAATGCACCATGGCATTTTACATAGACATGGGTCAATGTCATAGTTATAATATTACCATGCTTTTCCAACCCTCTACATACACTATAACAGGCAAGTTATCAAACTGTACCTGAAGGTCCAGTGTACTTTTGTACTTTACCGACCAGGAAAACAGGATAAATGATGAGAAAGACATGGCATTTTCCTTGAAGAGTTACGAGAACACGCAGGTGTTTGGATCGTTAACAGTCCCAACACAATGCAACCTTGTCAAACTGCCCCCTATAGGCCAACCATAGCAAGTGTCCTTCAATATAAAAGTGTCCTTCAAAATTCTAGATCTACCCCAAATGCGACCATACATTTTGTATGCGTCACACCAATTTGAAGACGCAAGTAGCCAGTCTACCTTTTAATAATAGTTACCGCACAGTAATCATATTAACGCATTGGATTATCTATATTATCTCTTGAATAATGTATATTACTTAGCCTATTGTTCATGCAAACCACTAGTTACATGAATGGATGTCCTGCATCAACATTAACAAAATTACAGTACAAACTATGTTCCTGCAAAAAACTTTGATATTTACTTGATTTGTTTTTTCACATCATGGAAAAGTCTTCCCAAGACACCATTATAATGGCGTATGGCTAACCAGTGGTGCCACTATCATTTTGAGGTGAATTTTCGAGTGCAATTACCTCTATGACTCAATATTTTCAATTTGTTTCTGCAATGCGCACTCAATAAGTTGAGTATGCGCACCAGTCTCAGGATCAGCAATGTTCCTTTTATAGCAGACATAATACTGGCTAAATAGTTTTTTCAAGTTTGATAATTAGGCCCATGTTTATGACAGGTTATGTTGTCTTGGTTACTGTCATGTTGTCATAAAAAAGACACTGACAGATTATGTTGTCTCAGTTAATGTCAAGTTGTCATAACAAAGACATTGACAGGATATTTTGCCTCAGTTAATGTCAAGTTGTCATAACAAAGACATTGGCAGATTATGTTGTCTCAGTTAATTTCAAGTTGTTATAACAAAGACATCCCAAACAATGTCAACCTTGCATAAAAAACGACATAATCAACTGACACCTAATGACAACATTCATAAACATTCTAAATGTTTCCTTCACGAAAAACATACAGTTGTATCACAACCCTTGTGCCTTACGAGTTGCAGAGAGGTTCTTTATCTTAAGAGTCAACATGGCTGAGTCTGCACTCGTAGAAAAAGAACAACTATAAGGAATCGTTTTTGGTAATAGATAGAAAACTTTGCATGGACATCTCTATGTAGGGTTCTTCAAATAACCCCCTGTACAGTGCATTCTGAGTATATTCAGACCCCTTTACTATTTTCATAATGTGTTACAGAACTACAGGAAACGTATGATCTCTGTAATTGCAAACAAAGGTTTCTGTACCAAATATTAAGTTCTGCTTTTCTGATGTATCAAATACTTATGTCATGCAATAAAATGCAAATTAATTATTTAAAAACCATACAATGTGATTTTCTGGATTTTTTTGATTTAGAATTAGATTTTAGATTCCATCTCACACAGTTGAAGTGTACCTATGATAAAAATTACAGACCTCTACATGCTTTGTAAGTAGGAAAACCTGCAAAATCGGCAGTGTATCAAATACTTGTTCTCCCCACTGTATGGTTCACATCATAACATGTATTTTTTATAATTTAATCTGTTTGCATTTGTTCAACACATTTCTTTAATTAGGGTTGCCACTGGCAAAAGGTTCAGACTTAATTTGATCTTTTTGCCGGACTTTGTAAGCAGACAGACTGACTGACTGACCTTTGTTAAATAGTATAGTGGTTAGAGACGCAGTCTACGGAACAACAGGTCCCGTATTCGACTTTCGTCACAGTCAAAACACATTATGCCCTAGGATTTTTTCAGGACAGACAAAAGCTTTGCTACCAACAACTTTCTGTAGCTACATAATAGGAAACCAAAAAAAAACACAGTTCTGGTGGATATTAGGATTTGTTCAGGATAGACAAACACTTAGCTGGCTACACAATTCTGTCGTCTTTTCACTTGACAAAAAAGTAAGTTATTGTCACCTATATTGATTGATACAGTATCTATGTAATTCAAGAATGGGTAATTAGGTGTTAAAACGGCCAGTGGCAAAGAGTATTTGTTCAGGACAGACAAAAACATTGCTGGCTACAACCTTCAGTAGCTACATTGTAGGAAGCCTGAAATGAAACTGTTTACTGTTATATTGCAACTATTTCTGGTGGATATTTATATTATGCATTAGGATTTGTTCAGGATAGACAAAAACATTGCTGACTACACGATTCTCACGTCTTTTCACATGACAAAAAAGTCAGTTATCGTGACCTTTGATTCTCAAATGGCTAATAAGCTTTTAAAACAGCCAGTGGCAAAAGCCATACAGTTCATAGATGCTATTTGTGGTGGAGGTAAACTTAATAAGAAACGTTACTCAGTTTAACACAGTGGTTAATGGTGTCTAATGAAATATTCAAACTTGGCGTGATGTTAATGCGTGACAAAATTATATAATGTCAAGAGGCTATACCAACACTTGGCAAACATTTAGCTCTGTGGCATAATGGTTAAAGACACAACCTTTGAAGGGGGCCATCCGTGATCGAATATCGGACAACAACGATCAACACCTTTTATTGCGGGCTGGCTGAACTAGGCTGGTTTCTTTTTTTACTACATAGGAATTTCGGCTCCCAAGAGAACAGGGTCCAGTTTCAGTATATAAAATATTATGCAAATGGTAACTAGCCAGGTCAATACCTAGCGAAATACTACTTTTCCATTTTAGTAATTTAACAAATTATTAATAAATAATTAATAATTAATATTATTCCAAGAACGTTTATATTGTTTTCATTCAAAACTTTTCAAATGAGTTAATACTTGTTGGAACCACCTTTTACTTGGATTACAACCATGAGTCTCTTTGATTACGTCTCTACTAACTTCACACACCTAGACTGCAATATTGGTTCATTTTTCCTTTCAGATTGGTTCAAGCTCAGTCAAATTGAATGGTGACCTCTTATGGACTGCACACTTCAAGTCTTTCCACAGATTCTCCATGGGATTTAAGTCAGGGCTCTGACTTGTTGTCCTTCAGCCATCGTACAGTTGCTTTGGCAGTGTGCTTTGGGTCATTGTCACGTTGAAAGGTGAACCATCTTCCCATTTTCAACCTCCTGACAGAGGGTTCTCCCCAAGAATCTGTCAGTATTTTGTACTGTCCATTTTGTGTTCTATCTTGAATTGCTCCAGTCCTTGCTGAAGAGAAACACACCCATAACAGGATGCTGTCACCTCCAAGCTTTACTGTACACATGGTGTTCTTTGGGTTGAAAGATGTATTTGGTTTTCACCAGACATATCGTTTTGCATTCAAGACAGATAGTAAAAATTTGGTCTCATTTGATCACAGGGCCTTTTGCCTTTTGGCCTCAGAAACAAGTTCATACAAGACATGATGCTGCCTTTTATTCTGAACAAATCAAAGTCACAACAATTGATCACAGATGGAGGCCTTTACCTTGATTTGTGATCGGGGAGGTGGTTGGATACACCTTAGCAAGTTTGCAATAGTAATTCTAAGGAGGGTGTTCACAAATAGGGTATATTAAAAACAGGATGTTTTAATTTTTATTAATTTGTTTTGAGATTTATTTTTCACTTGGATATTGTGGGTTACTGTGAGTAAATAGACATACCCCAAGGCCTTCCTTTGAATGCTTGGTTAAACCAAACACTCTGACACTAACGGGAACCTTCCACCTCTGAAAATGAATTTGCTTGTGTTGTTGTTAGTTGAAGTTGTTCAATGTGTAATTTGTAATTAATAGCATTAGCCTGCCATGTGCTCTAAGGATCCGTTGGAGTATTCGTAAATAAGCAAAGGACATTTGTAAGTGAAAAGTATTTATGGATTTACTCACTAATATTTCCAATATTACCCCACCCGGTAGCCCAGCAGGTGGTGCCATTGATGAACAGACTGCCGTTGCTCGCCAGGCATATGGGTCTAGCTGGTGTAGGTGACGGGGCTACTCAGCTTTACTAGGGCGATATCGTTGTTGAGTGGAGTGTTGTTGAACTCTGGGTGAAGGATGATCTGGCATACTGTGCGAGCGACTTTGTTCGGGTTGGCACCCGTCTGGGTTTGTCTCCCCATGTACAGGGTCCAGCCACTGTCCTCTTTGACCCTGTATTAAATAGAGTTATGACTCAGTATTATATATGCTGAGATCTTTCCTGTTTGGGACACTAATATTAATAAAAGGTTGTGTGACGTTATTTTGTAATTGTGGATGGTAACAATACCCAAAGCAGTGAGCAGCGGTGATGACCCACTCTGTGTTGATCAGGGTACCCCACATTCGTGTGACCCCTGATACTGCATGCTGACCTGCCAGGGCCAATTCCCAGGAGGGGCGTCCACACCCCCCACAATCCTGGTGTTAAGCGGTGCAAGCCCACAGTCTGAAATGAGCATTGAGTAACTGATGAAGAGGAAACAGGAAAGAAAACTAGCCTTCTGATGGAGGCTACCATTCATGAGCAAATACAGCTCTGGAAAAAAACAGTTTCTCTGGTTTAATTATTCATAGGTATGTGTTTGAGTAAAATTAAGTTTTGTTTCATTCTATAAACTACTCACATTACTCACAACATCCAAATAAAAATATTGTCATTTAGAGTATTTATTTGTATAAAAGAACAACTGTTCAAAATAACCAAAAAAATATGCATTGTTTTCAGACCTCAAATAATGCAAAGAAAACAAATTAATATTCATTTTTCAACAACAGAATATTAATGTTTTAACTTGGGAAGAGTTCAGAAATTAATATTTGGTGGAATAACCCTGATTTTTAATCAATGTTTCCATGCGTCTTGGCATGCTATCCACCAGTTTGTCACATTGCTGTTGGGTGAATTTATGCCACTCCTGGCACAGAAATGCGGTTTTTAATGTGGTTTAGTTCTGGAGATTGAGCTGGCCGTGACAGGATCTTGATATGGTGGTCCTCCATCCACACCTTGATTGACCTGGTTGTGTGGCATAGAGCATTGTCCTGCTGGAAAAACTAATTCTCAGAGTTGGGGAACATTGTCAGAGCAGAAGGAAGCAGGTGTTCTTCCAGGATAACCTTGTTTTTGGCTTGATTCATGCACCCTTCACAAAGACAAATCTGCCCGATTCCAGCCTTGCTGAAGCATCCTCAGATCATCACCGATCCTCCACCAAATTTCACAGTGGGTGTGAGACACTGTGGCTTGTAGGCCTCTCCGGGTCTCCGTCTAATCATTAGACGACCAGGTGTTGGGCAAAGCTGAAATTTTGACTGGTCAGAGAAGATAACCTTACTTCATTCCTCTACGGTTGAATCCTTATGATCTTTTACAAATTTCAGCCTGGCTCTTCTTTGCTTCTTATTGATGAAGTGCTTTTTCGAGCTTTGCACGACTATAGTCCTGCCCCTAGGAGCCTGTTTCAAACCATACTCGCCATGCACTTCACCCCAGCTGCGGTTTGCCATTCTTTTTGTAGGTCATTAAATGTCATCCTACGGTTGTTGAGTGACATTCGAATGAGTTGACGGTCATCTCAGTCAGAGGACAGTCATTTTCTCCCCCTCCCCAATATCTGTTGCTTGACCTTATTCTTATGAACCGCCGTCTTTGAAATTTTCATATGGAAACAACCTGACGTTCATTGTATCCCACTGCCAGTAAACCCAGAATTGAACCCTTATTTTCCTCACTCAAAGCTTTTCTTTTCAACTCTTTTGTCATGGTGAATATATATATTTTTTAATTCAAATTCACTTTGAGGTACTACTTGCACTGTTTTGCCATCCAGCTGGTCATATTGCAAGAGCAGTAGTTTTTATACTTTTCTTCATTAAATTAGATTTGGTTCAGGTAATCACCTCACCAGTACCTCATTAAGTCAAATTAGTTGTGCCTGTGTTGGAATTTAACAGACTCTGGAATGCAATGGCTGCCATACATGTAGAGATGCTGATTTAAGAAAAATTAGGAGTAGTCTCTGAGTTGTTTGTGTCTTAAAGATGAGACATATTTTAATCCACAATGAGCTTGTGCTCAAACTTTAATGTACGACCGAACATCATCACAACCCCCTGGCTTTAAAAAAAATAAAAATAACAAATGAACTTCAAAGATCACCACTTTTACATCACACTTTTACAAACACACAAAAATGAAAACATCACATATTCAGTCCATAGATTCACAGATCAAGTCTGACTGGTCTTTTGACGTGATGCCCAGATCTCCTCAAGACAGGTGACCCTGAGTGACCGGCACTCTATCTGATTTCAGGTCTGACACTGTTTCTGCATGTGACACAGAGGTATTTCCATCTTCATCTTCACATTCTGTTTCTCTGAAAGTCTCTTTGGTACTGAGAAGGTTGCGACAATTCCTTCTGAGCACGTGACCCTCTTCAATCCTTACTTCATATGATCTCGGTCAAGGTTATTATAGTTTTGCATTTTTTATTAGTTTTTATTTTTATTTCGTTTTGACGTTTTCAAATTCATAGTTTTTAAAGAGGGTTTGCTAGTTAAGTTTATTAGAAATTTTTTGAAAATGCTTAGTTTTAGTTTAGTTTTTATTAGTTTTAGTGTTAGTTTTAGTCTTTTTAGCATAATATGGGCTATTTGTCAGGGGCAAGATTCAAAAAGGTCAGAAAAAGTATTGTTTTATAATAACTCAACAAAAACATCATACAATTTTAGAAAATATTTATTCAACAATAAAACCAGTACATAAAATGTACATATGGGCACAAATATGTAAACAGTCTACACTCCGCAATAAATGCAAAATGTGGAAGTGACGTGTGCCAAGAAAAGAAACTAAATAGCCTACAGACTAAAGAAGACATACATGATGAACCGCAAATACCACAGCTGTACAATTTTCACACCCTATTCTAAATTTATACAATAGCCTTCTGCCTACTCATCTGGATTGAAGCAGCAAACATTCAGTGTAAAATTAAAAATGACATAACATTATTTAATATTTGAATCACAGCTTATATTGATTTGACATCGACAACCCAAGTGCATTTTACCTCAAACTTGCGACTAGTTAACTTTCTAAAGAAGGTGCAATCGCTTCTCGGGTACACATTAACACACTGACAAAATTATATTCAGAATTAAAAATATTTTTATAGCACTTCTTAATGTGTGATTGTGTAAAGGTGTTCACGAGATACCAACCTTTCGCAAACTTGCTTCAACGTCGAACACTCGTTCTCATGGAGACGCGGTGTGCACGGAGGGAAAGGGTGTGTGTGTGTGTGTGTGAGTGACAGAGAGACGGAGGGAGAGCAGGGAAAGGAAACACAGCTGAGCGAATACTCTGCATGTTTTAAATAGCGTTAAAAAAGGAAAGACATTGACAAAGATGAAAACTAAGAACATTTACTCTAGAATTTTATTTTATTTTAGTTAGTTTTGTCAACCACACATTACAGTTTTAGTTAGTTATCGTTTTTTTTGTAATGCCTCGTTTTTATTTTTATTTCAGTTAACAACAATGTTTTTTCCCACCTAGTTTTCGTTTCTTCGTTCGTTTTCGTTAACGATTATAACCTTGATCTCGGTCCGACCTCCTGGAGAACAGTAGCTTTCCGGTTCCACGCATCCTGATCTTGGTTACGCACCACATCGTCTTTGGCAAGTGGTCTGAGGGTTTTGGTTGACTTGTCATAACGCTGTTTTTGTTTCCATTCATTCTCCAGTTTTGTCTGTGTCCATGCACTCTCTTTGACATCTGTATAGCAAGGTAGGGTTATGCGTAACTTGCGATTCATCAACAGTTCTGCTGGGGATAAACTACATTCAAGTGGAGCCGTTCTGTAGCTTAGCAGAGCTAAATAAGGATCTGACTTGCTGTCTGTGGCCTTTATGAGAAGCTGTTTGATGATATGCACTCCCTTTTCAGTTGTGCCATTTGCCTGTGCTGTGGACTAGAAGTGCCACGGTGAAATCCATATTGTCTTGCAAACTGTTGCCATTCCTTGCTGTTATAGCAAGGACCATTATCACTCATTATAGTCTTCGGTATCCCACACCGGGCAGAAATGGACTTGACATGAGTAATGACACTGTTGGAAGTTGCACTTGTGAGCAGAGCAATTTCAGATAGTCTTTGCCATTACAGTGAAACAAGTCTGTTCCAACTTTCTCCCAAGGAACAGTGGGAAGTTCTTGGACCAAAATAGGCTCCCTTGCCTGCTTGCTCTGGTACTTTTTACATGTGTCACATTTTCCTATCATATATTCAATTTCCTCCTCCATGAACTGCCACCTTAATGTGGTGTATGGGTTTGAGTACCCGAGTGACCCTAGGAGCTATGTTGTCTGGGGCTATATGCCCCTGGTAGGGTCTCCCAAGGCAAACAGGTCCTGGGTGACGGGTCAGACTAAGAGCGGTTCAAAACCCTTTAATTGTGAAAAATATTGTGACGTCGCCCGGTAATGGCGCAGCCGGGGCCCCACCCTGGAGCCAGGCCCGGGGTTGGTGGCCGGGCCTTTCCCCATGGGGCCCGGCCGGGCTCAGCCCGAACGAGCGACGTGGGGCCGCCTTCCCGTGGGCTCACCACCTGCGGAAAGGAACGGTGCGGAAAGGAACGGTGCGGAGAGGATCGGGTGGCAGTCGAAGGCGGGCCTAGACATCCCGATCCCTGGACACGGAAACTAGCTCTAGGGACGTGGAACGTCACCTCGCTGGCGGGGAAGGAGCCTGAGAACGTGCGTGAGGTTGAGAGGTTCCGACTAGAAGTAGTCGGGATCACCTCTACGCACGGCTTGGGCTCTGGAACCACACTCCTTGAGAGAGGATGGACTCTTCACCACTCTGGAGTTGCCCATGGTGAGAGGCGGCGGGCTGGTGTGGGTTTGCTTATAGCTCCCCAGCTCTGCCGCCATGTGTTGGCGTTTACCCCGGTGAACAAGAGGGTCGTTTCCCTACGCCTACGGGTCGGGGATAGGTCTCTCACTGTTGTTTGTGCCTAAGGGCCGAACGGCAGTGCAGAGTACCCGACCTTCTTGGAGTCTCTGGGAGGGGTGCTGGAAAGTGCTCCGACTGGGGACTCTATCGTTCTACTGGGGGACTTCAACGCCCACGTGGGCAACGACAGTGACCCCTGGAGGGGCGTGATTGGGAGGAACGGTCCCCCTGATCTGAACCCGAGCGGTGTTCAGATATTGGACATTTGTGCTAGTCACAGTTTGTCCATAACGAACACCATGTTCAAGCATAAGGGTGTCCATCAGTGCACGTGGCACCAGGACACCCTAGGCCGCAAGTTGATGATCGACTTTGGGGTCGTTTCATCTGACCTGCGGCCGTATGTCTTGGACACTCGGGTGAAGAGAGGGGTGGAGATGTCAACTGATCACCACCTGGTGGTGAGTTGGATCCGATAGCGGGGGAGGAAGCAGGACAGACTCGGCAGGCCCAAGTGTACTGTAAGGGTCTGCTGGGAACGTCTGGCCGAGACTCCTGTCAGAGAGATCTTTAACTCCCACCTCCGGCAGAGCTTCGACTGCATCCCGAGGGAGGCTGGAGATATTGAGTCCGAGTGGACCATGTTCTCCACCGCCATTGTCAAAGTGGCCGCTCGGAGCTGTGGCCGTAAGGTCTCCGGTGCCTGTCGAGGCGGCAATCCCCGAACCCGGTGGTGACTACCGGAAGTAAGGGATGCTGTCAAGCTGAAGAAGGAGTCCTATCAGGCCTGGTTGGCTTGTGGGACTCCTGAGGCAGCTGACGGGTACCGGCATGCCAAGCGGACTGCAGCCCGGGTGGTTGTGGAGGCAAAAACTCGGACCTGGGAGGAGTTCGGTGAGGCCATGGAGAAGGACTATCGGCTGGCCTCGAAGAGATTCTGGCAAACCGTCCGGCCCCTCAGGAGAGGGAAACAGTGCCCTACCAACACTGTTTACAGTAGAGGTGGGCAGCTGTCGACCTCAACTGGGAATGTCGTCGGGCGGTGGAAGGAGTACTTCGAGGATCTCCTCAATCCCGCCGTCACGTCTTCCATTGAGGAAGCAGAGGATGAGGGCTCAAAGGTGGACTCACCCATCACCCGGGCTGAAGTCACAGAGGTAGTCAAGAAACTCCTCGGTGGCAAGGCACCGGGGGTGGATGAGATCCGCCCTGAGTACCTCAAGTCTCTGGATGTTGTGGGGCTGTCTTGGTTGACACGCCTGTGCAACATCGCGTGGCGGTCGGGGACAGTGCCTCTGGGATGGCAGACCAGGGTGGTGGTCCCTCTTTTTAAAAAGGGGGACTGGAGGGTGTGTTCCAATTATAGGGGGATCACACTTCTCAGCCTCCCCGGGAAAGTCTATGCCAGGGTTCTGGGGAGGAGAATACGGCCGATAGTCTAACCTCGGATTCAGGAGGAACAGTGTGGTTTTCGTCCGGGCCGTGGAACACTGGACCAGCTCTATACCCTCTACGGGGTGCTGGCGGGTTCATGGGAGTTTGCCCAACCAATCCACATGTGTTTTGTGGATTTGGAGAAGCCATTCGACTGTGTCCCTCGCGGCATCCTGTGGAGAGTGCTTTGGGAATATGGGGTCCTGCGTCCTTTGTTAAGAGCTGTCAGGTCTCTGTAAGACTGAAGCAGGAGCTTGGTCCGCATTGCCGGCAGTAAGTCAGACTTGTTCCCAGTGCATGTTCGACTCCGGCAGGGCTGCCCTTTGTCGCCAGTTCTGTTCGTAATTTTTATGGACAGAATTTCTAGGCGCAGCCAGGGGCCGGAGGGTGTCAGGTTTGGGGACCACACAATTTCATCTCTGCTCTTTGCGGATGATGTTGTCATGTTGGCCCCTTCAAGCCAAGACCTTCAGCATGTACTGGGACGGTTTGCAGCCGAGTGTGAAGCGGTGGGGATGAGAATCAGTACCTCCAAATCCGAGGCCATGGTCCTCAGTCGGAAAAGGGTGGCTTGCCCACTTCAGGTTGGTGGAGAGTGCCTGCCTCAAATGGAGGAGTTTAAGTATCTAGGGGTCTTGTTAACGAGTGAGGGAAGGATGGAACGGGAGATTGACAGACGGATCGGTGCAGCTTCTGCAGTCGATGTATCGGCCTGTCGTGGTGAAGAAAGAGCTGAGCCGCAAGGCAAAGCTCTCGATTTACCGGTCAATCTATGTTCCTACACTCACCTATGGTCATGAGCTTTGGGTCATGACCGAAAGGACAAGATCCCGGATACAGGCGGCCGAAATGAGCTTTCTCCGCAGGGTGGCTGGGCGATCCCTAAGAGACAGGGTGAGAAGTTAGGAGAAGTTAGGAGCTCAGAGTACAGCCGCTGCTCCTCCACATCGAGAAGGTTTAGCTGAGGTGGCTTGGGCATCTGTTTCGGATGTCTCCGGAACACCTTCCTGGGATTTGTAAGTGCAATCTTTAAGGCATCCCTTTCTCTCTCATGTCTCGATGTCCACTTGAACGCCTTGGAGTCATGGAGAAGTTTTCTCAATGCTGATGTTTTCACTGATAGTTTAGGTATGAACTTTCCAATAAAGTTGATCATTCCCATTATTCTGAGTACACCTTACTTGTCTGTGGGGCGCGGCATGCCTAAAATGGCTTTTATTTTCCTGTTATCTGGCTCTATCCCTTGAGAAGAATACTTGTCTCCAAGGAATGTTATTTCTTGCACACCGAATTGGCATTTGGGGCGGTTTAATTTTAGTCCATTCTCCCGCGCCCTTTGGAGCACTTTTGTCAGTCTTTCATTGTGCTTTGGTAGAGTGGAGCCCCAGATTACCACATCATCTACATAGCAACTGACCCCTTCTAGGCCCTCTAGCATATTGTCCATTGCTCGATTATATATTTCAGATGCTGAGATTATGCCAAACGGCATTCTCAGGAATCAATACCCCCCAAAGGGGCGTATTAAATGTGCAGTATCTTGAGCTCTCATCATCCAACTTGATTTGCCAGAAACCCTGTTTCTGCTTTGAAAAGTACTTGGCTCCTGCCATTTCACTTGTGATTTCCTCCTGTTTGGTATCTGGTAGTGCTCAAGTTTTATGTTTTGATTTAAATCTCCTGGGTCCATACATATTCTCAGTTCTTTGCTTGCATTCTTTTTGTCGACGCACACCATTGAGTTTACCCACTCTGTTGGTTCTTCCACTTTTGTGATGACTTCTAACTGAGACATCCTTTCCAGTTCCTTTTTTAGGCGCTCCCGAAGTGGGGATGGAACTCTCCTTGGCGCATGGATTACTGGAGTTGCATCCTCTCTGAGTTTGATTTTGTATGTGCATGGAAGGCATCCTAGCCCTTTAAAAACATCTTGGTAATGCTGCACAATGGACTCAACTGTGCCTGTGTGTACACTTACTGCTTCTGAGCAGTTGAGGTGGTAGACTCTGCTCACCAGGTTCTTTGAGGAGACACCACCGAGCAGTGACTCCCGGCGCTCAGGTACAACAGAGAACAGTACATTGTAGCTTTTGTCCTTTACTGTCACTTTCAGTCAGCACTGACCTTTGCTTTCTATTTCTTTTCCGTTGTAGTCTTTCAGTGGCACTGTTTTCTTGATTATCTTAGGCTTTTCTTTCATGGCCTTAATGTCAGTCATGCTGATCAAGTTTCCTTGTGCGCCTGTGTCAATCCTTAGCGCTACTAAAGCTCCATTAATTGGCAATGACACAATCCATGTATCTTCATTTTCTAAGTGCCTAGCATTTTCCTCTATGTCATAATTTTTTACATTGTCACATGATACCATGCCGACAAAGAAAGTCTCACTTAGGTCAGTATCTTCAATTAGCCTCATTGACTTGGGCTTGTTCTTTGATAAACATTGTCTTGCAAAATGATTTTTTCCATTGCAATTTGAGCATCTATTGCCATAGGCTTTTGCCATAGGGGCTCATGTCTGCTACCACAACATTTGCAGGAGTATGCTGCATCCTCTCTGTGTTTCTTTTGTGGTGAATGCTTTTTTGTCTTATCTTATTTTTGAATACACCTACCTTGTCACTGTCATGTACTGCCGTGGCATTCGCTTCATTAAACGTCTTTGCGTGCTGTTGGGCTAATTCACTTGCATGGCACAGTCTCTCTGCTTCTTCCAGAGTTAGTTTAGCATCTCTTAAAAGCCTCTCCCTTATCCTCTTTTCCTGGATTCCAAAGACTATTTGATCGCGGATCATGGAATCTATCAGATCTCCAAAATCACATGACTGCGCTTTAAGCTTCAAATCAGTCACAAAGCAATCAAAGGTTTTGGCGGGCTGTTGCATCCGTGACCGGAACACATACCTTTCATACACAATGTTTTTCTGTGGGGAGCAATACGCACTGAATTTTCCCAGTATGGTGTCGTACTGCTCTTTGTCTTCACCTTCGCCAAACTCGAGCGTGTTGAAAACCTCAATGGCTTGGGGACCCGCTACCGTAAATAGCAACGCTATCTTCCTGGCGTCAGGTTTACTGTCCAGTCCTATGGCAGCCATGTAAAACTCAAACTGTTGCTTAAAAGACCGCCAATTGCTGTCCACGTTACCCACCAGTTTCAGTGGCTTTAAAACATCCATTTTACGAGTTTAACTGAAGCATGACAAAATGGTTTACTCCTGGTACCATGTGTTATTTGTGTCTTAAAGATGAGATTTCGTTTTTTAATCCACAATGACCTTGTGCTCAAACTTTAATGTAGGACCGAACATCATCACAACCCCCTGGCTTTTCTCGCCCTCCTTCGTCTGTCCCCACCAACATACCCTACAGTTCTATAATGAACTAGTTCCCTCTGCTGGTCACACTAGGTGTTACAGTTGATTCATTGCAAATCAACACAGTCTCTTAATTTTTTCCAGAGCTGCATGTTGTTTGGCAGTACAGATGAATGTCAGAGGGAGAAGAGTGAGAAAGATGAAATAGGGTTGACATTTTCATTTTATTTGAACACAAAATACAGTTAGTCGACGACTTACAACCTATGCAACTCATGTCCGTGCGGACTTACGACCGTCCGCGACCGAAGTAAAAAAAAATATTTATGGTATGCCAACCAGTGCGGTACCGTCCGGGAGGCTGGGCGTACGACATACCTCAAGATGTCCTTCAACATCGAATAAATTGAACAAAAAAAAGATTACAGTAATAAATGACTTTATAATAAATAAATGTATAATACATTCTGTATTACATTCAGTGGTACTGAAACGAATCATAGAAAACGGAGCCGAGCGAGCGTAGTAAGAGAAAATGCAAACATGGCTGGGGGACCTGAATATACTAAGTTATTATTCCTTGGCCGACTTACGACCAAATTGACTTCAGACCGGTAGGTTGGAACGTATCTGGTCCTAAGTCTACGACTACCAGTATAATCACATAAAAACAGACAATTATAGCGCAATCAAAATCGCCTGTACAGTTTTCTGTTCCAAGCAGAGTAAATCATTTGTTATCATTCCCTTACATAAATACTATATGCAAATACAGGGTAAAACATTACAATAGGAAATTGCAAATGTTCTTGCTTATTCTGCTTATTACCAATAAATGATATTGCATAACATGTAACATATTGAATGTTACGCACAATGGTATATGCACCCATGTATATTCTATATGAGAAAAACATCACTGTAAGAAAAATATCCTGTTATATTTTTGAGAATAGACACATCCTTAAACAAGATTAGCAAAAAAGACAGAAAAAATTTAAATAGTGTAAATACTAAGCTACAATGTACACATTTAAAACAAAATGGTTCTTGACAACAAGACTACTGCTCATTAATCTAATTTAAAGGAGTAGTCACTGCAGTTGACAGTAAAATAGGGCTTTTTCTGGAACTGATCTGAACTTGTTGTCTGGTTCATCAAGCAAGTGTATACTCAATAAGTAACTCTTGTAACCTAGCGGCTAGACCAGTGGTTCCCAACCAGGGGTACTAGGACCCCTGGGGGTACTTGGCCTCTCCACAGGGGGTACTTGAAAACACTCAAGACACCATAGACTTACTAGTGAAATTAACATGAGGAGGTACTTCAGGGGTACTGAAAGCAGTGCAAAAACATTTTGGGGGTACAGTAACTGAAAAAGGTTGGGAGACACTGGGCTAGACCATTTGAAAGGGAAATTCGTCGTAGACTAATCACAACTTAGATGATTTGTTAATTTTTCTTGTCATTATGCACTTATCAGTTACATTTTTACTGAATTGTGCAAATATGTACACCACCGTTCAAAAGTTTGGGGTCACTTAGAAATGTGCTTGTTTTGGAAAGAAACGCACATATCTTGTCCATTAAAATATAATCAAACTGATCAGAAATATAGTGTAGACATTGTTATTGTTGTAAATGACAATTTTAGTTGGAAACTGCAGTTTTTCTATGTGGCACAATCATAAAACTAAACAAGGCAACAAAGAAAAAAATTCACTGACCCCTGTCTGCATACCCTTAATTCTTATAATGCGTATTTCCCCCTTTAGCATCAATGACAGTGTGCAGTCTTTCATAATAGTTGTCTATGAGGCCCCAAATTCTTGCAGGTGGTATAGCTGCCCATTCGTCTTGTCAAAATGCCTTCAGGTCATGCCAAGTCTTTGGTCATCTTGCATAAACCGCACATGAGATCTCCCCAGAGTGGCTCGATTACATAAAGTTCAGGACACTGTGATGGCCACTCCAGAACCTTCATCTTTTTCTGCTGTAACCACTGGAAGGGGAACTTGGCCTTGTGCTTAGGGTCATTATCGTGCTGGAAAGTCCAAGAGTGTCCCATGCGCAGCTTTCATGCAGAAGAATGCAAATTGTCTGCCAGTATTTTCTGATCACATGGTGCATTCATCTTGTCATCAATTTTAACAAGATTCCCCGTGCCTTTAGAGCTCACACACCCTCAAAACATCAGTGAGCAACCACCATGCTTCACAGTAGGGATGGTATTCTGCTCACTATAGGCCTTGTTGACCCCTCTCAAAACATAGCGCTTATGGTTGTGACCATAAAGCTCTATTTAGGTCTTGTCACTCCAAATTACAGTGTGCCAGAGGCTGAGAGGCGTGTGAAGATGTTGTCGGGCATATTGTAATCAGGCTTTGTTCTGGCATTGGCGCAGTAAAGGCTTCTTTCTGGCAACTCGACCATGCAGCAAATTTTTATTCAATTATCGTCGTATTGTGCTCTTTGAAACAACCACACTGTCTTTTTCCAGAGCAGCCTGTATTTCTCCTGAGATTACCTGTGGGTTTTTCTTTGTATCCCGAACAATTCTTCTGGCAGTTTTGGCTGAAATATTTCTTGGTTTAGTTGACCTTGGCTTGGTATCAAAAGATCCCCAAATTGTCCACGTCTTAATAAGTGATTGAACAGTACTGATTGGCATTTGCAAAGCTTTGGATATCTTTTTATATCCTGCTCCATCTTTATAAAGTTACATTATCTTGTTACGCAGGTCGTTTGACAGTTTTTTTCTGCTCCCCGTGGCTCAGTATCTAGCCTGCTCAGTGCATCCACATGAGAGCTAACATACTCATTGAATATTTATACAGAGACACTAATTACAATTTAAAAAGACACAGATGTGGGAAATTCACCTTTAATTGCCATATTCACCTGTGTGTGTCACCTTGTGTGTCTGTAACAAGGCAAATATTCAGGGGTAGGTAAACTTTTGATCAGGGCCATTTGGGTAATTTCTGTTATCATTATGATTTAAAAAGGAGCCAAACAACTATGTGATAATGGCTTCATATGATCATGATCCTTAAATAAAAGACAGTTTTTTTTCATGATCAGTCATATTTTCAAAATCATTGCCAAAATGTCACAATTTCTGACAGGGTATGCAAACTTACAAGCAAAACTGTACACTTCTTATTACACTACAGTGTAACTAGCTGTAGCCTTGCTAGTATACAGCTAGACCATACAAATGGTACGTGTATAAAGTGGCTAATTAGAGCATGTTAGAGGGTGCGTGTGTTTTGTTACGAAGGTGATACCATGTCAGATTGTTGAACTGTAAAGTTGTTTTTGATTAAGTAAGCTGATTATTTGTGTTATCTTGTGAGTTACACGTTTTTAGTATTGTTGGAAGAAATACATTAACATTTTGTTTTCAAAACCTTTGGTTTTGCATACCTTTTCTGTTCAGTTCACACACGGTTCAAAGGACATCACTAAGGGCTACCAGCCATCCCGTAATATCACAGTATACCTTGATGAGCCAAAACATTATAACCACCGGCCTAATATGCTGTTGGTCCTCCATGCGCCGAAAACAAAAACAGCACCAACCCACCGAGGCATGGATTCTACAAGACACCTGAAGCTCTCCTATGGTATCTGGCACCAATATATTAGCAGCAGATCCTTCAAGTCCTGTAAGTTGTGAGGTGGAGCCCCCGTGGGTAGGAATTGTTAGTCAATCGAATTGAGATCTGGGGAATTTGGAGGCCTGGGCAACACCTTGTACTCGTCATCATGTTCCTCAAACCATTTCCGAACAATGTGTACAGTGTGGCAGGGCGCATTATTCTGCTGAAAGAGGCCAATGCCACCAGGGAATATCGTTGCCATGGAGGGGTGTACCTGGTTTGCAGCAATGTTTAGGTAGGTGGCCCGTGTCAAAGTCCCACAGGGTTTCTCAGCAGCACACTACCAAGAGCATTACACTCCCTCCACCGGCTTGTTGTCTTCCCACAGTGCATCCTGGTGCCATCACTTCCCCAGGTAAATGATGCACATGTACACAGCCATCCACGTGAGTTAAAAGAAAACAGGACTTATCGGAACAGATTTTCCCACTGCTCCAAGTTCCAGTTCCGACGCTTACCTGCCCATTGTAGGCACCTTCGACCGTGGACAGGAGTCATCATGGGCACACCGAATGCTCTGCGGCTACACATTCCTCCTGTAACCATCATTAACATGCTCTGTAACCTGTGCCACAGTAGACCTGTCAGTTCAGACCAGATGGACTAGCCTTCGTTGCCTTACTACTTTTCAATTTAGACCAGAGAAGGCCATCTCCGCCCCACCCCCCCTTTGTAAGACTTCTTTGTTATGCATTTTTTCCTGGAAGTCCCTATGGCGCTGAAGTGCTGAAATAAGTTTGTTGTGATTTCGTGTGTTGTTCTAACCACCGCCTTAAAGGTTTTTATTATTAGGGCTCCATTAGATTGTGACATCCCTCTGGAACCGAAATATTCCCAAACAGAAGATGATTTCCCCTAGTCTCTAACACATTTTCCTCTGGGTTCATTTTCTTAATCGATCCTCTATCTATTCCTAACAGCAAGCCCTACTCCATACTATTCTTTGGCAGTACGCTCTACATCGCATCTTTAATGTTTCTGACTGTTAGAATTCGCTGTTCAGAGTGCCTGCACAGCTAATATCGCCCACACCCGCACATATTTTTAATCTTATTGGGTTGTGGCTACATTCGTAAGTTATAGAGCCATCATGGAATTGGGATATTTTAAGAATACTCACTTTAACTCACTTTTATTAAGTTGGGAGAAGTGAGATGCATGATCAGGACAATGTATTTGTACTGGACATTTGAATTGTAAATGTTTATTGTCTTAAAATAGCAAAATGTAGGAGAACATGTGTTGTAAGAGCGCTTGTAAATATGTGTTGACAGTCACAATAGTGCTCCAACCTTTATACTAATAATCTGAACTATTATTTTGGATTCTGATAGACCTAAATTGAATACAAATATGAGTAGTATTTAGGCGAAGTTGGCACATCACATCAGTAAAAATTATTATTTTGATTGAGCGTAAACATTTTATAAAATGCCAGAATTGCAGCTTTCTGCGTTTTAAAAATGTTCAAATGTTTTAAAACAATGTAAAAATGTTCAAATTGCGATATCAATATGATTTTGATTAATCGTGCAGCCCTACTCTTCAGCTGTACTTCTTATATTGCTCTTGGAATAATGATTCAAAAGAAACTATTGCACTCCCTCTCTTTCTCTCCGGTGGGCACACACAAAATGCGCACGTTCCAAATAGTAATATCTGCTGCTTGAATAACACAAAAATAATAGTATTTTTAATCAACAATATCATATTTTTCAGGGTTTTAATGCATGATCGTAATTACTAATGAATAGATCAGGGGCTTTGTTTTTTATATATATATATAAAAATAATCTGGGGCTATTCATAAAAGATCTGGGGCTATAGCCCCGGACGCCCAGTGTGGTAGAAATGTTGTTATTCCATAGTTCAATGAAATCATATTGCTTATTCTTAGTATAATCCAGTAGTTTATTAAGGCCACTGTCTGTTTTGGCTCTGCTCACTTGTACAGGATGTGCCTAGAACACAGATTTGGCTAAACTCCTCAAGGGCTGTAGACATCTTGCTATCTTGTTAAGCCGAAGTTCGCAGAGCAGCTGGTGAGACATGAGCACTAACCATGCATGAGAGGGGGACACAGTGGGCTGTACTGAATGTACAGTGGGGAGAGCAAGTATTTGATACACAGACGATTTTGCTGATTTTCCCACATGTAGAAGTCTGTAATTTTTATCATAGGTACTCTTGAACTGTGAGAAACAGAATCTAAAACCAAAATCCCGAAAATCATTATTTTTAAGTAATTAATTTGCATTTTATTGCATGACATAAGTATTTGATACATCAGGAAAGCAGCACTTAATATTTGGTACAGAAACCATTGTTTGCAATTACAGAGATAATACGTTTCCTGTAGTTCCTGACCAGGTTTGCACACATTGCGGCAGGGATTTTGGCCCACTCCTCCATACAGACCTTCTCCAGATCCTTCAGATTTCGGGGCTGTCGCTGGACAATACGGACTTTCAGCTCCCTCCAAAGATTTTCTATTGGGTTCAGGTCTGGAGACTGGCTAGGCCACTCCAGGACCTTGAGATGCTTCTTACGGAGCCACTCCTTAGTTTGTTTCGGGTCGTTGTCATGCTGGAAGACCCAGCCACGACCCATCTTCAATGCTCTTACTGAGGGAAGGAGGTTGTTAGCCAAGATCTCGCGATACATGGCCCCATCCATCCTCCCCTCAATACGGTGCAGTCGTCCTGTCCCCTTTGCAGAAAAGCATCCTCAAAGAATTATGTTTCCACCTCCATGCTTCACGATTGGGACGGTGTTCTTGGGGTTGTACTCATCCTTCTTCTTCCTCCAAACACTGCGAGTGGAGTTTAGACCAAAAAGCTACATTTTTGTCTCATCAGACCACATGACCTTCTCCCATTCCTCCTCTGTATCATCCAGATGGTCATTGGCAAACTTCAGACGGGCCTGGACATGCGCTTGCTTGAGCAGTGGGACCTTGCTTGCGCTGCAGGATTGTAATCCATGACGGCGTAGTGTGTTACTAATGGTTTTCTTTGGGACTGTGGTTCCAGCTCTCTTCAGGTCATTGACCAGGTCCTGCCGTGTAGTTCTGGGCTGATAACTCACCTTCCTCATGATCATTGATGCCCCACGAGGTGAGATCTTGCATGGAGCCCCAGACCGAGGGAGATTGACCGTCATCTTGAACCTCTTCCATTTTCTAATAATTGCGGCAATAGTTGTTGCCTTCTCACCAAGCTGCTTGCCTATTGTCCTGTAGCCCATCCCAGCCTTGTGCAGGTCTACAATTTTATCCCTGATGTCCTTACACAGCTCTCTGGTCTTGGCCATTGTGGAGAGGTTGGAGTCTGTTTGATTGAATGTGTGGACAGGTGTCTTTTATACAGGTAACAAGTTCAAACAAGTGCAGTTAATACAGGTAATGAGTGGAGAACAGGAGGGCTTCTGTTGGGGAAGTTTCTGAAGCCTGATGCATTCTTACTGAGTAAAGTCCCACTGTTTAGATAGGTAGAGGAATGTGGGGGATCTAGTTTTTGCATAGGGGGCATCTATTGTCTGTCCAGATGCAGATCAATGGGTTTTAGGACAAGATAGGAGAAGATACAACAGGGGGGGGTAAGGTCAGTTGGCCCCTTTGGGTAAACACAACAGTAAACATTATGGCAGGAAGGATAAGGTGGGGAAAGATAGCATTTGACTTGTGTGATAGAACAAAGGGAGTGTGTTTGATTGACATGAGACAGATGGCAGCATCTTACCACACCCCTTTTTCTATGTAATAAATACTGTCGGAATGATGTTTTTATTTAGAGACTATCCACTGTTACTTTGTAACCTGCATACTTTCTCCTTGCAAGTAAATTAAAACCGTTTATTGCGCAATTGATTTCTCCTGTCTTACCTACCATTTTCATAGAACTATTTGGACTTTAGAAATTGCCATCACACTTCTTAAAGAAAATTTTACAGGTTTGTGAGAGCCGGAATTCTTACTGGTTGGTAGGTGATCAAAAACGTATGTCATGCAATAAAATGCAAATTAATAATAAAAAAATCACTGTATATAGGCCTGAGCTCTTGACCTGACTCTGCTGAGAGTGTTACTAAATTACTGGATTATACTTAGAATAAGCAATATGATTTCATTGTACTATAGAATAACAATATTTCTAATTGTTTGCTTAATTTATTTTTGTGACTGTAACATAAATAATAAAGTTTTTGTCAACTCCCATTCCCCCCAGCAGCTGTTATTTGCCAGACTGGTGGCTATTATTTATGCCGTTGGACTATGCTGTTGCTGTTGGTGCTGCTGCTTCTCTGTTGTCGTCCCCAGCCTCTTACCCACGCCAGAACAATCCAGTGTCTTAAATGTCTTCTGGAAAACGTATGGGGCCTGACGACGCCAATGCCCCATACCATCTGTGATCTATCACCATACTTTACAGTTGGTATGTGTTGTGAAGGCCAGTCTACTGATGTCATACCAGATCTTTGAGGACACCTCCCTTGACATTTTTACAGCAAAGTAAATCAGTGTTCTTTACATAATGCATTATGCCCGGGGTGTCAAACCGGTTGTACGGAGGGCCGAGTGTCTGCTGGTTTTTGCTCGCACCTTGTACTTGGTTGATTAATTAGGTCACTAATTGGTTAGTTTCTACCCTCACCTGGTTGTTTAGGTCTGTACTGGGAACCAATTTAAAGGAAAAACCAAAAACCTGCAGACATTTGGCCCTTGGCCATTATTATACAATGTGTATAATAAATTAATACACATTGCATCTGCATTGCGTACCATTATGCATCCTCCAAATGAAATAGAAGTTGTACGTCGTCCAAATGCAATGGGGCGGGAAATAAACCATTTGATAGAGCTGTCCACATTGGATTGCATGTTTTATGCTTGGAACACTGTGATTGGACACTTGAAAGTAGTGATGGGAAGGTTGAATCTTTTTACTGACTTTTCAAGTTGTTCGGTAAAGAGTTTGAATCTTTAAAGTTATTTTGTTAATTTGAGTCAGTAATGCGCCCCTCCCCCTCGCCTACCATGGAGCGAACGAATGCTCATTGTCAGTAAAACTGAATGACTCAGTCATTCACTTGTCTTTTCTACTTTAGCAAACGCTCAGTTTTAGCTATGATTTCAACTATGTTTATCATTAAAATTTAAAATCAAATACTACATTAATTATTGTAGGCCTACCATGATTCCAATTATTTGTTATAAACATGCCTTTATGATGCTATTTTCTTGATCTACTTTACTTTGAGAACGCAAAACTGAACGAGTCAGTCGTTCACAAGTCTTTTTAGTTTTTTACTTACGCACGTGCATCGGTGGATTATTTGATGTGGTTATCATGACAATGAAAATATACTTCTACACATTCAATTATCAGTTACAAATATGTCTTTACAATGCTGCCAGCTTGATCTATCTTTACGAATGTAAAACTAACAGCAGTTGAAAGGAGAGTAGGCTACTTACTGAGCTGGAAGCCATGGTTGGTTAGAAATCCGCTGCCAGTCATTCAAATGAATGAAAAAATTGTTCAACTGAACGATAAAACTGAACGAGTCAGTCATTCACAAGTCATTTTTACTTAGGCAAAGGTACTTGTTTTCATCTGTGTTTATCATGACATCAGTAATCAACTAACTATATGAATTATTATAGTCTGTATTCAATGACCAGTTATGAAAATGACTTTATGATGTTCCTGCCTTGATCTATTTTTCTCTGTGAATATATATAGACGTTGATCAGAGAACTGAGCTGGAGGACCAGGTATGAAGTAAATGATCATGTTGTAGAAATCTGCTGCCAAACGTTCGAATAAACAATACAATTGAACGAGTCACCATAAAAAAGGACTTGTGAGTCCTTAGTAAAAAGATTTGTAAAAAGATATGATCAAAAATAATTCATCATTCTCTAACTGCACATCATAACTTGAGAGCAAATCATCAGATGAGACCTGTCTGACGGCATTGGTTTGTAATTGTATATTGGGGGGGTCAGGGTAATTGGATAACAGGATTTTCACTCTTTTTCAGGAGGGTTACGCTGACATGTCTGTAATATTGGTGGGGTCATGACCCCCCCATGCCCCCCTAATTCTACACCCCTGGACCTGTCAATCAAGTAGCACACGAACAAGTTTCAGTATTGCCTTGTCCATTATTGACACAAAATTGTGCCACTTTGAAAACGATTTAACCAGAGAATATACAGTTCCGTAAATAATTGCACAAAGACACAAGTTTTGTAATTTTAGCTCTTTACCTAAATATATTCATGCTACAGTTAAATAATGAATGTGCTGAGACATGTAGACTAACCATGCAAAGGATGGGGACACATTGGGCTGTACTGAATGTATAAAGGCCTGAACTCAGCCTTCAATGGAGAGCATTTGACCTGACTCTGCTGAGTGTTGTTAACTGCTCTGAGTTCATAAATCTTGAATAAAGCTTTACTTGTGAAAATAATCTACAGTCTCTGTGCCTTTCCCATTTAGTGATTTCCACGACACAGCTTTCATCTGATAGTTTGTTCTCAAGTGTCCAATCACAGTGTTCCAAGCAAAAAACATGCAGTCCAATGTGGACAGCTCTATCAAATGGGTTAGGGTGATGCACAACTTCACACCACCCAAATGAAATGTCTATTACGTTTACACAAATACACATGTAAATGCAATGTGTATTTATTTATTTATATATTTAATTATATATATTTTTATTTAATTGTTTAGGTACTTAATTATTGATATATTTATTTATTTTGTATTATGCCACATTTAGTCCTACATACAGTTGTGCTCATAAGTTTGCATACCCTGGCAGAGATTGTGAAATGTTGGCATTAATTCTGAAAATATGACTGATAATGCAAAACAACTGTCTTTTATTTAAGGATAGTGATCATATGAAGTCACTTATTATCACATAATTGTTTGGCTCCTTTTTAAATCAGAATGATAACAGAAATCACCCAAAAGTTTACATACCCTTGAATGTTTGGCCTTGTTACAGACACACAAGGTGACACACACAGGTGAAAATGGCAATTAAAGGTGAATTTCCCACACCTGTGGCTTTTTAAATTGCAATGAGTGTCTGTGTATAAATAGTCAGTGAGTTTGTTAGCTCTCATGTGGATGAACTGAGCAGGCTAGATACTGAGCCATGGGGAGCAGAAAAAAACTCAAAAGACCTGCGTAACAAGATAATGGAACTTTATAAAGATGGAAAAGGATATAAAAAGATATCCAAAATCTTGCAAATGCCAGTCAGTACTATTCAATCACTTATTAAGAAGTAGAACATTCAGGGATCTCTTGATACCAAGCCAAGATCAACAAGACCAAGAAAACTGCCAGAGGAAAAAGACAGTGTGGTTGTTTCAAAGAGCACAATATGATGATAATTGAATAAAAATGAGCTGCACGGTTGAATTGCCAGAAAGAAGCCTTTACTGCACCATTGCCACAAAAAAGCCCCGTTACAATTTCCCCAACAACACTTCTGGCACGCTGTAATTTGGAGTGACAAGACCAAAATAGAACGTTATGGTCACAACCATAAGCGCTACATTTGGAGAGGGGTCAACAAGGCCTATAGTGAACAGAATACCATCCCCACCGTGAAGCAAGGTGGTGGCTCACTGATGTTTTGGGGCTGTGTGAGCTCTAAAGGCACGGGAATCTTATGAATATGTATGCAGCATGTTATCAGAAAATACTGGCAGACAATTTGCATTCTTCTGCACGAAAGCTGCACATGGAACACTCTTGGACTTTCCAGCACGACAAAGACCCTAAGCCAAGGCCAAGTTGACCCCCCCAGTGGTTACAGCAGAAAAGGTGAAGGTTCTGGAGTGGCCATCACAGTCTCCTGACCTTAATATCATCAAGCCAGTCTGGGGAGATCTCAAACGTGCGGTTCATGCAAGACGACCAAAGACTTTTGCATGACCTGGAGGCATTTTGACAACACGAATGGGCAGCTATATCACCTGCAAGAATTCAGGGCATCAAAAACAACTATTACAAAAGACTGCATGATGTCATTGATCCTAAAGGGGGCAATACACAATATTAAGAACTAATGGTATGTAGACTTTTGAATAGGAGTCAGTTTGTTTCTTTCTTTGTTGCCATGTTTTGATATATGATTGTGTCATTCTTTTATGACCTACGGTTGAATGTGAATCCCATAAGAAATAGAAGACAGGTGTTTTGCCTGCTCAATCATGTTTTATTTAAAAATGGTAAAGAAAAGACAATGGTATTACCAATTCTCCAAGGGTATGCAAACTTTTGAGCACAACTGTATGTGTTCCCTTTACATCACTTCGTTTCCTTAAAAGTCTGATATGCCATGTTTTTCTTTTTATCTCCCTCTTTGTATATGACCACATATACACCGACAGCCAATCCAACTGGCCCTATCAGCCATAACCAAATCATTGTAATCCTTTCTCCCACCTCTGTTAGCTGATCAGGTGTATTAACAAATAACATAACTGGATCCATCACCTTCCTCTTACTTAATATCGGACTGATTTGCTTTGATGTCTTTTGACCTGAACATGTCACACCCTCCACATCCATCTCCCATAGTCCGAGCCAGGCTTTCTCTCTCTCCTGTTTGTCCGTGTATGTGGGGCTTTCCCCCACTGCCCCACAAGTCTCCGCATCTGCTATTCATTCCCTTATCAGCTTGCCTTTATATACCCTGGTTTCCACCTGCTATTCATTCCCTCATCAGCCTGTCTATATATACCCTGGTTTCCGTCTGTCTGGCGCTAGATCGTTGTTATTCACTACCAATTAGTAACGGTCCCGGCTGCTCCAAACCATAGTTTCATCACCCTGTTCATCATCATTCCCAAGATTCCACCTTACCCAGCCTCCAAACACCTCCACCTGCCCGCCTGTCAGCCACCTGCTCTGCCAACATGTCCTCCTGTCTGCCTCGCCCTGCCTACCCACCTACCTACCTGCCCAGCCCCAACTCCTCCGACCTGGACTCAGTCTTTCCATCCCAGCCACCATTAAAACACCCTTTTTGTTTCTCGGATTGTGTCTGGTGTTGTGCCCTTGGGCCCACTCGCAGCTCCCCCCCGTAACAGAACTATTCACTAGATACAAGCCAGCCCTCAACATGTTCTATTTGGATGTTATTTCTTTGTTCCCCCAAAATATAAACAGTTTATATTAAAATCCCAACCAGAGAGGCAGACACTTTGGATCACTGCTACACTACAATCAATAACGCCTATCACCAAGCACATGCACAGGTAAGGCTATATTGTGCAGAGGACATGCCCTTTTGCTTTCTAGTGTCCTTTCCAGTTGACTCGTGCCCATCCACCTTGGAGACATGGCGTGATGGGCATGCGTCATCCGTATCTTTTACACAGGTCACTCACTCAGATGGGCAAGCGTCGTCCATTTTTTATTAGGTGCAACATTCCCACTCCGACACATCTTCCATCCATGTGAGCCGATTTTTCTGATTCAGCACATGCCCCTCCAAAGGTCTGTGCACAGGACAGCTGTATACCAACACGGACCAGGATGAGTTACAACAATGAAAAACCCTGGTTCACAGCCAAACTTAGACGGTTGCGTTTGGAAAAGGAGGAGGTGTTCAGTACCGGGGACAGAGGCAGGTATAGACTAAATACAGCTTTGGAAAGGCAGTGAAGGAAACCTAGTGCCTGTAACAGTTCTTGACCAACGACTAACAGACTACCAACTATAAGCCTAAATCCCCCACACTTAATTAACAACCTGCAACTTGCCAACAACCTGAATAAGTTCTACTGCAGATTTGAAAGACAAAAGGGCAGTCCTGACATCTTACCTTTTCCCTGTATGTCCAGCCATCAACACCAATTCCCCACCATCGGGGCCCATTTACAATCACCCATCCCAATCATCCACACCTCTGCCACTACAACAGAACTTTCAATCCTGGAAGGGGACGTTAACAGACTGTTCAAGAGACATAACCCCCAAAAAGCAGCAGGGCCTAATGGTGTCTCCCCATCCACCCTAAAGCACTGTGCAGATCGTCTTTCTGCTGTGTTTACATCTTCAACACCTCACCGGAGACATGCTGCATCCCGGCCTGTTTCAAGTCCTCCATCATCATCCCAGTCCCCAAGAAGCCAAGGATCACAGGACTTAATGACTACTGACCCATCACCCTGACCTCTGCGGTTATGAAGCACCTTGTGCTGTCCCACATCAAGACCATCACTGGCCTTCTACTAGACCCACTGCAGTTTGCCTACATAGCTGACAGGACTGTGGATGATGCGGTCAACATGGTTCTTCATTTCATCCTCCAGCATCTGGACTCCCCTGGAACCTACACCAGAATTATGTTTGTGGACTTTAATTCTGCATTCAACACCATTATTGCCGCTTTGCTCCAAGACAAGCTATCCCAACTGGAAGTGCCCAAATCCACATGCAGGTGGATCACAGACTTCTGGTCCAAAGGAGGCAGCATGTGAGCCTGGGGAAGCACCTGTCTGATCCCCAGAGCACCGGCTCCCTTCAAGGCTGTGTCCTGTCCCCCCTACACTTCTCCCTGTAGACCAAGAGCTGCACCCCCAGTCACCACTCTGTCAAGCTCCTGAATTTTGCGGATGAAACCACCTTCATCTGACTTATTTCTGATGGAGACGAGTCCACCTACAGGTGGGAGATTGACCATCTGGTGTCCTGGTACAGACAGAACAACTTGGAGCTCAACGCCCTAAAGACAGTGGAGATGATGGTGGACTTCAGGAGAAGCCCAGCTGGCCTTCCTCCTATCACCCTGGGTGGCATCCCAGTCAACTCTGCTTTCGCTTTCTGGGCACCACCATCACCCAGGACCTCAAGTGGGAGCAAAACATCACCTCTCTTACAAAGAAAGCACAGCAGAGGATGTACGTCCTGCGACTGAAAATGTTCTACCTGCCGACGTATATAATGGTGCACTTCTACACTGCCATCCTGACCTCCTCCATCACTGTCTGGTATCATCCGCACTGCAGATAGGGTGGTTAGCTGCAATCTGCTGTCTCTACATGACCTTTACCTCCACGATGCGAATGCGAGCGGCAAAGATTGGGGTTGATCCCTCTCACACTGGAAATTGAATATTCTTTATTCACTTCAGCAGTAGGCCTCATGAACATGCCCCCAGAACCATATTGACTATTGCCCACTCTCCACATACACACACAATCCTCAACTGGACAAATCTATGACCCCTCCCCACTGGCGTAGCGTGGTGACGCCGGGCCGGGGAGCAAGCTGTATATACACCTTTTACAAAGTTCTGGCGATCCTGCCATACATTAACAGCACATCTGACGTCGCATTGCGATTGTCCCATTGAAGCACATTATAAAAGTGAAAATACAAACAATAACTAATGACGGTGGCAGAGCACGGGCCCACTCGTCACCAAACATGGGCCCTCCACCCACCGCGGGCCCTGGTGCAACTGCACCCGCTGCACCCACCATAGCTACGCCAGTGCCCCTCCACATATTCATACACATCCCTCAAGTGGACAAATTCTTGTACCTTACAAATACATTTTAGTTATTTTTTTGTAATTTACTAATGCACTATACCATTTTTATGCTCAGCCCACTGTTCTTATTTGTTATTATTTCTCTTATTGCTTTTGTATACATTTTGTACCAACAGACAAAACAAATTCCTTATTTGTTGTGATATCTGATCTGATTCTGGGGTTGTGTCATCCCTCCCTTTAGTAATATCAACATGTAGGTATGCATTCCTCTAATATAACACAATAGGTTGTCAATCCAGTGGTGCACCATGTGTCACACCATAGTGAAAAAGATGTGGCACATCTTAGCCTTTCATTCTCACCTTAAGTACATGTTTTATTTCATTGTGCTTCAGGGACATGACATGCATTCCTTTACTTATCTCCCTTAAGAGGCTCCTAGAGTGCCCTTACCGCTATTGAAATTGTATCATTGGCAAGTTCCCAGTAAAAAATCATAATCAAGCATTTGACCAATAATCAGTTGCATGATTTATTTACAATGAATGATCTGATCATATACTGGTCAGGTCACATAATGTCCTTGGCAGACAACAACAAATGTTACAGGGCAGTTTTACCTATTACAAATACACAGATCAACCATATCATTATGACCACCTGCCTAATATTGTGCAGGTCCCCTTTTGCCACCAAAACAGCCCTGACCCGTTGAGGCATGGACTCCACTAGACCTCTGAAGGGGTGCTGTGGTACCTGGCACCAAGACGTTAGCAGCAGATCCTATAAGTCCTGTAAGTTGTGAGGTGGGGCCACCATGGATCAGACTTGTTTGTCCAGTACATCCCACAAATTCTTGACTGGATTGAGATCTGGGGAATTTGGAGGCCAAGTCAACAACTTGAACTTGTTGTTGTGTTCCTCAATCCATTCCTGAATCATTTTTGCTTTGTGGCAGGGTGCTGAAATAGGGCAATGCCATCAGGGAATACCATTGCCATGAAAGGGTCCACATGGTGTGGAACAATGCTTAGGTAGGTGGTATGTGTCAAATTAATATCCACATGAATGGCAGGACCCAAGGTTTCCTAGCAGAACATTGCCTTCAGGACTTCAGAAGAACATCTAGCGGACTATGACACAACATCCTGATAAAGTAGTACTATTCAGCAATGAATAGGCCAGTATAGACATTATACTGCTGTACATGGTTTAGTTAAGCTATAAGGCAACAGTGGTTGTGGTAAATGACCAATACGGCTAAGGGATATTCCAAGACACAACGCAAATCTGGGCCGTTAGCTGTGGTATATTGGCCATAGCCCACAAATATTTAATGAGCCTCAGTGCTAATATAAACTGGTTACCAATGCAATTAGAGAGTAAAATTCATTCTAATCAAATTTAAGGGATAAAATCATTTGGTGTATGAAGTTACATTACACATTACATACCACACACATCAATGAATATGTATTAATAGTGTAAAACAAGGAAATTACCCTTCTCGTACAGAATGATGGCCATAAATAAAAAACACACTTTCCAAAATGCCATAGTAGCTAACACAAGGATACAGAATGTATACACTTTCTCTTTCTCTACACACATTCAACATATAGGCTAGTTCTTCCTCATTCCTTTCTTGTCAATCCAGTTAAACACCTTATTTACAATGGCAGGGCACACCTTACACTATAAATATAGAAAGACTCAGAAAGCCATGATTAGATATTGACACCAGTGCACCTAACCTGAACTTTTGGAAATCCAATGTGAATGTTTTATTTTTTAATGAATGTTTTTGGAAAGTGGTATGTTACCATAAACACAACATATATACAAACAAGAAACCAGGCAAGCCTAGTTCAGCCGGCCCGCAATAAAAAAAATGGCCATTTCGAGTTTGGAACCCTGGTCACCCAAATGAAAGGCAGTGTCAATAACCACTACACCACAGAGCCGTACACATGCTGGCTGCCAGTATTTCCTCTGGTCTACTATTCCTCTGGAATAGTCATGAATTGAGCAATTGCTAGCAAGTCTGACAAAGCTATTTCATTTCATGGCATAAGAACATATTTGTTTTTTTCATGGCAAAAAAACATACTTTTTTATTTATCATTTATCATTTCATACATTTACATAGTAACTATCAATAAAGGCGACGATAACTAACTTTTTCATCAAGTGAAACGACGAGAGAAACGTGGAATCTACCAGAAATAATTGATAAAGGTTGTTGCTCTCAATAGATTCAAACTAGGTCTTCCACATGAGAGGCACGGTCTTTAACCACTACGCCACGGCATTACACTTCTCAGCAGTCGCTAGACTCCACTGAGGATTGTGTTAAACTGATTAAAGGTTTCCTCTATGAAGTGTATTGCTTTTGCCACTGGCCATTTTAACAGCTTATTAGCCAGTAAAAGGCTCACCAGTATCTACTAACTTCCTAGAAATAATCATGAGAATTGAACAATTTCTAGCGAGACTGAAGATGAACTTTTCCATGCCAGAAACAGTCACAATATAACCGTATACAGTTTCAGTTAAGGCTTACTATAACGTAACTACTGTATTGTCTATCCTAACCTAAAACGCATTGCACGGATGCGTATTTCAAACATACACCAGAAACAGTAACCGTAAACTGTTTTATTTCAGGCTAACTATAACGTAGATACTAACGGTATCAAACAGCGAAGTTTTTGTCTATATGGAATTGTACATAATGCTTACATCGCTTCATTCTATTTGTCAGAAATGCCCGAGAATCTAGGTTTCCAAAGCAGTACCGCGTCGATTCCTCGTTCAGATCCCACAGCGAAACACCACGAACAAATTAAGTATGTCCACTATTTTATTACAATAGTTCCCTAAAACACCAAATAAATGTTGTGGAAATTCTGAAACCGGATGCATTCTCACTTCCCTTACCAAAAATAAGTTTATTCCAGTGTGCTATTAGTATACTTCTTTTAAACTAAAAATAAGATAGTATACTTTCAGTTTACTTTTTGTATACTTATCAGAGATATACTTAACAAAATTATACTAACGTGTACTTGGCTTATACTGACAAGTATACTGAAAAAGTCTAAGTATATTTGGCATACACTTGTACTCAATTTATTGATTGAGATATTCTTAAGAAAAATATAATCAAGAATTCTTGCCTTATACAAGAAGTTTAAGTAAACATACATGTTCAAGTTTATGGTAAAGTCAGCTATGGGGTGGAATAGCTTCTGGAGTAAATAGTACATGGGTGGAAGTGAACCTGATCGTTTATGTAGTGTTATTAACCCACACAGAAACAGATAAACATTTAGCTGATTTTATATACAATTTGTCTTGATTCATACTGGATGCTATTATAAGCCATAACCAGAACATGAAATATACATGTATTTAAATCTCATCAAAAAACATCAAGTAGCAAGTCTCTTTATGTAATACGTAAATCATTGGCTACAACCCTGGACAACAACTGAATGTTTTAGTCCCGTTCATATGGATTTGGCAAAGGTGTAATGTACAACTTATCAGCTGTTTCAACAACAACACATTTCATCTTTATCATATCAGGCCAGATGGCACTGAAGTCTCCAGTCTTCCTAACCTCATGTACAAAAGTACTATGTAAATTTATTTGTGAATCTTTACATAAACGCCTGCTAGATTTAGCAAGTACCTCAACTAAAACACAGCAATGTTTGGTACATACACAACATGCAGGGCTTTGATGTGCACACTTTTGTTTAAAAATGACTAAGTCAATATTTGCATTTAACTTGCAATCTTCTTGCCTTCTCTGCATTTAGAGAGACATTGAGACTTTTTAGTCATATACAGTGGATATAAAAAGACTACACACCCCTGTTAAAATGCCAGGTTCTTGTGAGAATGAGACAAAGATAAATCATGTTGGAACTTCTTCCACCTTTAATGTGACCTATAGCGTGAAGAATTCAATTGAAAAACAAGGTTTTTATTTTCCCCCCTCAAAATTTCAGTTTGTTTTTCAATTGAATTGTTCACATTATAGGTCACATTAAAATTGAAAAAGATCTGACGATTTATGTTTGTCTCATTCTTTTAAATCACAAGAACCTGGCATTTTATCAGGGATGCAGACTTGTACACATAAAATGAAGCCTCATATGACTAGAAGCAAAGTTCTCCTGAAGCAGTTTCTTCTGATAGACGACCACTACATTAACGCTATGTTGTTTGAGCCTGTGGTATTCTGACTTTGAACAGAAATAAAAGCAGTGGTGATGTGAACAGGACAATTACTTTGCAACCTAAGCGTCACCAAAGTTACTTATTTTTGCATTCCATCTGAACGTTGTTCTCTTCGGAATTACTTCTGTGTCGTGCAAGCATCTTTTGTAAGGTCCAACACGTTTCGCCATCACTTCGGCATGTTACACACTACTACTATCAACCACGAGCAACCTCCAGCTTTCCCCGCTTCCCGAACAGCTCCGGAATCCCGAAATCCTTTCAATGCAGGCGCGCACCTGTCGCGATAGTATCCGTTCGCGCCACTGAGTTGTGTTTGAAATCTGCTTTGACGTGGATCGCGTGTATCTCTCCAGAGACGGTTCAGCATCTTTGGTCTCAAATTGCGGTTACAGGTTGTTTGACACAGTATATAGGAACAATAAAAAAACATATTTGTCAGTGATAACAATATTTATCCATCACAATGGTATTTGCCACAAAATATTTCAAGGACAAGACCGTGGATGTAGGAAGAATTGATTTGATGAGTATTGAAGACAAGCAAAAATCTTCAAAGATTATCACACGATGCCCCAGTCTCGAGGATGAAGATGGGTGGATTAATGTTAAATGGGACAAAGGCAGAAAAAAGAAAGATGGTCCAGCCTTTTTTCCTGCTAAGCTTTTAATGGTCAGTGGTAAGTCTATAAATTCGCTAGCAATGTACTTAAACTGTCACCTAGCTAGATAGTTATCCTCAAGCGTTAGCATAATTTGACAGTATGTTCTGTGTTATTTTAAATATTGTGTTATTTAACAACGTTAAGTTACCAACAATATGTCTGTTAAGGACAGCTCAGGTATCCCGTATAGCCAGAGGACCCAGTCGGAATTTTAATTTGCTCAAAACTTTGTCACATAGACAATTACAGGGATCTTTGCAGAACCTTCCTTGCCATTGTTCTTTCAAATCTTCTTCAAAAAACCATCAATAGGGAATAGTTTTTTAAGAATTAAATACTGAATTTGTGTCAGAAATTAATGTAATCTACTTTGAAATGCAATCCACATAGCTTCATTGTTTCAAAATTTGCATTTCTTCATATTTGAAATAAGTTGTCCCTTTATTTCCATTAAGAGTGTGAGAGTCGTGCCACATTGAAAAGTAATCCCTGTCAAACATTTTTCAATGAAGACATGAAGTGACTTCAGAACAACGGAATGAAGGGTTTGCATCTCAGTTTGGGGTGCTATGTAATGGCCTTTCGCTGAGTCTCTGTGAGCCTAATGGATAGGAAGATATACTAAATATTAGGGTAGCAGTGGGGATACCAAAGCAGATAGTTAAATAAATAAAATAATTAGCGATGTCCCCAGATTTCACAATTGTCAAACAGAAAATCATAATTTTGTGTTATTTTAGTAAAATATGGAGCTAGGTCAGAACTATCTGTGGTACATTTGATTCTAAAAACAACAAAATAGTTATTACAATCATTGTTATTGGACATCCCTGCTATTTACAATTGTCATTTTAACAGCAAAACAGCAAAAAGGAAGTCTGTACCCCAAAAGATGCAGCAAACCAAATGATTGAAGGCCTGAAGAAGGAGCTGATGGCAAAGCAAGCATCTTTAGAGGTAAATTATTTAAGTGAGTCATTTTGAGTTGAAGTAATAACTTTTATGTGACTTTTTCTGCCACAGAGGATGCAGATTATTTTATCTTGTATTTGACACAGTATAATTTTTAATAATTTTCTTTTGGTGTAGTCAACTACCGAAAAGGAAGTGTCATCAGATGAGGACCTACTGCCCAGAAACTGGAGTAAGGCGCAGCTGCAAATAAAGGAACTTAAAATAGAGAACAAGAGACTGAAAGAAAACAATGTTGAAGAGATACTAGAAGCCATGAGAGGTAATCTTATGAATTAAAGTTTTATGAAATAAAGTAAAACAAATACTTTGCCCTTGTGTAGACAAGATCACACAAAAATGCAGAGAATATAAAGCAATATCAAATTTGTTAAGGAACAGTACACCCAAAATGAAAATAATTATTGTCTCCCATCACCTAATGTAATGGAGTTGAATGGGTACGTGTTTGTGGAGGTATATATTTGAAACACAGCAACCAAAGAATACGAGCCAAGCAGAGACAGTTGGCCAGTGATACCATTCCATGGTATCTGTTATATTTGGGTGACAGCAGACAGTGAATGTCGCATAAACATCCAACCCCTACCAAGTCACACTGAAACTATCTGGACTGATTAATTGCAGTGCAAAAAAGTGAAGAAATCTTTGCCCCACTCAAAGATAGTGCGTAAGAATGGCAGTTTTGGTTGGTCCGTCTGTCTGTCTATTCAACACTTAACTTCAAGACATCATATCTTGATACCGATTTTAAAGATTCAAATGAAAACACATTCATTCTGCCTAGAGGATGAATCCTGACAACTTTGGTGACCTCGTGACCTTTCCTCTAGTGCCACCTTCAGGCCAGAATGTTCAAACCCTGTTCACCCACTGCCTGCATTCTCCCAGCATCCACCAAGAGAGCAGGGCACCAGTGATGGAGGGGTACTGGTATTTTTGGTGAACTACTCCTCAAAGGACTTAAAGTATTGGTTCCATAAAAAAAATCCAGCTGCTTTCATTTGCCTTAGCTTTTGAATTTTTCGCTAATGATATTTCATTTCCAGATTGAGACTTGCTGGCCAGAGTTTTACAAATGTCATAATTTAAACTGGAAGATTTCCCTGGGTCCTTAAATAGTATTAATGAGATCCTAGGAAAAGGCCAAAAATGTGGCACTAAATTGTCAAAAGTTGGTCTTATATTGAATGTCAGTTAGCATTAAAAAGTCTTAAAATGTCTTATGAAACCTGCAGACACACATTTTTCTTCTCTTCAAGTGACTATTGTGATGTTTGGTTTTTGTCTCAAAATGCAGTCATGAGACTAAAAGCTTTTACACCCTTGTCTTATAATCATCTATATCTTCATTCTCAGAGTTCCGGTAGTAGTGACAAAGTTGAAAGAAGTAATTGATAAAGTCACCATCCACACCTCAACACCTGCAATCACCTGGTCAACACCCACAACATCTGCAGACTTACCAGCTTCTGCATGTGTTTCTCCTCAGGTTGTGTCTGATGATATGGTAAATATCTTGCATGCATAGACGTTACAGTCCGTGTGGGAATATTTTTATTATTTGCGGTAAATCTGTAAATTAACCAATGCGGCGGTTACTATAAACATTACATGTACCTGGAAAATCTGCATATTCAACTGTAAGGTGAATTTGCAAGTTAACTAGTTATTATTTGCATATTGCCTGACCAAACAGGAAATCTGGGAGGCATTCACACATTTCCCAATGGTTAATGTGGATGGAGACGCTACAGTGCAGCTTGGCCATGCTCTGCCTTGCGTGGCACAGTAGAATTTTGCACCCTCAATAATTCTTTCCTTGTGAAATGTGGGAATGCGTTCCAGTTTTCCTGTCTGGTCGGGGAATAATAACGTAATTTTTTCTCTTACTGTACATATTAACTATTTGATCCCCTGCTGATTTTTCAGGATTTTTTGTTGTTATTCTGTCTCTCACTGTTTTAATAAACCTACCATTAACATTGTAGACTGATCATTACTTTGTCAGTGGGCAAACGTTCAAAATCAGCAGTGGATCAAAGAAAAATTCCCTCAATGTATACTGCACAGTTTCTGAGGGAATGTGTATCATTATTTTATCACAATGTATAACCAATTGCAAACTAACTGATCACTCAATTGTTTTGCAGGTGTCTCTTGTGGCAGGCTCTGATGTCCAAGTCCCTTTAAGAAAGCTTAAATGTCTGCGGACTGCAAATCCATCAGTCTACATCGGGGACCTTGCCGTGCTTGTCTATGACAGGGAAACACTGTCCCATTCAAGTTTGACAGGGAGACAATCAGGGGCACACAAAGACGTGGAATCAAAGCCACAACTTGATAATACAAAACTAGATGCTATAAACGGTGAGTACATTTAATTTAAAAAAATCCTACACAACTCATTTAGTTTTTTTTTTTTTAACAAAATTACTGTTCCATGTTGGAGGTTCCAAAATTGTACAAAAACTGAATGTTCCAAACATTGTGTGAAAAACCTCTAATCTCTAAAAGTCTAATTTGGGATCATCAGTTTGAAAGTGGCAAAAAATTAAAAGTCTCACAATGCTCAGTGCTGCAAACAAAATAACCATTAAGGCTCTAAAAAACGAATCCTAATCTATGTGAAGGTAGACATTTAAAGGACATTTTCATCTGTCTTTAAATATAACAATTTTGCATTAGTGTTCAGAAACTTATCTGATCAAAATCAAGCTCAAGTTGAATTGCACATTCCAACATGCTGCTTTGACTGTTTTATCATGTTAATTCTGGATGGTGAATTTTAGCTTGGGAAAAAAAAACGCTAAAGTAATGTTTTGTTTTGTTTGTGTCTGTGTGTGTATGTGTGTTTTAACTCACAGGCCATGCTCTGTCAAAGTTCCCTGACATCAGCATTCAAGATGTGAGACGTATCATAAGAAAAAAATGCAACAATGAAAGCTACAACAAACAAACCACTGAAAAGAAGATATGAAAATAATTTTTGTTTCCATTTAGTTGATCATTTTTGGGTTGGATTTGTGGTTCCTCTGCATCAGGATGGCCATTGAACAGGGAAGAACTTGTAGAGAAGTACAACTGTTTTGTAGCCAGCCATTGACTGATTTCAGAGAGGCTCTTGCATGACATATTCTAATATTAACCTACCCTAAAGACTGTTTATACTGTGTGTTTATTTTGTTTTGAACTGGGATGTCGATTTCAGTTTTCATTGTTATGTTTTGGCGTCCAATACAATATTTGTTAGAAAATTCTGATTTATGTGATTTTTATGTGTATTGTCCACTGGTAGTGGTACAAGTGAATTAACTTCAAGTCCACTTCAAGTACAGTTAAAGGTATATTTCATATAGTATATTTCAAGCGTGAAAAATAATACCTAGATAGAAACCTAGTAGTGTACTTTAAAGTTAAAAAAGAATGTATAAATAGTAAACTATAAATATGATGTTAACTTACTACAGTAATATACTTGCAGTGTAAAAACTATCAAACTAGTAGTTTACTGAGAGTATACTTAAAAGTGTATTTTCATAAACGAAAATGTTGGCTGGAAGTATATGACTAGTAAACTAAAGGTATACTTATAAATTCACTTAAAGACAACTTAGTTGTATACTTGAAATATAAAAACTATTAAACTAGTAGTTTACTGAGAGTATACTTATAAGTGTATATTCATAAACAATAAAGTGCCCTAGAAATAAATTAATAGTAAACTACCAGTATACCTATAAGTTCACTTGTAGTATATTTGCAGTACAAAATAAAACTTAGATGTAAACTAGTTCTTTACTCAAACTGTACTACTCTTAGACTTCAAGTATACTTAAAAGTATACTTTTATAAACTAAAAAGAGTGCCAATTTAGTCCCAAGAAGTATTAAAATAGTACACTTACAAGTATACTAATAGTACATTGATATTAGTATACTTACTACATCAAGTATACTTGGGAAATATACTTGAACGTTACTTAAGTATACTTAATAAAATTTACTTGAAGTATACTTATTTTTGGTAAGGGTTTTTAAAGGACTGAGTCCCATTGTTTAGATAAATAGATGAGTGTGGGAGAAGGGATCTGGTATATGTCCTAGGGGGGCATTCTTGATTGGTCCCAGTAGAGTATAGGGTTAATCATCTACCTATCTGTAGGTTGTCTTTATGTTCCCCTCAAGGGTTGAGAAAGTTAACCAGATGGGGGAAGACAACATGTCCCTTGAGTCAAGCCCAGGACATGTGATAGAACATAGGGCATGTGTTTCATTGATAAGGCAGATGGGCAACAACTTACCACACCCCTTTTTCTATGTAATATATACGGATTGTGCATGTATTGAGTTAGAGACTCCTCCGACGATTATGTTGGTAAGCGTTTGACGCGTCTCTCTTATTTGCAAATAAATAATAAACTGTTAATTGGGCCGAGAGTATTTCGTCTCTGTACTTCCTTCTTAAAGAGTTCTGATCGATAAAATTACCATCACATACATACATACATACATACATACATCTTCTTCCGCTTCATCCGGGGCCGGGTCGCGGGGGCAGCAGTCTAAGCAGGGATGCCCAGACTTCCCTCTCCCCAGACACTTCCTCCAGCTCTTCCGGGGGGACACCGAGGCGTTCCCAGGCCAGCCGGGAGACATAGTCCCTCCAGCGTGTACTTGAGGTTAAGAAAAATATTAATGACACTGTTATGAAAGTCTTTGACAGTGTTATAACACGTCATGGCATCTTCATGACAAGTCCAAATTGTACCACTTGAGGTCAAGAAAAATATTCATGACACAATTATAATGGTCTCAAGACAACCAATGTCAAAACCAACCACATATGACAGTTGTATTTAATGCTATCACATAAAGCTAAATAGTTTGTTCAAGTTTGATAATCAGGCCTTCTATGACATGTTTATGACAGGTTATGTTTCTGACTAACTGCACCACAGCATGGTTTGGCATTTGCTCTGTAGCCGACTGGAAGGCCCTGCAACGGGTGATGAAAATCGCCCAGCACATCACTGGTACCCAGCTCCCGGCCATCGTAGACCTCCAGCACAAGCGGTGTCTGCATAGGGCACGCAGCATCATCAGGGACACTCCACATCCATGCCACAAACTGCCATCCTTCCATCAGGCAGATGGTACACATCTCTTCATCCTAGCACCAACAGTTTCAGGAACACTTTCTTTCCATCTGCTGTAACCCTGCTGAACTAGGTGACCTATCCCTAACCATATCCACCGTTTGTACTACTGGACTCTGCCACTGCCTTGCCAAGTCTGAAGTTTTCAGTTGTTACAGGTACGTCTACCTTGGGAACCTCATTGCTCTGTCCCTGCATTTCAGTTGCACATGCTACCCTACTCCTTCAATTTCATTGTACTGTACAATTACAATAAAGTTGAATCTAATCTAATGTTGTGGTTAATGTCAAGTTGTCATAACAAAGACATTGACAGGATATTTTGTCTTAGTTAATGTCAAGTTGTCATAACAAAGACATTGACGGGTTGTGTTGACTCAGTTAATTTGAAGTTGTCATAAAGACCTCCCAAACAATGTCAACCTTGCATAAAAAATGACACAATCAACCTAATGACAACATTCATGAACGTTCATAATGATTCTAACATGTCATGGCTATGACAGCATCATGACAATGTCATGTCACTCTTATGCACACCCCTTCAAATAAAGTGTTACTGTATATATATGTATATATGTATATGTATATATATATATATATATATATATGTATGTATGTAGTATATTATTTGGACCTATACATAGTGTGTAGTATACAAACAATATGTCCCTGAAATTTCTAACAGCAGGTTGGGATACGTACCATACGGATTATATGTGTTTCTTAACTTTTTAACAGTGGATTTGTTTATAGTGTTCATATTGTCATTGAGCTAGTATGACTGTTCCTATCCCTCCTTTCAGTGTTAATTTGTACTTGGCTGAAGATTTGGTCTTACAGACAGAGCAACACCTGGTTTATGGATGTCGTTCCTTGTATTTATTGGGTATGCCAGGTGTTATGTTTTTCGTTTTGTCGAACGTCATGATTGTTCCATACTTTTGTTGTGTATGCATGTTGATAAAAGCAGCCTGTGTTTAGGGCAGAGCAAAACCTGTTTTATGGATGTTGTCTCTTCAATTAAAACATTTACCAACCCTGATAATTTTTTAGCGAATCAAAACAAGACATAGGCAATCCACTTTGGTCAAGGTCATCTTATTGTAGATGCCCGTTGATGGCTGTGGTATTTATGTACATACATGTGCATGTGAGAGACAGTAAGAGGGAGGTGCTGTAACATATGAAAGGCTTTGGATTTATTTATGCTGAGAAATTTATTACTTGTGAATGTATGTTTGTGTGGAATTCTTAGATTGTTTAAAAGGGAACTAACGGCAAACATAGAAAATGTGTCAATTTTCATAAATTCCTTTAAGTCATTGTTGGAATGTATCTAAGCATGCAGTTCTTTCAAACAGGCAGAGCATTGTGTAGTTAGCAAAAGAGTTTACATGAGATGTTATGGTTTCCCCCAAATGGAAGTGCAAGACAAAAATTTGCATGACCAAATATTTTTTGTCACAGACGTTGGGAATGGAAGAAGGTTATCTGGAGAAGGTCAAGTGGCCATGTTGTCTGGCGACCGGACATTATAAAGTGACATTAATCTTATTCTGGTGAAGCCATGCTTTTGTGGATTTCGGTCATTGTCGTACTGAAAGGTGAACTTCAGCTTTCTAAGGGACGCCTGAAGGTTTTGTGCCAAAATTGCCTGGTATTTGGAAATGTTCATAATTCCCTCCACCCTGACTACGGCCCCGGTTCCAGCTAAAGAAAAACAGCCCCAAAGCATGATGCTACGTCCACCATGCTTCACTGTGGGTATGGTGTTCTTTGGGTGATGTGCAGTGTTGTTTTGTGCCAAACATACCTTTTGGAATTATGGCCAAAATGTTCAACCTTGGTTTCATCAGACCATAACACTTTTTCCCACATGCTTTTGGGTTTGTTTTTGCAAACTTCAGTCGGGCTTGGATGTTTTGCTTTGTAAGAAAAGGCTTCCGTCTTGCCACCCTATAGCCCATTCATATGAAGAATATGGGAGATTGTTGTCACATGTAGCACACAGCCAGTACTTGCCAGAAATTCCTGCAGATCCTTTAATGTTGCTGTAGGCCTCTTTGAAGCCTCCCTGACCAGTTTTCTTCTAGTCTTCTCATAAATTTTGGAGGGACGTCCAGTTCTTGGTAATGTCTCTGTTGTGCCATATTTTCTCCACTTGATGATGACTGTCTTCACTGTGTTCCAAGGTATATCTAATGCTTTGGAAAATCTTTTGTACCCTTCTCATGACTAATATATTTCAAGAATGAGATCCCTCTGATGCTTTGGAAGCTCTCTGCAGACCATGGCTTTTGCTCTGAGATGCAAATAAGAAAATGTCAGGAACATCTTACTAGAACAGCTTAACTTTATTTGTGATTAATTAGAGTCACTTTAAATGATGGCAGGTGTGTAATGAGTTCTATTTAACATGAGTTTAAATGTGATTGGTTAAATCTGAACACAGCCACATCCCCAGGTATAGGAGGGTGTGCACATTTATGCAACCAGATTATTTTAGGGTTTTTATTTTTCATTTTTCCCCCTCAAAGATTTCAGTCAGTTTTTTGATTGAATTGTTCACGTTATAGGTCACATTCAAGTTGGAAAAAGTTCTGACATGATTTATCTTTGTCTCATTCTTTTACATCACAAAAACCTGGCATTTTTACCAGGGTGTGTAGATTTTGTATATCCACTGTACCTCTGCTGCAGAGAATAAGTTCATAAGTGTTGCCAGCGTAATAAATGGGCAATTAACCGTGAAGCAATTAAGAAAATGCTTCACAGAGTTCAAGTAACAATCACATCTCAACATCAACTCAACTGTTCAGAGATGACTTTTTGAATCAGGCCTTTATGGTTGAACTGCTGAAAAGAAACCACTACTGAGGATACTAAAAAGAAAGAGAGACTTGCCCGGCCCAAGATATATGAGCAATGCACTGCGATTTATTTATAATTCAAGGCACACAAAATCAGCATGGCTACCATAGCATTCTGCAGCGATGCGCCAACAAATCTGCTTTAGGCTTAGCAGGACTATCATTTGTTTTTCAACAGGACATGACCCAAAACACATCTCTATGCCTTGTAAGGGCTATTTGACCAATAAGAAGAGTGAGGGAGTGCTGCATCAGTTAACCTGAAACTATGCTTACACCAGGACTCTAATGTGATTTGTCCCACAAATGCTAAAACATTAGCATGTAGAAACAGTGTCAGGGAAACTAAACCAAAGCATAGATTGCCGTCAAATATAGTCCCTGACTGCTTAAAGAATAAGGAAATAAATAGTTGCTGTAATTTGGGGGACTGTGGTTTCAGACAAAATTGACACAAAAGAAAATAATAAACAAAGACAAAAATGGTAGGTACTCCAGAGAATAGGGGTGGTTTTGCCATGTGATATTCCTGTTCTGCCAATGTAGGCTGGTCCATTCATGGTGCTGTCAAACTAAATTTTTTTATATATTTTTTTACAAAATGTTAAATAATTATAGGGAACATTCTGGCAATATTGGGGCAGCAAGGGAAAAACAGTTGGCCGGTGTATTAGAAAAGCCAGTTCCACTTGCTTGTTCTTGTCATCTCTTCTCTCTGAACCACAATCACCCACCATCCCACCCTTTGGTTCTATGTGGTGATCCAGAGAAACATTTTACCACAACAGGAATGTAATGTTTTCTGGAACACTCCAAGTGGGAAAAATTCTGTGCAATGATATTTTTGTGACAGTGACGTCATGTTCCAGTAGTATAGGTAGTAAATACTTTATTGTATAAACTTCAAGCAGTTCGTCTGGCTAATAGTTAACCACAATCAAAGGAAACAATCATTTTTGACCAGATCAGATAACTAGAATGAACACATCACAAGAGAAAGTTGTGAATGACTCACACTTTTCTTCACTTTCTCCCTAGTCAAATTAGCATTACAGTCCTATTCCTTAATTTATATACAAGGGTTGCCTTTCTTAGGTGTCTGCTTTTATACACTGGTGAGTAGCTCAGTGGGATTACTCACCAGTGTTTGTCCATCGTAACGCAGCACCAATGTAAAGTAGCCCAAAAAACCTTGGCTGGTGGCCACTGAATTTTAAGTGACCACTGTCCCATTTTTGCCCATCTCTCTCTCTCTTCTCTTCACTCTTTCTTTACATCTGTCCAAAAGACTAGCGGGAGTTTGTTCAGTAATGGATCTACAACACAAGTCTTTTCTCTGCTTATGGGCCTCTGGATAATATTTCTTATCCCTTTGAGTCTTCTTATGGGTAGAATCCCGCCCACTGCCCTCCCTCCCATACCTCTATATATATATATACATATGTGCCATGAAGAGAGAGATGATAAGAAGTTAATATTGGGTTGCGACAAGCTCAGACCATGCAGTGTAAAGTCCTCTGCCTCTACCTCCTTTCAATTACACAGCAAGGTGAGTATGTAGCCTCCTCACATTGACAACAACGGACAACTCACATTGTTTTACACTGATGCCCTAGTTACTACATTCAACCCAGGGTACGGTCTGAAATATATTTATGGGTTTGGACAGAATCTGGCTGGGTGATTGTTATCAGGTTGCTTTTTGAGTGTCTCCTTGGTAGGAGTAGTAGTCTTTTTGTGTTGGTTTTATGAGTTAGACTGGTACTTTCATTTCATTTGCTGAACATCTTTTAGTAATTTTAGGGAAAAAATGTATGTTATAACATTGCCTTCTATGTTTACTTGCCTCCTATGGTATATGCTATAATTGTATAATCAACAAATGGCACACATAGCTCTGAAAAAATAAATAAGAGTCCACTGCACCTTTATCTTTCCTTTCCAAAAAAGTTGAGAAGGAATCTTTTGAGTGAGTAACAGAAGCGTTCAATTTGCAGTGGTCTCTTAATTTTAACTCTTCTGTTCCTCACTCAAAACCTTCCTTTTGAACTTTTTTGGAAAGGAAAGAAAAGGTGCAGTGGTCTCTTAATTTTTTCCAGAGCTGTACATATTGAAGAGGTTACATTATATTTTGAGAGTCCTAATTTCCATCTATAGATGTTCTATAGATACTAATAATATTTCTTATTAACTTTCAACAAACTATCTTTTGATGAGCAACTGCTTGCTATGGTTAGGTTTAGGGTTGGGTTTAGAATATGGTTTAGGGTAAGGGTAAAGGTTAGGGATAGGGTTAGTAGATAGTTAAAATATTACCGATAGTCAGTAGATAATCAGTAGACACTTTTGGCTCTCAAAATATAGTGTTACCACACTAGGGTGCAATGATTGTTGTAGTTAATATTTATTGGGCTGTTGTGTAATGATTGATTTAAATAACTTTTCGTGAGATAACCAGTTGTATGATTTGATGATTTGATCAAAGAGTTTTTTTGTAATCTGTTACTCCCCAAATCTGGTTGTGGAAGGCAAAAGCAACAAATTGCTTGCTTAGCATTGGACATTTTGATGCTATGCTGAGCCAGCACGACAATAACTTCATGCAATAATTCTGGTAGGGAGTGATTTTTTAGCTAGCGAGTAGAATAGAGGACTTCAAGATGCAGAGAACATCTGCCTTGCCATTGGTAGTTGTCGAATGCCATCAGTGCCTGCTTGCTGAAAATTAGCAAAAGATTGAATATTTCTCCACTCTCAACTGTTGCTTTTGCTGGGAGACTTTGTCTCCGAGAGTAGCTCTGTCTACTGTCATCGTGATTCGCTGGCCCTCGTTGGACATTAATGGGAATGTGCCTCTTTGTAGCACTAGCGAGCGGGCAGTGTGCACGTAGGGTCAGATGGAGTTACAGTGTCTCCTGTTCTTCACTCATTACCTGTAGTAACTGCACCTGTTTATACTCCATCCATCCATCTTCTTCCGCTTATCCGGGGCCGGGTCGCGGGGGCAGCAGTCTAAGCAGGGATGCCCAGACTTCCCTCTCCCCAGACACTTCCTCTAGCTCTTCCGGGGGGACACCGAGGCGTTCCCAGGCCAGCCGGGAGACATAGTCCCTCCAGCGTGTCCTAGGTCTTCCCCGGGGTCTCCTCCCGGTGGGACGGGACCGGAACACCTTCCCAGGAAGGCGTTCCGGAGGCATCCGAAAAAGATGCCCAAGCCACCTCAGCTGACCCCTCTCGATGTGGAGGAGCAGCGGCTCTACTCTGAGCTCCTCCCGGGTGACCGAGCTTCTCACCCTATCTCTAAGGGATCGCCCAGCCACCCTGCGGAGAAAACTCATTTCGGCCGCCTGTATCCGGGATCTTGTCCTTTCGGTCATGACCCAAAGCTCATGACCATAGGTGAGAGTAGGAACGTAGATTGACTGGTAAATCGAGAGCTTCGCCTTGCGGCTCAGCTCTTTCTTCACCACGACAGACCGATACATCGACTGCATTACTGCAGAAGCTGCACCGATCCGTCTGTCAATCTCCCGTTCCATCCTTCCCTCACTCGTGAACAAGACCCCTAGATACTTAAACTCCTCCACTTGAGGCAGGCACTCTCCACCAACCTGAAGTGGGCAAGCCACCCTTTTCCGACTGAGGACCATGGCCTCGGATTTGGAGGTACTGATTTTCATCCCCACCGCTTCACACTCGGCTGCAAACCGTCCCAGTGCATGCTGAAGGTCCTGGTTAGAAGGGGCCAACACGACAACATCATCTGCAAAGAGCAGAGACGAAATCGTGTGGTCCCCAAACCTGACACCCTCCGGCCCCTGGCTGCGCCTAGAAATTCTGTCCATAAAAATTACAAACAGAACCGGTGACAAAGGGCAGCCCTGCCGGAGTCCAACATGCACTGGGAACAAGTCTGACTTACTGCCGGCAATGCGGACCAAGCTCCTGCTTCGGTTGTATAGGGACCTGACAGCCCTTAGCAAAGGACCCAGGACCCCATATTCCCCAAGCACCCTCCACAAGATGCCGCGAGGTACACAGTCGAATGCCTTCTCCAAATCCACAAAACACATGTGGATTGGTTGGGCAAACTCCCATGAACCCTCCAACACCCCGTAGAGGGTATAGAGCTGGTCCAGTGTTCCACGGCCCGGACGAAAACCACACTGTTCCTCCTGAATCCGAGGTTCTACTATCGGCCGTATTCTCCTCTCCAGAACCCTGGCATAGACTTTCCCGGGCAGGCTGAGAAGTGTGATCCCCCTATAGTTGGAACACACCCTCCGGTCCCCCTTCTTAAAAAGAGGGACCACCACCCCGGTCTGCCATCCCAGAGGCACTGTCCCCGACCGCCACGCGATGTTGCACAGGCGTGTCAACCAAGACAGCCCCACAACATCCAGAGACTTGAGGTACTCAGGGCGGATCTCATCCACCCCCGGTGCCTTGCCACCGAGGAGTTTCTTGACCACCTCAGTGACTTCAGCCCGGGTGATGGACGAGTCCACCTCTGAGCCCTCATCCTCTGCTTCCTCAATGGAAGAAGTGACAGCGGGATTGAGGAGATCCTCGAAGTACTCCTTCCACCGCCCAACGACATCCTCAGTTGAGGTCAACAGCTGCCCACCTCTACTGTAAACAGCGTTGGTAGGGCACTGTTTCCCTCTCCTGAGGCGCCGGATGGTTTGCCAGAATCTCTTCGAGGCCAGCCGATAGTCCTTCTCCATGGCCTCACCGAACTCCTCCCAGGCCCGAGTTTTTGCCTCCACAACCACCCGGGCTGCAGCCCGCTTGGCCTGTCGGTACCCGTCAGCTGCCTCAGGAGTCCCACAAGCCAACCAGGCCTGATAGGACTCCTTCTTCAGCTTGACGGCATCCCTTACTTCCGGTGTCCACCACCGGGTTCGGGGATTGCCGCCTCGACAGGCACCGGAGACCTTACGGCCACAGCTCCGAGCGGCCGCTTCGACAATGGCGGTGGAGAACATGGTCCACTCGGACTCAATATCTCCAACCTCCCTCGGGATCCAGTCGAAGCTCTGCCGGAGGTGGGAGTTAAAGATCTCTCTGACAGGAGACTCGGCCAGACGTTCCCAGCAGACCCTTACAGTACGCTTGGGCCTGCCGAGTCTGTCCAGCTTCCTCCCCCGCCATCGGATCCAACTCACCACCAGGTGGTGATCAGTTGACAGCTCCGCCCCTCTCTTCACCCGAGTGTCCAAGACATACGGCCGCAGGTCAGATGAGACGACAACAAAGTCAATCATCGACCTGCGGCCTAGGGTGTCCTGGTGCCACGTGCACTGATGGACACCCTTATGCTTGAACATGGTGTTCGTTATGGACAAACTGTGACTAGCACAGAAGTCCAATAACTGAACACCACTCGGGTTCAGATCAGGGGGGCCGTTCCTCCCAATCACGCCCCTCCAGGTGTCACTGTCGTTGCCCACGTGGGCGTTGAAGTCCCCCAGTAGAACAATAGAGTCCCCAGTCGGAGCACTTTCCAGCACCCCTCCCAGAGACTCCAAGAAGGTCGGGTACTCTGCACTGCCGTTCGGCCCGTAGGCACAAACAACAGTGAGAGACCTATCCCCGACCCGTAGGCGCAGGGAAACGACCCTCTCGTTCACCGGGGTAAACTCCAACACATGGCGGCAGAGCTGGGGAGCTATGAGCAAACCCACACCAGCCCGCCGCCTCTCACCATGGGCAACTCCAGAGTGGTGAAGAGTCCATCCTCTCTCAAGGAGTGTGGTTCCAGAGCCCAAGCCGTGCGTAGAGGTGATCCCGACTACCTCTAATCGGAACCTCTCAACCTCACGCACTAACTCAGGCTCCTTCCCCGCCAGCGAGGTGACATTCCACGTCCCTAGAGCCAGTTTCCGTGTCCAGAGATCGGGTTGTCTAGGCCCCTGCCTTCGACTGCCGCCCGATCCTCTTTGCACCGGCCCCTTATGGTCCCTCCTGTGGGTGGTGAGCCCACGGGAGGGCTGTTTGAACTCGTTACCTGTATAAAAGACACCTGTCCACACACTCAATCAAACAGACTCCAACCTCTCCACAATGGCCAAGACCAGAGAGCTGTGTAAGGACATCAGGGCTAAAATTGTAGACCTGCACAAGGCTGGGATGGGCTACAGGACAATAGGCAAGCAGCTTGTTGAGAAGGCAATAACTGTTGGCGCAATTATTAGAAAAATTCAAGATGAAGGTCAATCTCCCTCGGTCTTGGGCTCCATGCAAGATCTCACCTTGTGGGGCATCAATGATCATGAGGAAGGTGAGGGATCTACACAGCAGGACCTGATCAATGACCTGAAGAGAGCTGGGACCACAGTCTCAAAGAAAACCATAAGTAACACACTACGCCGTCATGGATTAAAATCCTACAGCGCAAGCAAGTCCCCCTGCTCAAGCCAGCGCATGTCCAGGCCCATCTGAAGTTTGCCAATGACCGTCAGGATGATCCAGAGGAGGAATTGGAGAAGGTCATGTGGTCTGATGAGACATAAATAGAGCTTTTTGGTCAAAACTGCACTCACTGTGTTTGGAGAAAGAAGAAGGATGAGTACAACCCCAAGAACACCATCCCAACCGTGAAGCATGGAGGTGGAAACATCATTCTTTGGGGATGCTTTTCTGCAAAGGGGACAGGACGACTGCACCGTATTGAGGGGAGGATTGATGGGGCCATGTATCGCGAGATCTTGGCCAACAGCCTCGTTCCCTCAGTAAGAGCATTGAAGATGGGTCTTGGCTGGGTCTTCCAGCATGTCAACGACCCAAAACACACAGCCAGGGCAACTAAGGAGTCTCCAGACCTGAACCCAATAGAAAATCTTTGGAGGGAGCTAAAAGTCTGTATTGCCCAGCGACAGCCCCGAAACCTGAAGGATCTGGAGAAGGTCTGTATGGAGGAGTGGGCCAAAATCCCTTCTGCAGTGTGGGCAAACCTGGTCAAGAACTACAGGAAACGTATGATCTCTGTAATTGGAAACAATGATTTCTGTAGCAAATATTAAGTTCTGCTTTTCTGATGTATCACATACTTGTGTCATGCAATAAAATGCAAATTAATTACTTAAAAATCATACAATGTGATTTGCTGGATTTTTGTTTTATTCTGTCACTCACAGTTGAAGAGTACCTATGATAAAAAGTACAGACTTTTACATGCTTTATAAGTGAGAAAACCTGCTAAATTGGCAGTGTATCAAATACTTGCTCTCCCCACTGTATGGTCAGCTAAATGAGTGACTGTAACGGTTGTGGCGGAAGTAGGCGAAGGCAGGATAGCAGTTTAAACAAAGATAGGTTTAATGGAACCAACAGGAAACCAAACAAAAGGCCAACAGACCACAAATCGCCCACAGTCTCTTCATGACAAACAATAACCCACAACCCAAGGAAAGAAAACAGCAACCTAAATAGGATCCCCAATTAGAGGCAAAGCAGCCTAGCTGCCTCCAATTGGACAACTGACACAATCCACAGAGATGCCTAGAGGCATCTATTTTCTGCAAGGTCCTGACATCCTTATAGCCAGGAGCTGACAGTGACAGTGAGCTTTCAAAATGTAAAGGGTTTTAAATCTCTTGACTTTCAAAAATCTGTCTCTTGGCTCTCAAACTAACAAACCTCTCTTCTGGTAAGTAGCGATTAAAATAGTCTATAAGCGCTGTCAGATGTGCCTGCATGAGTCCAGTCATGCACTTGATCACGTTTTCATTTTTCTTCTATGTGCCATAACATAGTGGGAAACATAAAGTGGCTGGGTTTGTGCCTACTGAGCCCCACAGGCCACAGCTTCAGCAACAGCCCCATCTGTTCTCAACAGAAAGAACTGCAACAAAATTATGATATTTTTAGTTGCTTTTTTAGTTCCTATAATTTATTATCTATAAATAAAGCTAAGCATGAATGTGGGGCTAGCCCCTCTCTCACAACGTAATGTACATTGTACGTCCACACCTGCGGATTACCTGGTTTGGGGGGCCCGTTGCTGTCCCTGTCCTTGTCCACCTGGTCATACTTCTGACCTAGTCTAAAATCAAATAGACTCTGGATTTAGCCCAGAGAAATGTATTTATTATTCCAATTGGACTCTTAATATCTCACCCGGCACAGCCAGAAGAGGACTGGTCACCCCTCTGAGCCTGGGTCCTCTCTAGGTTTCTTTCTAAAATTCGACCTTCTTAGGGAGTTTTTCCTAGCCACTGAAATTCAACACTACTGTTGTTTGCTCCTTGGGGTTTAAGGCCGGGTGTCTCTGTAAAGCACTTTGTGACAACTGCTGTTGTAAAAAGGGCTTTAGAAATTAATTTGATTGATTGATTGATTGACGTGTGAAAATATTAATACTCATGCTCAGAACGGCTGTCATGCTCAGAATGACAGCCGGTAGCCCCACTACAGCGTCATTTCGTATTTCACACCTGATTGGCTGTCTGTCTGTCTGGCGCCAACATTAATCAGCAAGAAGAGCGAGGAGGGTAGATTGTCTTAGCTAGCTTGTTAGCTTCACAAACTCCAGATAACTTGAGAAATTGAATATGGATGGGGATTTCATATTCGAGCACCGGTTTGAAACCCTTAATTTGAAGGAGAAACTTGAAGTAAAGCGACTTGGTGCCCATCAGCCACGGGATATTGTCATCACTCAAACTGCTGGTAAAAGTAACCGCGGAGTGGAGTGGTTTTTGAAGAAAAAGGTTAGCATAGAAAAGTATGCACTCTTTTGTTTTCCACTTCGGCTATTTGGTGGAGATGGGACATGGTCGAGGACGGGTTACAAAGATTTGAAACATCTTTCTGAGAGGATTGTCCAGTCATCTGGACAATGCTGTGAAATTGGGCTTACTTGGAAGGGTAAATGTCACAGCCCAAGTTCACAGTGCATACAGGTTCTCCATTGAGCAGCATAACCATAGACTGTAAAATAAAATGGACGACACCCCTTCGCTCTTTTCCATTGGTGAAAACTGAAGCCGCCAGTGTCCTGATATGGCGCTGACATCTTGGACTTGCGTCTGCGCAGATAGCAATCTTGGGACCAGTTCTGCGCAGTAGTTATGCGCAGTAGCGAGCAGGAAGTAAAGCCGTAAAGCCGCGAAATCAACTGCCCCACCCCTGTGCCCCGTCTTCACTCTCCCTCGCAGAATGCGCATGCCGTAATCAATCGCAAGCACACGCTGCACTGTTTTGAAAGTGGAGTCCTGCTCCTCTGAACTCTGTCTGCTCCGTTCCACTCCAACCTCATTAAAATACGATATGTTATAGCCTAACTTACATCATGTTTAACCTTAATTTAGAATAGGCCTAATACAAAAATAATTGGTAACTTCTAGCTAACGATCACCTGCTAGCTATTAACATGGCTATTAATGAGGCTTGTTGTCTTTTAGCTAACGTTAGCTAGCCCATTACATTTATTTACTAAGTAAATAGCTTATAAATGTAACTTACCGAATTTCAAAGATCGATTGGAAATGCCAGATCGGTTAGCACAATCTAATACAGAACAACCCATTATGTCTGTGTGAAATTATATCAATTATAGAAATTTTGAGATTAAATTTAAAGCTCCAATCTCCTTAGTCCTCCGAAGATCGCGAAAAAAGCCTGTTGGCGCTTCAGTGGCTCCTCGGCTCAGATAGCTGTCAATCACGACGTCACACCACCGTTTTTAGAGCATTAAATAACTAACTAAAAACCAACTTATTTTAAAAACAAACTCTGGAATTTAAATTAGCGTGATACAAACTACAGTAAATGGACTCGGCCTCTCTAATAGCATCAAGGTTGTGCTGGAACCACTGAAGCTGGGAGAAAAGCTGATCGTTCAGACTTATGGTGGTGCGGCTGTAATGAGTGGAAACGTCTGAGGGGTACAGACACTAATGAAAGAGACATGCCCAGTTTGTTCACTCTTATGCTCATTTATATGGTATTTCCGGTGGCAGCTTGAGATGCCACAAATTTACTCGGACACCTGCCATCGTTTGTATAGTATTTCCGGTGGCAATCTAGGATGCCGCTGCACCTGCCGCTGTTTGTGTGGGTTGCCACCAGTTCACCGTAAGATGTCATGTCACATTAGATCGATTATGGGGTAGAACGGTGGCAAACAAGGGCTGTGTCCGAAATCACCCACTACTCAACATATACAACCAAACCAGTAGCTTCTTGTACTGTAGAGAAAAGAGCATATCCGACTGCAACTGTGCTTTCCTTTGAAAGAAGTCCAGTGGCTTTCCTGCTAGCTCGGTGTGCCACTCTATACACGGACCGGGATGAGTATCTAAATGCCTTTATAATTTGAATGGCCTCAGACTCTGGTTCCCTACATACCACATACAGGCCTTTCATCCTGTTTTGCATTGGAGCAATTAACAAATTGTTTGAGGTTCCAGCATTACTCTCCAGGTGTTCGGCATGTAGCTCAGTGGGTAGAATAAGTTAGAATACGCAGTGTTAGCATTAAGTGGTTCTGGTCCTAGAACTCTTTTTCAGGTAACAAAATGATCAATGTTGCTGTTTTAACTTGATTGTAAAACCATCATAAAATAAAATGTGAAACTTAATTAAAGTAAAAGGTTGAAAATGTAATAAATGGCAGTCGAAGTTTGGAAAACTGTAATAAATGGCAATATTATTTTTTACTTCTAACAAATAACGCATTGGGGAGATGAACACGTGTTCAACATTCATTGGTTATTTTGTCTGATGTAGGTGAAATTGGCCTACACAGCGCACAGTTTTGTGTTACCGCTTCATGTAGCTATCGAGATGTACTGTCGACAATAACCTTCATTTCAATCGTGAGAGAAAACCAATGACAAAATAATTATGAAAACATATTTGCCGACCCAATTTTAACCTTGTGGGTCGCATGGGTCTCATGTGTCGCGAACCAGACTTCAAAACACTGAACTGACACAGGATAGTCATAATGCCATCATGACATTTTCATAAAGATTATTTCCTCAGTTCAAGGAAAGTGACACTAAATGGATATAATGCAATTATGATGTTTTTATAGATTATTTCACGAAAATGAAAAAAAGTTTCCTTGCCCAGTTTTTTCCATTCTGAAATTGTCAAGGAATAAGGAGACCAGTGTTACAGAATGGTTTGTTATATTTTGACAGACTTGCGTAGATGCCATAACCAGTCAGAAAATAACACTATGTGTTATAATACATCTAAATATATGTCATTTCAGTGTCGTTACCATGTTATGACAGGATATGATATTATGTCAACTGACATAACATGTTAGGACATGGGTATGACAGAGTATGACATAACACTTCAAGTAAAGTGTTACTGTTTTTTTTTTTGGTTGTTTTTTCTCCCATCAAGGTCAAGCACCCAGGCTTTTTACAAGAAATATTGTGAAATTATTGTGAAATGAATGTAGGTACTAAATGTATGCTTTCATAATATGCTGTTGGTAAGTCACTATTTAAGAGTGTTGTCTAAATTACTCAAATGTAAACGCTACGATAACAAAGGTGTTACTAAAACAATTACTTAATCAAGACACTGCAGCTTTTAATTAATTGATGTAGCTCTCTGACCATGTATTTTGTTTGTTTTTTCAGTCTCCACAACAGAAATATGGGTCTGGCCATATACGTCTGCCTTTCTGCCCTGTTCTGTCTCAGTCCCTGTTATTGATCAATCTATTTTAGGAGTTAGTTGGACCTCCAATGAATCTGTTATAGCCTCCTTTGGGACTAGATACGGCCACCACATCAACAAAGGTGTCAGTTGGGACACCAGTCTATTTGTCAATGGGACATTCTCTCTGACTTTGCTCAATGCCACTCTGGATCAACAAGGAGTGTATGAGTGCAACGTTTTTTATAACGCCTCAGAGCTGCACTTCAGCAATGTCACCATCGGCATCAAAGGTAAGTCTTTTGGTAGTCCTTTAGAGTTTTTCATTGCTTACACACTCAAACTGGTTCTATTAACAATACACTAAAAATCTTTGGAAAGCATAGTTGTCACTTCTCATGTGAGGCTAGCCTCCTATCTTGTAAGGCATATTTTTATCTCATTGTCTATGCTAACAATGTCTGTTTTGTTTGTAAATCAAAATGTTTCCTACAACCCCGTTTCCAAAAACGTTGGGACACTGCATAAAATGTAAATAAAAACATAATGCAATGATGTGCAAATCCTTTTAAATGTATATTCAATAGAATATAGTACAAAGATGACATTTCAAGTGTTGAAACTGTTTATTGTTTCTTTGAATTTGATGTCAGCAACATGTTTAAAGAAAATTGAGACAGAGGCAACAAAAGACTGGAAAAGTTGTGTAATGCTAAAAAACGGTTTCCCGACAGCGTAGCACTTACAATGGTTTAGCGATACACGTAGCCTTAAGTGGGACTTTGTTACGACAGACTTATGCCTGTTTCCCGAACCACCACGTAAGTCAATCTTTTTATAAAGTGCATCAAGTCACGTTACAGCCGTTTGGAATGGAAATTATGATGGTAATTTCATCAAACTCATTAATAAGGAAGTACAGAGACGAGATTCTCTTGGCACAATTTAACAGTTTTATTATTGTTTGCAAATAAGAGAGATGCGTCAACCACTTACACACATAATCGTCCGAAGACATGAACAATCTGTATTTATTTCAAATGTTAGAAGGGGTGTGGTAAGTTGTTGCCATCTGTCTTGTCTAACATTTCCCCAAAGGGCGGGCTGTCCCCCCACCTTATCCTTCTCAACTCCTGAGGAGACACAATGTCTGGTTAATCAACAGAGACACTAAAGGGTTATATAGATTTACGAGTACCCCTCTAATCCACCTGTGCCAGTCAAGGATGTCTCCTATTCAAACACCAGACCCCTCTCGGCATCTTTAACTAGTAACTCACTCATACATGTATAGGACCAAGAATACATCAGTTGAAAATTTCCATAATAAATGATGCCATGAATACGTTTTGAAATATAGCCTATTGCATTTTGATAGACCTTGCTTACTTATCAGAAGCATTTAGTATCACTGGCGATGTATTCAACTAATACTTATGGATCAATAAGAAAATTCAAAGAAGTAGAGAAATCTATGGTGGACGAAACTGTTATTTGCAACCAATGGGGGTGGACTTCAGCCAATCAAAATCTTATCTACGGAAATCAATCATGTGACAGCCAATTAGCAATTCCTCCAGTAGCTATATATAATATAAGTCACATAGCAATCAACACATGATTGGTTAACAGGGAATATAAAGCATAGTGAGAAAAATCTAATATTTGTTTGGAATATAAATGAAATGCAAAAGAAGGCATTCTGGCATGTTCTTAAGTTGTTCTTCTTGACGAGGTAGAGGCACCAGCACTTATCCAAATAATAGTAGCAGTACGATGCTGGGTTTCAGACTCGTCAACGATAATTATTCTTGTTTTACGTAAGTTTTTCTTTGTCCTCAGTTGACCAATTGTATTTACGTCCAGTCACGCACTTATCTAATTTGTCTAAAAAATGCGCCTGAATGTTTTGAAAAGTTGTATTTGTTGTATTGCCTTGATATTAACTGTTTGCGATCACTCCTCTCATGTTGAGGGAGGTGCTATTTCACAAAAACAGTGAAGTGCCTGTTAAGATCGGTTACGGTGGACTAACGAGTGGTCCGGAGCACTCATTAATTAACGAGCCATGTTACGTGACAGTTTTTGTAACAATGCTTTCGGGAAACGCACTGATAAAATAAAGAGCCACTTTCGTGCATCTTACGATCATCTTAGTGCTTTGGGAAACTGGGCCCAGGTCAGTAACATGATTGGGTATTAAAAGAACATTCCAGAGAGGATGGGTCTGTCAGATGTGAGGATGAAGAATTCAAGAATAACGTTTCTCAATGTAAAATTGCAAAGAGTTTGGGGATCTCATCATCTACGGTACATAATATCATTAAAAGATAGAGAGAATCCGGAAAAATCTCTGAACGCAAGAGACAAGGCTGAAAACCAATATTGGATGGCCATGATCTTCGGGCCTTCGGGTGGCACTAGACTGACTGACTGACTGACTGACTGACTCTTGTTAAACAGCATAGTGGTTAGAACAGGGGACTTGTGAAATATAGGTCCTGAGTTCGTATCTCCTCGCAGGCGAAGCAGAGTACGCATTGTGAATTATTCCGTACAGTTATGAAGGCATGTATAAGGGTCTCTGCAACTGGGTCCGTGAGGGATGAGCCAAGTCGAGAGATGTTACAGAGGTTGAAGAAAGCTGATTTCTTCAAAAAAAGAGAGAGACACAAGTCAAATATGACACCCAGGTTTTTGACTTTGGAGGGTGGATTGGTGGAGCACCCATCGATCGACATCACAAAGTCACCAATTTTGTTGAGTAGAGCCTTAGGAGCCACCAACATGATCTCTGTTTTACAGCTGTTGAGTTTGAGTAAATTTTATGTCATCCATTTTTTTTTATGTCTTTAAGACAGCTGATCAGGGATGGGGGAGGAAGTTGAGAGTTGGGTTTGGTGTGGATGTAAATCTGTGTGTCATCTGTGTAATAGTGGAATTCAAGACCATGCCGGTGAATAATCTGGCCCATGGGTAGCATGTAAATGATGAAAAGCAGAGGTCCAAGCACAGAACATTGTGGCACACCTTGGATGTTTGGCGCAAAAACAAAGCTATGTTTGCCGCAAAAACAACACTGCACATCACCCAAAGAACACCATACCCAGTGAAGCATGATGGTGGAAGCATCATGTTTTGGGGCTGCTTTTCTTCAGCTGGAATTGGGGCCTTAGTCAGGGTGGAGGGAATTATGAAGAGCTCCAAATACCAGGCGATTTTGTCACAAAACCTTCAGGCGTCCGTTAGAAAGCTGAAGATGAAGTTCCCCTTTCAGCACTACAACAACCCAAAGCAGAAATCCAAATCCACAAAAGCATTGCTTCACCAGAAGAAGATTAACATTTTGGAATGGCCCAGCCAGAGGCGAGACCTGAATCCAATTGAACATCTGTGGGGTGATCTGAAGAGGGCTGTGCACAGGAGATGTCCTCGCAATCTGACAAATTTGGAGCGCTTTTGCAAAGAAGAGTGGGCAAATATTGCCACATCAAGATGTGCCATACTAATAGACTCCTACCCAAAAAGACGGAGTGCTGTAATAAAATCTAAAGGTGCTTCAACAAAGTATTAGTTTAAGGGAGTGCACACTTATGCAACCAGGTTATTGTGAGTTTTAAAGGCAGGTTGCAGAAGGCTAGCCACTCGTTCCAAAACTTTTATGCAGTTAAGATTAGCACCCCTGCAAACATTGCTGTATTCATTCGGGGGAGGCACAATTGCCCAGATCGAGTGAAGGTTGCAGTTAGGTGACATGCTGTGAATATATTGTCTACACGAGCCCCTATGACAGTAGACCGCGCATCTGTGTTACTGAGCACTTCTCCTTTGCCGAGATAATCCATCCACCTCACAGGTGTGGCATATCAAGATGCTGATTTGACAGCATGATTCTTGCACAGGTGTGCCTTAGGCTGGCCACAATAAAATGACACTCTAGAATGTGCAGTTTCACTGTATTGGGGGGGTCCGGGGGTGTCCGAAAACCAGTCAGTATCTGGTGTAACCAGATACTCATGCAGTGCATCTCCTTCGCATAGAGTTGATCAGGTTGTTGATTGTGGCCTGTGCAATGTTGGTCCATTCCTCTCCAATGCCTGTGCGAAGTTGCTGGATATTGCCAGGACCTGGAACACGCTGTCGTATACACCGATCCAGAAAATCCCAAACATGCTCAATGGGTGACATATCCGGTGTGTATGCTGGCCATGCAAGAACTGGGATGTTTTCAGCTTCCAGGAATTGTGTACAGATCCTTGCAACATGGGGCCGTGCATTATCATGCTGCAACATGGGCTGATGGTCGTGGATGAATGGCACAACAATGGGCCTAAGGGCCAATTTGCATTAAAAATGCCATCAATAAAATGCACCTGTGTTTGTTGTCCATAACACACGCCTGCCCATACCTTAACCCCACCGCCACCATGGACCACTCGATCGACAACAAATACTTTATACATTGCACGTTGAAACGGAAGTAAGGTCCAGAAGTTGGTTGGTAAGCAGCTTTCTTGCAGGAATACAGAAATGAAACTTGTGGGAAAGGCCGCTGAATGTGGTAATGTTCGGTAGATAAGAGTTTAACACCAGTTCTAAGAAAGAAGGGTCATCTATGCAATTAATGGGACATGAGGGATATGCCATGGACCTTCAGATATTCCTCCATGGAATGGAGGTGGTTCATAGACCAGGGTGTGAACTGAATAAATATTTAAAGGAGCACTATACAGAAAGACAACATTTTAAATAATAACAAGTCTCTCCCCCTTCCCTTACCAAATTAAACCAGTATAGGATTAGTTTGTTCAAATGACAACTTAGCGGGTTTAGGATGGGGGGATAGGACGGTGAGTCTGAAGCAAGTTTGAGAAGGCTACAAGTCATTTCAGTGAGGAATATTTCAAACACTAGGACATTTACCTTAAAACTTTCCCTACGTATATTTTCTGGCAAATCATTCTGATAGTACTGTAAACATTTTCCATATGTCCCCTCTGAATAATCTGTCTCTCTTTCTTAGTTCCGCCAACTCTCTCCATTCCCTCCAGAATGGTGGTGTTGAATACAGAGAGTGAGCTTATGTGTAACGCTGAGGGTTTCAGCCCCCCACTCATCCACTTCTCTTGGACCAGGGCCGGGGAGTCGGTCCGGCTATCACAAGCAGTCACAGCAGTCAACCGCACACCACAGGGGACCTACCGGGCAGACAACAGAGTCAAGTTTGTCCCTTTGCTCGCTGACCAAAACGTGACCTATGGCTGTGTGGTCACTCATGCTGCCCTAAATGAGCCACTGAGCTTAGAGTTTAAACTCAGCTTTGTCTGTAAGTGTTGGATGTTTCACTTGACTTTTTGTGGAGATCGATACAACACAATGTTATTCAAAATGTTTCAAGGGAGATTTCCTTTGGTATTTCCTATCTTCTGGTAACACTTTCAACTGCTCCCATCTAATAGGTGTCCTTCTTTATAAAACCTTTGCTTTTAATAATGTACCATACCCTTTCCTCCCCAGTCCTCCCGACTGTCACCCTCTCAGCAGTCCCATCTCCCTCCCGCAGCGCCCCCCTCACTCTCTCCTGTGATATTGAGGGGTTCTACCCAGAGGATATCTCTGTCTCCTGGCTACAGAATGGCACAGAGCTTCCTTCACCTCTGCCTAGCGAGGCAGACCCAGATGGCACCTTCAGAACCAGGCGTTACTACACCCTGAACCCCAAGCAGAGGGAGCTGGCCGGGGAGGTGGAGTGTGTTGTCCATCAGCCCAACGTCACCAAACCCACTTTCGCCTCTGCAAATGTGGCTGGGTTCAATCCTGTCATAGGTAAGAGGGAGAGAAAGAGAAAGAGGAGACGAAAGGAGAGAGGAAACAGAATAGAAAAACAGGACAGAGGAGTGAAAGGGAGAGAGAAGAGATCATAGGAGAGGGAGAGAGGTGGAAGAAAGGAGTGAGTGAGGAGTGAGGGAAACCGTAATGAGGGTTTAATAGTAATGTTGACTTAAAAGTAAAACAAATGTGAATCTTAATTATGCAACGGAAACTAATGTTTCCCATGTCAATAAAGCCCTATAAAGTGTATTGAGAGAGAGGACATTTGTAAGTCATATCTTGTTAACCTGGCCAAAAACATACAGTAGTTTACCCTTGTTTTTTGTGCGGGTTTCTCCAACAGAAAGTGTGCTGTCCAAGCCAGCCAAGGCGTCTGTGTCTCTGATGGGCATCTCCCTGGTATTGGTCTTCCTGCTCTGCTTTGGCTTCTCCTGGAGAAGGAGAGATGGTGAGGGAAAACAAACTTTATTTCCCTTTCAAATAATTATACATACTATTTAAAATGTCGATATATTTCCATATTTATATCTGAATGTGAATAGAATAAATATACACCTGAAAGATGTGTTCATGTTCTGTGTACTGGAACACCTGCAAATGCCAATCTTGTGAAAGTTTTTTTATTTTAGCAGTAAGGCACAGGGCTATGTTATATGAAAAATATACCACGGCAACAAGATGTTCCTAAGCACGACACAAAATGAGTTCCCTGATACAGTCCCCAGCCGTGGTATATTCCACAAACCCCTGAGGTGCCCTTTTTAATTATGACCAAGTTACCATCGCTAGTAGTATTAGTATTATTTTGCCATACTCGTGGTAATACTAATACTACGGTTTTCAGCCAATCACCATTAAAAATTCTAACTGAATATAAAGGCACTTTTTATCATTTTCTGTAGTCACAGCCCTACAATTGTTTGCATCTCCACTGATGTCTCTCTCTCTCTCCTTTATCAATGTCCCCCACTCTCCCTCCGCCGTCCCCCACTCTCCCTCCGCCGTCCCCTACTCTCCCTCCGCCGTCCCCCAACTCTCCCTCCGCCGTCCCCCACTCTCCCTCCGCCGTCCCCCAACTCTCCCTCTGCCGTCACCCACTCTCCCTCCGCCGTCCCCCACTCTCCCTCCGCCGTCCCCTACTCTCCCTCCGCCGTCCCCCACTCTCCCTCCGCCGTCCCCCACTCTCCCTCCGCCGTCCCCCACTCTCCCTCCGCCGTCCCCCAACTCTCCCTCCGCCGTCCCCCACTCTCCCTCCGCCGTCCCCCACTCTCCCTCCGCCGTCCCCCACTCTCCCTCCGCCGTCCCCCAACTCTCCCTCCGCCGTCCCCCAACTCTCCCTCCGCCGTCCCCCACTCTCCCTCCGCCGTCCCCCACTCTCCCTCCGCCATCCCCCACTCTCCCTCCGCCGTCCCCCAACTCTCCCTCCACCGTCCCCCAACTCTCCCTCCGCCGTCCCCCACTCTCCCTCCGCCGTCCCCCACTCTCCCTCCACCGTCCCTCACTCTCCCTCCGCCGTCCCCCACTCTCCCTCCGCCGTCCCCCACTCTCCAGAGAAGCAGAAGTCTCTAAATGTATCGGGGATAATTCTGCCTCCCAGGATCATTGTGGGTCAGAAATGTAGGGTGACCATCTGTTTGGAGGGGAGGAGAGTGGACAGGGTGAAGACCACCTGGTTTCTCAATGACACCCGTATCTCAGACACCTCAAACTCAGGTAGAGCCAGACCACATTATCCTAAAACATTGTTTTACTACAGTAATAGAGAAGCATGCAGTACAGTACAGGAAGAGTGGACTCAGGGATTGAATCCTGTTCTCTGGTCAGGCTGAGATTGTTACCACTTGACTGTGAACATACCATTGTAAAACATCATACAGCTACTTTAAAACAGCATATATATATGCTATTAAAATAAAGCAGTATATACACCAAACACCATGGATTTTGAGAGTTAAAATGTTGATACATATTGTCCTTAACAAGCTGTTTTGTTTATAGAAATTGTCCATGTCCTTTGCTAGGAAAGTCATAGGCTACTGCAAAAGATTCTACCTAGATCCCTAAAAATATTCAAAAAGGGTTCTACTTAGCACCATAAATGGCCCGTAGAAACCTGAATAAATAGTGTTGCAGTATGGTCCGAATCTTGCCCACTGCAACTTCACCAAAAACTTTCCATTCTCTTTCCACTATCTAAGAAAGTATGACAATAAACAAAGCACTCAATTACATTAATACATTTTAAGTGTGTTACATGTGGTCATGGTTTAAGAAAGTACTCTAAGTTTCTGAGCCACTGTCCCAGACCTTGGGACTGAGAAGACAAACCTGTAATGTTGAAGATTGGTGAGGCAGGACACAAGCTTAAGGAGAACAAAGGACATTTAATAAAGGAACAAAAACATGACAAACCCAAAATTAAATCGCCAGACAAGAAAAAACAATGTTAGTCCTTCCCCAAGGACTATTGGGGAAGCTGGAACTAAAATAGGGTCCGTGATGAGGGAAAACAGGTGCGGGCAATAATTAACAAAAACAGGTGTGAGGAAGAGAGGGCATTGGATTCCCTGGCAAGGCAGGCTGCCGTGAACGTGACAACCCCAGATGTTGTAGTGTGTCCTGGTGTCTGAGCCATGTGTTAACTGATTAAAAAAAGGTTTGCTGCTTTCAACACTCCAAAGTTTTATGTAAAGTCTGTTAGTGATGCCGTCAAATAACAATCTTATTGTAGTGAGTTTGTAAGTGAATTTGTTCTAAATAGTTCAGTCACTTCAAAAGGGGTGTATAGGCACATTAAGTGTTTTCAAATGATAAAGCAGATACAGTATGTACAAAAACAAATATCCCAATATTAGAGGTGACATTACTTACCGTGTCTTCAAGTAAAATTAAAATAAATGTCATCTAAAATAAAGTATAATACTGGGCGTATAGAGCCAAATAAAAAATGGGAGAACACTTTCTAAATGGTATTGAGTGTATAAAAAATAAAATTGTCAGTCCACAATATAAATATGTAATTCAATGACACTATTTACACCCTCCAGGTATAATGTATTATGTGATTATTATGTGGTATAACAGTTAAGTGTCATAAGGATTTGTTAAACCCTAATAATGTATTATCCTCTAATGTCTTGATCAATTGGAAAATGGCATATAGAGACAAAACAGTTAGAATTCATAAATGCTCATTACAATTAATATATTATTATGAAGTAACTATACAAATAACTGTTTTCCAGCAATATGTTCACCTTATTTTGTTGTTTATTTTGCCTTGTTAAGTGTTTCACTGCCTTTTTTCTTTTTCATGACATAATGCTACTAACAATCTCATATTACCAGAATCCTGCCCCTCATCCACAACTAAAAACACTCAATTTGTCCATGACCAACTAAGTGCCATACTTCTCCCCCATGGTCTCACTCTCAACCCCATAGTGACAGAGAAGGGTCCCCTTTTGCCCTCTGGTGGCAACATGGGCTATTACAAGCTGCACACCCTGGGCCCCCTTCACTCAACAGGTGATGGCAGCCAGCGGTGTCTCCAGTCCTCGCTCTCCTTCATCCCTCAGATCTCCATCCACAAGGGCGCAGTGTTCAAGTGCCAGGTGTCCTATATTGGAAAAGACAAGGTGGTGGTGGAAAGGGTGTCAGACAAGTTCACCATATTAGGTAAGGGATCGCTCTTTAAGGCAGTTTGGGACCCGGGGTCCTGCTGGTTTTCCATTCCACTTGCATTCAACCAGGGGCCTAGGTCTAAATCATTCCCTGGTCAGAGGGTTAGAATGATGTAGAATTAGCAGTTCTCCAGACCCCAGGGCCTGTAGTTAAACACAACTGCTTTAGATACAGGACTGAATTCATTCACTTCAAATTAAGAACTACTACACCAGTCTTTTCGCTGTTTTCCTCCATTGGATAATAATTGTTGTTTCCAGGTAGAAACCTTTTGGTTTCTTTGTAGAACCAAATAGCAAAAGAATGCAACTAGGTCCTCATTTTGAATAAGTGTTTTCCAATGATTTGTTCTGTTGTTAAACCTTTCCTCAGCTAACCCTGAGATCTCAGAGATTCAGCTCCAAGAGGCAGATGATAACTCGGGTGAGATGAAGTCACGGTCAAGTTCTAATACCAATGAAAGACATAGCATATCAGGAGTTCATTTCATTAAGCTGACCTTGAGCACAACCTTAGTTTTGTCAGCGCCACAAGCACACAACATTTCTATAATGTAACGAACCCTCCTATCCACAGCGACTTATAGTAGATATAGTGCATTTTCTTATGATAGCTAGGTGGGACAACAGCACATATAGACTTTACTCAATGTTACTCAAAGTAGATATAAACCTAGGCAAGACGCTGTCTTTTTCCTGCCTCTCATCTAGGTGTGGTCACCTTGACCATCCAGGCCTTACACTTCCACCCAGACATCATCACCTTCCGTTGGTTCTGTCAGGGGGGTGAACTGAGCCCCGTGGCCTCACAAGCCCTGTCTGCCCCCCGACCTGATGCCCAAGGCTTCTTCTCTGCCATGAGCCAGTGCAAACTGCCCCGCACCGAGCTGGAGCGCGGGAGCACTAAGGTGTGGGTGAGCGTCCATCACGTCGCCTTGAAGCGACCCATCACCCGCGAGACCCGAGGTGAGCCCAGGGGGTTGTTGGGGGTTTGAGTTGACAGCTTGAAAACTATTTCTAAAAAAGGAGAGACCTCAATTTGAGGTTTAGATTTGTTGATGTGGGAGTATACAATGTGTTCAGGCCACATAAATAAACTCTTGTCTTTTAGTTAATCTGTAAAAGGGGCTTTAGAACTGTAACAATGTTTTAACAACTAGAGTCATTTTGTAAGATGTCGGCCAAACCTAGAGATGGAGGTGACTCTGTATCTAAATTTGTTTTAATTCCATGCATCTGTCTATACGCACATTTTGGACTCTTTTATCTTAAAGCTGGGATCATTAGTTTGTACACACATCTTTGACTTTTACATTATTAATCCCAACTGATTTCTGATCAATAGCTCTTAAAAATGTCTCTTCTCCAAAATTTGTAAACAATGTTAATACAAAGAAACAGCATTAATTTTATAATTCTGTCCATGAATTTGAACCCATCCCTCAGCTTTTGACCATAACAGAGTTGGGGTGCCCACTTTTGTCATTGTTCAAATTAAGGATACCAGCTTTAAAATAGTCATTTAAAATTGACAGATTATGCCACCATTGGTTGCCATTTTTCCATAGTGGTTGACACTCATCCAGAGGCCAAATCTGATGTGGTTCCAAATGTAAATCTTATTAGAGTACATGAATCTACACCTGTCAAATGTGGTGCTTTATCCCAAAATACATGATTGTTCTACTAAGCTCTCTTTTCAATCAAACACATTTTAAAGGAGGGGGGCAGGTGTCATTGAATATTCAGTGTCTCCATCCTCCTCACTTTCATAGTAATAACATAGGAGATGTCAGGGGAAGGTATATTCATAAAATTGCTTTGCGTTCCTTACAGGTTTCATAAAGAGACCTCATGTGTCAGAGATCATCTGCTCCGCCCCTTCCCCCGGTCAACCTTTGACCCTGGGTTGTGACTTGACCGGTTTCTATCCACCAGACATTGCTGTCACCTGGGTCAAACTGAGGGGGGGAGAGGTGGATGACAGGGAGGAGGAGGTGATTGATGGTGGAGAAGTGTGGGGGCCTGTGCTCAGTGGTCCCAGTACTTACCGTGCCACCGCAACACTTAAGAAGCAGGAAACAAAGGAGGAGAAGGAGACAGCTGGAGGGGTTGTGTGCCGAGTGGAGCACTGTTCACTGGTGGAGCCCATTGAGAGACGCTGGAGAAACATTTATATTGGTAGCAATGTCTTGTCTACATTGATTTAATTTCCCAGCATGCATGAATGCACACACACACAAAAAACATAAAGATTCTTGCATATTTGTTATGATGAGGAACAAATCTAACAGTATTCCAGGAAAATAATAAGACATATTTATCTTCCATTCAAGTAATTCTAATTACTGCACATTCTCAAACTACTTATACAATGTATCCTCCCAATCTGTCTTTTCTTTCCTCAGCGGCTCCATCCATCCCCCCCTTCCTCACTGTACACTGGACCAGCAAGGGTGTTGCGGTGTTCTCTGTCCTGTTGACAGGAGGCCATCCGAAAGCGAAGGTGCTATGGGCAGCAGGGGGCGCCACACTTACACCACTTGTGTCCAACCAGACATATGTGATGGGTGAGGATGGACTGAGAGAACTGAAGAGCGTCTGTGCCCTTGAGAGATCTACTGACCAGCCCAGTCAGACCGAAGGACAGGGTCAGATGGAAAGACAGAAAAAAAGGCATACACTGAGTGGGTGTTTATTGACACAAATTGAAAACACTTGACTAGAACTAGATTGGTCTCATTAAGCATCAAAGAGAAGCATCAAGAAAGCATGCCACTATTTTTGTTTTCAAAACCTCTTGCCTTCTTGAACATTTCCTGTTTCAGCCCAAGTTAAAGTCTGGTTATTGGCGCTCATGCAAAAATGATTGCACCTACTAAGTTTAACCATTAGCTGTAACTGTAAAACATTTCATAGGCATATTCATGAGTAATACAAACATTCACAATTTACATTTACATTTGCAATTTAAAAAGGGACTAAATATCATATCAATAACAATTATAAATATCTCTCTTGTCAGTAGAAACAGAAGCTGCAGTGTCCAACCCCAACGCAGTAGGAATTAGGTACATAGACGATACAAACGAAGATAACAGCAACGTGGAAAATGAGATGACCAGGCACACAGAGGAAGAGAGCGAAGAGGAAGACAACAGAATGGAAATGTTGCACATTAACAGGGTGAAAGTGAGAGTGGGGCCAAAAGGGGTTGAGAGAGAACCACTGAGAGTGAGCATTGAGATCACTCACCCGGCCCTGAAGCTGCCTGTATATCGCACTTGGACCAGTACATCAGAGTAGAGCTTTTCTTTTGGCAAGATAGCTTATTTCCTTGGAGGTGGCATTTCATTGAGTTTTTCTTACCACTCCATCCATACACCACACTGTGCATGGGGGCAAATTACCCTTGCATCCACTTCAACTGAAGTTTATCACAGCTCCAGTTAATTTCAACTTCTTAAAGATGCAGTCTGCAATTTTGGAGACTAGTTTAAAAAGTGGTACTTTGTGCCAATTTATGCCACATGTCATTAAAAGATCTTGCTTTTAAACGTGAAATTTCACGGTTAGCTGTGGTGTGATTGTGTGATTGTATTGATAGATTATGCACATATAAACACCATATTACACATCCAGGCCAAAAAGGGAAGATTTATTGCATCTCTAATCATTGCCCTAAAATAAGAGATGGGTATTTTCACGCATGTAGTTGTTTATTCGTGGATGAACACTTAAGATTTTGAAATTACTGAGATAACCTAAAAAATATTGTTAGATTTGTTTCATATTAATTTCTTGGGTTGCCAAGAAAAGTCAGTTATCGTCACCTATAATGATAGTTATTGTATCAATGTCATTACCGAATGGCCAATTAGAACTGGCTGTTAAAACGGCCAGTGGCAAAAGAGGATTTGTTCAGGACAGACAAAAACATTGCTGGCTACAACCTTCAGTAGCTACATTGTAGGAAGCCTAATGTCATGGTGCGGTGAGCAGCAGCGCCACCGTGCCATATTTCCACAAGTTCCCATATTCTCACGAACACATCCCGGACTGTCACATGTTTCCCATCTTCCACAACAGGTCCCAATCTAGCTCGTTTGTATGTGTATATATGTTTCCCCTCTGCTCCCCACATTGTGGATCATTGTTGCTGTCGCTGTCATTGTTGCTGTTTGTTAGTTAATCGGTGAGTGTTGTTTAATGTACTGTTTGAATGTTTATTGCTAAGACGCATGTTGCGCACTTTTATTTCATTCAGTCATTAGTATTGTTTTCCGTTCGTGTTTGGTTTGTTTGTTGATTATTAAACCCACAAACGAGATTACTGCCTGCGCCTGGTTCCTAACCAACACTACACCACGACAAGTGTTACAGAATGATCCACCAAACCTGGAACCAGCAGGCAGTCCCTCCAGAGAGGGTATATACCTGGAGGGGCGATTGGGGGTCTGACTCCCTCTCATCGGACGATGATGAAGCGGTCTATGAGAGAGTGGAGGAGGATCCCCTTGGGGAGCAGTGCTGGGGGTTGCCCCAAGATGGGTTCGGGGTGCCGCTGTGGGGCATGGACCAGTATGGAGTGGTCAAGCCCCTCACCAAAGAACAAGGGGAGCTGGTGAAGGGTCTCCTGCAGGACATGCAGGAGGCAGGAGGGTCAGGACGTAGGCAAGGCCGGAGGAAGAAGAGGGCGAGGTGCCCAACGCTCGGTCCGAGGTCCCCCCAGGAAAATTTTAGGGGGGGGCTGAGTGGGTGCCCGGGGGAAGTCCCGACGACGCCCCCTCTATGTCCGGTGCCTCCTCGACCCCGTGCAGGCTGGCCAGGCTGTAGGCTGGCAATTAGGCGCACACCGCTTCCTGCTCCGCGGCCTTCCGCTGCCCCTGTCCCTGCGCCACGGCGCCGATTGCCCACTGCTGCATTGGAGCAGCAGCCAGCGCCTCCTTCCTGCCAGCGGCAGCAGCCTGCACCGCCTGAGGCCGAGGAGGAGTGGCCTGCACCGCCTGAGGCCGAGGAGGAGTGGCCTGCACCGCCTGAGGCCGAGGAGGAGTGGCCTGCACCGCCTGAGGCCGAGGAGGAGTGGCCTGCACCGCCTGAGGCCGAGGAGGAGTGGCCTGCACCGCCTGAGGCCGAGGAGGAGTGGCCTGCACCGCCTGAGGCCGAGGAGGAGTGGCCTGCACCGCCTGAGCTTGCCGGGGTTTGGCCGCCACCGCCCTCTCCTGTCCCGGCCGCCCCGGCGCCCTCTCCTGTCCCGGCCGCCCCGGCGCCCCTTCCTGTCCCGGCCGCCCCGGCGCCCCTTCCTGTCCCGGCCGCCCCGGCGCCCCTTCCTGTCCCGGCCGCCCCGGCGCCCCTTCCTGTCCCGGCCGCCCCGGCGCCCCTTCCTGTCCCGGCCGCCCCGGCGCCCCTTCCTGTCCCGGCCGCCCCGGCGCCCCTTCCTGTCCCGGCCGCCCCGGCGCCTCCTTCGGCTCTTCCGGCTACCGACCCTCCTTCGGCTCTTCCGGCTACCGACCCTCCTTCGGCTCTTCCGGCTACCGACCCTCCTTCGGCTCTTCCGGCTACCGACCCTCCTTCGGCTCTTCCGGCTACCGACCCACCGTCGGCTCTTCCGGCTACCGACCCACCGTCGGCTCTTCCGGCTACCGACCCACCGTCGGCTCTTCCGGCTACCGACCCACCGTCGGCTCTTCCGGCTACCGACCCTCCGCCGGCCACCGACCCTCCGTCGGCTCTCCCGGCCTCTGACCCTCCGCCGGCCACCGACCCTCCGTCGGCTCTCCCGGCCTCTGACCCTCCGCCGGCCACCGACCCTCCGTCGGCTCTCCCGGCCTCTGACCCTCCGCCGGCCACCGACCCTCCGTCGGCTCTCCCGGCCTCTGACCCTCCGCCGGCCACCGACCCTCCGCCGGCTCCTGATCTTCGGCCGGTTCTGCCTCCCCGGCCTGTCCCGACGGCTCCGCCACCCTGGTTAGTCTCGGCTGTTCCGCCCCCTCGGCGGGTTTGTGCCGATGGGGGTACAGTGCTGCCCCGCCCCCCCTCCCTTGGGCTGGGGTTCGTCTTGGCCCGTCCGGTGGCCGGGCCTTTGGGGGGGGGTACTGTCATGGTGCGGTGAGCAGCAGCGCCACCGTGCCATATTTCCACAAGTTCCCATATTCTCACGAACACATCCCGGACTGTCACATGTTTCCCATCTTCCACAACAGGTCCCAATCTAGCTCATTTGTATGTGTATATATGTTTCCCCTCTGCTCCCCACATTGTGGATCATTGTTGCTGTCGCTGTCATTGTTGCTGTTTGTTAGTTAATCGGTGAGTGTTGTTTAATGTACTGTTTGAATGTTTATTGCTAAGACGCATGTTGCGCACTTTTATTTCATTCAGTCATTAGTATTGTTTTCCGTTCGTGTTTGGTTTGTTTGTTGATTATTAAACCCACAAACGAGATTACTGCCTGCGCCTGGTTCCTAACCAACACTACACCACGACAAGTGTTACACCTAAAATGAAACTGTTTACTGTTATATTGCGACTATTTCTGGAAGATTTTTGAATTATGTTTTAGGATTTGTTGAGGACAGACAAAAATTTCGCTGGCTACAAGATTCTCTTGTCTTTTCACTTGACGAAAAATGTATCACCTATATTGATAGTTACTGTATCAGTGGCATTCATGAATAGCTAATAGGCTGTTAAAATGGCCAGTGGCAAAAGCCATACAGTTCATAGATGCTATTTGTGGTGGAGGTAAACTTAAGAAACGTTAAACAATTTAACACACTGCTTAATGGTTTCTAGCAAAATATTAATACTTTGTGTGATGTTAAAACATGACAAAATGTGTCGAGACGGAATGCAGAAAGATGATGAATCTGCGGCTCTGGTGTAGTGTTTAAAGATAACCTTTTATGTGGGAGACCCAGGATCAAATCCAAGGAGAGCAATAACAATTGTCACAGGGCTGCCTGAACTAGGCTTTTCTGGTTTCATAAACCTTTTTGGTCATCTTAATTAATATTTCTGGATGGCACTGAATATATATCATATATAACATAAAGTACTCAAAAAACGACCAAATATACACACATCCATAAACAACATTAACAACAGAATGTACTTTGCAAAATATAAGTCTACCCCCCTCCTGTTTTTTTGCTGTTTTTTTTTTTTTTTTACCTGGACGTCTCATCACATTTCAAAGCCCAAAGAAGAGGTTTGATCTACAAACGAGGCCTATACCTGGAATTGTGAGTGGTGTCTCCGGAATGTGATCATTTGTGCAATGGTCTCCCCTGGATAACCATGATGTACCCTGTTTGCTATGTACACAGAATGTTTATTTCTAATACCGTGTAGCACCTCGTTAAAGATAGTTTCAGATTCACACATTCGCCTGCAACCAAGTCTGGATAAAACAGCTACGTCTACCTAGCGCCGGACAAGATCTATGTACCTGCCGGCAACCGGACAATTTGGGAACCGGGGTAAAAGTGCAGTGCTCAGAACGATGGCTTTTTATGGTACTGTTGGTAGAATATCTACACTTTTTAAAGTGTAGATATTCATCAGGAATCACAACAATATATTCTACATGCCATTATTTAACTTCCTCAACTTTGTTCACGAAATAACAAGTATGGCTTTTTATCTAATATTTAAAAGATTCCTTTTGAAATAGCTTTTTTAAATTCAGGATCAGTATTCAACATGACATTATCCAAGAGTCTCAATTTAGATATTTTTTTTTTTACAAATTATCAAGCATAAATGTTTTACTAATATCTTAAAGTTTTCTTTTGAAATAGCATTTGAGATATTCATCATAAATCGTAACGTCCTACTCTTGATTGATACTCTAGTTTTTCTATTAGAAAATACTTTGTGACACCGCAAAAAGCAAAAGGTCAAGTTTCCCATAAGGCGTTGGCTTGGATCAATATCCTGATTGAGGGAGGGGGTGTTATAGCAGGCCGGCTATTGACAGATCTAGGGAGAAACCAATGGTGAACTATGACTCTCATGAACGGATGTAGCAGTAACACCAGTCTTAAAGAATGGAATTGGATATCTGAGAAGTTAAAGATGGAAAAAATTGTAAAATCAACATTTAATTTACATTTTATACAGAACTGGCATGATAGTTTTATCTTCAGGCTGGAGAGGGATGTTTGTAGCATATTTCATAGCTTAGCTGTTCATTCAAAATTCTTATTGAACCAATTCCAGTCCTTCATATCAGTCTTAATGAATTACACTTACATTGGCTTAATGTATTTGCTGTCTTTTTCTGATATGTATGCTCAACATGGGCTAACACTTTTTGGGTGGTTTATATAAATAATGTCGGTAATACTTTCCATTTTGTTGACACTTATTGCATTCTTTAAAATTTTATCTAAAAACACATTTTTATGAAATGGCTTTTATGAATATTTTATCATTGTGATTTTATATATTTTTTATTTTACTTCCTTTATTATTTTATTAATGTATATATTACATATTTTTTATTATGACTTTAATGTATTTACATTATCTACATTTCATGTAGTTCATGATGCCATGTACCCTAACAAGGTTCCCAGGGCCTTTGGAGGAAAAACAACCCCACAACATAATGGAACCTCCACCATACTTAACAGTGGGGATTCGTTTATTTTTAGTATAGCCATCCTTCTGTTTACGCCAAACCCACTTTGACTGGAGCTGAGTGTTTGTTGCCAAAAAGCTAAATGTTTGTTTAATCTAACCATAGCACTCAGCTCCAGTCAAAGTTCCAGTAGCGTTTCACTTACACCAGGCACTTAGGTCTGTGGAGTAATGAGAGGAACAGCTTTTTCCTGGCATGTCATTCAAATAATTTGTTGGCATGGAGGTGGTGTCTAATGGTAGTTACCCCAAAATGCTACTATCCTCTGTAAATCTCCAACAGTCATCTTTGAGGATTTTTTGGCCTCTTACCATCCTCCTCACTGTGCGTGTGGGAAAATAAACTTGGGTCCTCTTCCAGGCATGTTTGTAACAGTTCCAGTTGCTTTTACATTTAATAGTATTGCCCTAACGGCAAATATGGTGATTTTCAGGCGAGTAGATCTTTTTTTATAGCCATTCCCTGATTTATGAAGCTCAACACAATTTTCCTTTCATTTGATTTGTGTGTTCACTTATCTTTCCCATGTTGATGTATGAAGAAGGGAATATGGCCTCGGTGTCACTTCATATTTATGCCCCAGTGAAAGAGGAAGTCATGGATTACTGCTTGCAAGTTCATAAACACTTGAATTAAAATAAATATACTTGAATTAAAGGTTGGATGTTTCTCATTGTTTTCAGTATGCCATTAGGCTAATTCAGTGTGCCATTAGTCTGAATTTTTTATAACCCATTTTCACTAATCTTTACTATGGGTGCCAATAATTGTGGAGGGCACTGTAATGTCATGTAGAATATACTGATGCAATTTGGGATGAATGTCTCAAAATTGGAAGACACTATTTCAAAAGGAAACTTTATAATATAATAACAAAAACTCCATGCTTGTTATTTTGTGAAAAAGCAAAATTGAGGCAGTTAGATAATATCATGTAGAATATATTCTTGTGTTTTCCGATTAATATCTCCACTACTGAAAAATATATTTCAAATAATAAGCTAACATAAAAATCCATCGTTCTGAGGACTGCACTTTTATCCTTAAGTCCCTGAGTAGTCAGTCCTCCAGTTCGTTGGCATGTAGTTATAGTGTAGTCCGCACTCTGTGGATCCACAGCACTTTTATCCGTAGGCCTACTTGGGAGTACTCGAATATGTGAAATAAGAAACTATCTTTACCGCCTTGTATGTGGCTACAGTTTCTCCCCAGGATATCGCACTGAATCCTAAGTCATCAAAACTGTATTGTATTTGTAATATTAAAATAATATTACATTTATCATTTTCCTTTACATTTTTAGTTTTTCTGAAAAGTGTCACATAACCTTTGAAACTTTCATACATATTTTTAAAACAGCGTTTTGCGAATAAAATATTGACCGATTTCAAAACGTTCTTTATCTTCCTGTATACTGATGTGTTCTGTGTATTCGCACAGTGACCAAATGTGTGAACCTTACCACAAAGAAAATTAGGGCAGAGCATTTGACATGCCTTCATGTTGCACATTTAACAAAGATCTGCCCTGATCTCTGTTTTAAGGTTTAATTATTAACTTTATAACGGTTTATATGTTTATAACGTTTTTTGTGAAAAGTGTATCATTGGTTCGATTCTTGACTTGCTGAAGTAGAAAACGACGCCTTTCGTTTACTTCCCCTTTATAGATTATAACTCCTACACATAAATGAGGCTGTATTTTTATGGTCAGATATTGGTAATTCCGGGAAATTATGTTCCAACTGCGTAATTATTTAAAACAATCAATGTGGTAATCGCAATTTCAGACACACATAAGTAATCGAGTAAGTCATAGCTTTGAAATATTGATATATATAGGATAAGCCTACATTATGTCAAACCGCTCACTGGGCCTAGCTGCTACTGACTACCTACCCTATACTGTCGTGCTTACCACAATGATGCGCAATGGTGAGACGATTCACGCATTCAGTAACATCCTCTTCCTCATATTGCTGTAGATCACACCGGACATATCAGCGACAGGAACTAAATATGTGTCACTCTTTTAACGAAATGTCCATTTAAATTTGTTTGCGTTTAGAAAATCTTGTCAGAAGATTTATCAGGATAAGTTGGTTAGGACTATATTTGACGATTGATTTATCGTTGTCTGCACAGAAGAGTAGCCTACCTCCGTTGTGAACTTAAGTTAATCATCTTATATATTTTTTTACTGAAACAGTAAAAGATGGACTCAGTGCCAAGTCCCTTCACTCGTACTGGGAGGACTTTCTGGACAATTTGGGTGAGCTTCTGCAATTTTTTGTTTTACTGAGGAAGGATATTATTTTCAAACCTTGTGATTGGTTTATTATGTCTAATTTTCAAAATAACTACTTGATTACAAGCTCTATATTTCTATTTTCAGCTAGGCCTACTTAATAATGCATATTGAAAATGTATTTGAACATATAATTTTGTCAAAGAGAAAATTAGGAAAACGTTGATTATATTTCAATGTACTTGGATTGATGTAATATCATCATAATATTTTATGATAATGTAGTAAATAGCAAAACACAGCAATATTCTCTAACTCCTTTGTTTTCTCTGTCATTTCTCATTCTTCTCTCCCTTTATTTCTCTCCGTCACACTCACACATACAAATACACGCACAAACACAAACAGACCTACATTACGGAAGTTGTGGGAAGGTATTTTAGACCAGAGCCCACTAACATAGTGAATAATGAAATAAGAACAGAACAGGAAGCCACTGCTGCAAGAGAAACAGACGACAATGGAGGTGATGAGAAAAATTTGATAAAGTTAACTGAGGTTAGTCCAGAAAGTGTCTCTGAGGTGAGGGAACTACGACCTGCTGTTGCCTGGGAACCGTGCAATGTCATAATTTATCCAGGGATCGGAAGAGAAAATGTGCAATACACCGGAACCCCCAGCAGAGGGAATGATTGTGAAACATCCCAGAAGGGGGGGGGATTTAATCAACAAATACATAAAAACACAACACAGAATGATACTAATGAAGAATTGAATGAGGGACAAGAGGTCCAATTAGAGTTATTCACTGACATCCAGATCTTATTCAAAGATCCGTCATCAGAAAGCTCAAAGATTCGGCCAGGAAATGGACAAACTGTGAGTTATAACAGCGCTGAAGATAAAATATCAGCTGGAACAGTTGAGGAAGAGGAATTCTCTGTAGAATCTACTAAAAAATTTGGTGATGACGGAAACAAACCAGACAAGAAAGATATTAGAGATGAAGAACTGCATTTTGGTAGAGAGTCCCCAAACCTTACATCAGTCTGTGTTGAACCTGCCAAACCTTTGGATAAGAATGATGCAAATGTAAGTAAGGACAGAGAAATTATACAAGATCTCCAAAACACAGAGGATGAAACCATGGGAAGATTCAGTGAAAAAGATGGAGAGGAAGAAACGACAGTACCCTTCATGGATACAGAGAAAGAGAGGTGGAAAGAAGAAATTGTATTCTCAGAAGATGAGGTCAATAGAGAGGATCTGTGCGTAACCAAATACCAAATTAGTCATGACGATGGTGACGTGAATATTGGCGGGGACATAGAAAATCTTTGGAGTATGACAGAGAGAGAGGCAATTCAAGAGATTATAATCAGAGACCAGGAAAAAGACAGTGATTTTGGACCATCCAATGATTTTAATATCTTCGAAAATAAGGGTGAATGCGGTGACAATAGTTTGAGATTTCATGAAGAAGCTACAGAAAATCTTGATCAAGTAACTGATCCAAAACCACAACTGCTTTGTGGAGGATTCTCAGATGAGGAGAGAAAATTGGGAAAAGGCCAGGAAATCTTTGCCCCAGAGCCAGTGTTACAATTACAAATGGCCTGTGACAACAAGAAAGGCTCTGTGCCAAATGATGAGATAACTGTTGTTAGAGACAAGCTGAGAGTGGAGTGCAATATTGAAAGTAGTGAGAGCACACTATTCGAAGAAAGACAAGAAGATGTACCAGAGGATAAAAGGATTAAGTATGGGAGAAGTAGCGAAATAGAAGATAATGTGGTTGATACTGGGACGAAGAAAGACACAGAGGAGGTTAAAGATATAGTGACAGGATCAAACACTTTCTGTGATCAAGAGAAACATTTTGATGTGGAGAAAAATAAACTAGAGGAAATGAATATTTCGAAAGAAGAGAAAGGCACCTGTAATGAAGTTGGGAGAACCCTTATTTCCATGGATGAAGTTGTCAGAATGAACAATACAGGAGAAATCAGAGGTGGGGAAATCTCAATTTCCCTTGGGCTATGTGAGGAGTCTGTCGTGGCTCAGGAAACAAAACATGTTGCGTGTGAAGAAATCAGAGAGGAAATTCCTAAATACAACAATGGTAAAGAGCTCAAAGAGGATATGGTCCCGGAGATCCTTGAAGTCGATGACGACGAACAAGTCAACACCACACATTTACAAGAACACATTGAGAGTGATAACAAAGAGAATGTTAAGAACACTGGAGCTTGTTTAAAATCAGACAGTTCACCAGTGAGTGAACTTATGGAAGGGAAAGAAGAACCAGAAATGGTCAAAGAATTATTTGAAGTTGAGGAAGTTGAGAATGTATCTGATACTGTAATGGAGGATTATACAGTCAAAAAAGCAGCAAAATCCATGGGAGAAACCGAAAGAACAGTATCTCAAGTGCTAAATGAAACCGAGAATAAAATACTAGAGGACCTTGTGAAGAATGAAGCCGAATCACATGAACAAATGGACATTGAAATAGGACTGTTAGAGGAAGCTGCAGAGACAGATGCTTCTTTTTCAGATGAAACACTGAGGATGAAGACTGGATTATCCAGAGATACAGAGGTTGTCAAATCACAGTTTAGTGAGGGATGGATGGAGTCAAAGACAGTAGGAACAATATTTCAATATGTGAAGGAGACACAGGTAGAAATGCCAGAAGTGAAAACAGAGTTGAAGACCATGGAAGACAGCAATGAGGCTGGATCAATGCGGCAATCAATGGAGATGGATCTTGAAATATTGAAGGAAAAAGTGGACGAAAGGATCCAGAAGGGGGTTGAGGTGGACCCATCTGTTGTGAGGACAGGGCCAGAGCTATACACTGGGCTGTTCATGGAATTTGTGTCTGGAAATACACAATCTGGATCAGTGAAAGAACATGAGGCCGAAATACAAGGTTTGATGACCAATACTGTACCATCAGAGAAAACTGTCAAGACAGAGGCAAATCGATTGGATAAATTGATGTGTCAAGAATCTGTGTTTCTTACACAGCCAGTGGATTTGTTATCAAATGATTCACTGGAGACAGTTAATGAATTATCAGACAAATCATCCAAGACTGGGACTAAATTACAGGGAATTCTCGAGGATGATTTAACAGATTTGATGGAAAAAGGGTTAGACTTATTAGAGGAAACAATTAGTGGACAAGTTGTACGTTCAGAGAACACAGCAGCTGAATTATCAGAAGGAAAATATAATGTAAAAACTATTGTAATGGAGGATATAAAGGAGCCATGGGCTGAGACAGAATATGGAACCACTAAAGAGACAGACAGAGACAAACTCAGTGTGAAGTTTGAGACATTGGCATTAGGGGGAACACAGTCAGGAACAGTGGACACAGAGGCGGAAATATTGTGGGAAACAACAGCAGAGTCTGAATTAGTGGAGGAATTACCTGAGAATGTGACTGGATTGCACAAGGACAAAGAGGTCAAAAGACAGATGATTGAGGCAGAGCCTTTCATGGAGACAGACATTAAGGAATTAGTGGAATCTGAGGTTGAGGATTCGGTGGACCTGGACGTTGGATTGGTGAAGACTGTGGCATTATTGCCAGAGGAATTTAGTCCAATGATTGACCTGTCAAAAGAAACAAATGAAACAGGCTATGTTTCATCAGCGGTCACATTTCAGACAGAGGATAGCTTTTCAGAAGAGATGGATGCTAATTTAGAAGGGACCATGTATGGATCACAGGATGACATGGAGAAAGACATACTAAATGGCAGAACAGAGAGTGTAGTGTCAGAGGAAACAACGGAGGAAAAGTCAGGATTACCCGACAGTTTAACAGATGAAACGCTGGAGAGTGAGGCTGAATTGAAGGTGAAAACAAATGCAAGATTAATGGAAGATTTAGATAAGCCAGAAACAGGTTTATCTACAGAGACAGACAAGGTCAAGTCTGAATCATCAGAGGGAAGAACAAGCAAGTTTGGACTGAATAAGGAAATAGTCAAGGTAGTATTATCAGATGAACCAGAGACAGACCCTGGATTACTGTATAAATATCCAGAGGACAAAATCACATTACAAAGATTACCAGATGCTGTATTACCACATGGGTCAACTGGTGCAGGGTCTAGATTATCAGACAAGATCAAACAGGACTCATCAGATGAATCACTGGGGACTAAGGCCAGATCACTTAAAATATCAGAGGCTGGATTATTTGAAAAATCTTTGGACTGTGAGGCTGGATTACAGAAGCCAGACACAGAAATATCAGATGTGGAAAAAGGATTGTCAGAGGAGACGGTAGACACTGGATTAGCAGAGAAAAAAGATGGGACGAAATTTGTGAAATATATTGAGGATGAATTATTTGAAGAATCGCTGAACAGCAAGGCTGGATTTAACGAAGTTTACAAAGAAATACCAGATGTGGAGAAAGAATATGGATTACCAGAGGAGACTGTAGACAAATCAAATGTGACAGTCAAAGAATTTGTTAAAAACACAGAGGCTGTACAAAAGATAGAGCTAGAGGCTGAAGTTTCAGATGAGTCAACAGTGACTGGAGATCAATTAGTAGAGAAGACTGAAGAAAACACGGCAAATAAATTGTTGGAAATTCATGTAGGATTATTCTGGGAAACTTCGATAACAGAGGAAGAGACTTCGGTAACAGAGGAAGTTGTGGAGACAGGGCCCCAGAAGGGCTTACCGGAGCAAACAGATTTGGGATCACAGGTCCTATTACAAGAGGTCGAGGTTGGAGTACCTGAGAAATCTGAGGTTGGCTGGTTGGAAAAAAAGGTGGAGACAGATGCAGGAGTTCCAGAGGAAAACAGAGGGGATGATGCAAAAGCAGGAACTGAAAAAATTTACGAAAACTTTACGCTCCAGGTAATAGTGATACTTTCTCTATAAAAATCAAATGCAGTTCAATGTCCACAGTGGCGATATCTAATCATATCAGCTAAAGAAAACATCCATCAAATTTATATATTCTATTGGATTTTCCCCTTTTTTATGTTATCAAAATAATGCATGTCATATTACTTTTTGTAAATTTGAAGATTTCACAGTAAATCAATTATATTTTTACCATGTACCATTTCAGTTTGATGCCTCTGATTTGGACTTCACTGCTCAAAAGGCTCGTATTGCCCTAAAAAATCCACAAGCTCGTCCCCCAAGGGACCCCCGTACTCTTCTGAATATGCCGTCTTTGACCCCATCCCCTTCAAAACCTGTTGTACAAGTGCCAGTCAGAGGTCCGACAGGGACTCCAATGGGAGGCATCGGAATCAAACTGCCTGGTAAGTTCAAGATTTTGGTAAATGTATTTGCATGTATTTCAGTCTTTTAGTCTGTTTATTAATTAACAGCCTAGTAAATCTCTGCACAAATCTATTGCACTTTGACTATCTGAATGTACATATTATGGTTAGAGGTTGTCTTTATATATATTATTATTTAATAGAACAAAATGTTAAGACTAATATGACTACCTAATATGATAATTTCATTCAGGACTTGGTGCAGGGTTCCCTGTCTTAAGAAAGACAGAAAAGGAAGTGAGAAGTGAACAAAACATCCCCCAGGTACTGTACCAACAATCAGATTATTGTACTTTAACAAAGACTTCAAAAAGGATTGTGTCATTTTAATGTCCTCGTTTGATTTGGCAATGTTATATATTCCACAGAAATCTGAAATAGAGCAAGTAAGGGATGAATCTTCCAGGAAAGAAGAGACGCAAAACAATCAAGATGAGCGCAAAACCAAATGGACACCTCCCAGACAGCCTGGGTATGATATCTGGAACAATATTATATACAGTAGTTACAGAGTGTTTGGACCCCTTGACTTTTACCACATCCTTACCTTACAGCCTTAATGTAAAATGGATTGCAATGTTTTTATTGCCCTCATTAATCTACCAACAATACCCCATAATAGCCAAGCAAAAACAGGTTTATAGAAATTATTTGGAAAAGTGTGATAAAAACAGAAATATCACATTTTCATTAATATTCAGACTGGTTTACTCAATAAATTGTTGAGGCACCTTTGGCAGCAATTATAGCCCTGAGTCTTCTTGGGTATTATCCTACAAGCTTGATGCAATCATTTGGAGAGTTATTCCTATTCTTCTCTGCAGATCCCTTCAGGATCTTTCAGGTTCAATGGGGAACTTCGCTGCACAGCTATTTTCAGGTCTCTTCAGATGTTCAATTAAGTTCAACTCTGGGCTTTGGCTGGGCCACTTAAGTAAATTCACAAACAGTCCCAAAGCCACTCCTGCGTTATCTTGGCTGTATGCTTAGGGTTGTTATTCTGTCAGGAGGTAAACCTTTGCCAAAGTCTGAGATCCTGTGTACTCTGGAGCTGATTTTCATCAAGGATTTGTCTGTACTTTGCTCCATTTGTCTTTCCCTCAGTCCTGACTAGTCCAGCAGTCCCTGCCGCTGAAAAACATCCCCACATCAGTATACTACCACCACCATCACAGTAGTGATGGGTATTTGCCAGGTGGTGAGCAGTTCCTGGTTTACAACAGACATGATGCTTGGCATTCAGGCCAAAGAGTTCCATCTTGGTTCCATCAGACCAGAGAATCGTCTCTGTATTTCACGCCCTGATAGACCTTTAGGTTCCTTTTGACAAACTCCAAGAGAGCTGTCATGCCTTTTAATGAGCAACAGCTTCCATCTGGCCACTCTATCATCAGGGGCTTTTTGGTGGAGTGCAGCAGAGACAGTTGCCCTTCTGGAAAGTTCTCACATCTCCACACAGGAACTCTGGAGCTCTGTCAGAGTGACAATCGGGTTCTTTATCAGTTCCCTGACAAAGGCCTTTTGCCCTGATTGCTCAGTTTGGTTAGGATGGTAGTTGTTCCAAACTTCTTCCATTATAGATTGATGGAGGCCACTGTGTTATTGGTGACCTTAAATTCTGCAGAAGAATTTTGGTACCCTTTCCTTTCCGCAATGACATGTCTCTGAGCTCTACAGTCAATTTCTTTGACCTCATGGCTTGACTTTTGCGTTGACATGAATTGTCAACTGCGTGCCTTTCGAAAATCCTGCCCAATCAATGGAATTTACCACAGGTAGACTGAAATTAAGTTGCATTCCACCTGTGGATGATCAGTGATAACAGGATGCACCTGAGCTCAGTATTGAGTGTCAAAGCAAAAGGTCAAGAATACTTATGTAAATGTGAATTTTCCTTTTTTATATTTGGTTAACATTTGAAAATAAAAATAGCTTTGTTATTTTTGGGGTATTTGGGTAGATTAATTAGGAAAATAAACATGTAATCTGTTTTAGAATATAGTTGTAACAGAGCAAAATTAGGAAAAAGTGAAGGGGCGCAAATAATTTTTAAAAGCACTTTATATTTGTTTTTTAGCTTGTTTTTGATGTTACTTATATTCCAGTCACATTTTTATTATTAACATTTACACCAATGTATATCTCAGATTTGGAAATCCCCTAATGATGAACGAGCTGAAAAACAAGCTGAAGAAGACTACAAAAGAGAAAGTAGACGATTGACCCAAGAATACTTTGTAGTCCTTGGTTATCTAAGAGCCAATGAAGAGTTTTACTTAAAAAATATAACAATGCACATCATATTAAATGTTGCTATCTTCAGTATGAATATCTTTGTAAGATTTGTTTTAATAAATAATATACTTTTGTTGTATATGTTTATTTGTTTTTGTTTTGCAAAGTGATGTGGTAAGAAAATACTTCTCAGGGCCTTAAATCTATTAAAGCTTTTTTGTGACATTCGCCTATTTCTTTACCAGATGAGCGGGTGATCATTTGTTTAAAAACAAAAAACAAACACACAATATAACGTTTCTTTTATTTCGCAACATCATCAGGTAAGTTTTCCATGATGTAATGAATTGCAAACGCTTCCTAATTATTGGTGCGCGATAGTGCCCCAGCAGAGTCGCTACCCGTCACTACAGTGGAGAAACGACTGTCATCACAGTTGAGTACGACTGTAGGCAGCTTGCGCTTGAAGACGTTTACGTAATTACGGATTTTATATTTCTGGGGTAAATTTGGTTCCTTTATAGCAAACCAGTTGGCTAGCTTTATTTCCTTAAATAACAGTTCGCAGATGTATGTATGGCTGTCGTTATTTAGCTCAAAACTGTCTAGTCTAGATAACTTTTTTAACTCACGATCTAACTTGGTTAACTACTAATATAGCTAGTTAGCTATTTCATTTGCTATGCTACATACATCGTTCGTTAGCAATCTGCACTAGTTATCAACCAGTATATAAATATCTGTGGTTCTGTATTCTAAGCGCGTTTACTAACATTAGATGGCTGCTATATGTGATTATGAAGAATATTACAGTACTACTAGTACTAGCTCGACAAACGGATAACAATTGAGGGCCGTTGTGTTAGATTTTTCCATAAGATATTAGTTGTATATTAAAGATTTGGCGTCATCGAGTGTAGCTACATAGCCTGTATTAGTTGTATTATCGGTGACTAGCGGTAGCTAACTAGCAAGTACTTCCTAATATGACGAGGAAACACACTCATTCGAACTTAATTTGCAACATAGCTGAACAGAAAAAGTGCTAACTATGATGATTATTATCGACGCGGAAGTAAACAACAAATGTGTTTGTTTACTTGTACATTGGCCCAGAAGTTAGCTTAGCTGAGTGGTTAGCGTACGTGATATTCGTTGTATTTTTTGGTGTTCCGATCTGGCTAAATTTATCAATTGAGGTTTTTACATTTGAAGAACCTCCTATTATTTCGGTCGTACACACTTTTGAACAGTAACGTTAACATTTCTTGCTATTGAGAGGAGGGCCTGAATAAATAGCCTGTTTTGGCTTATTCGTTGTCTGGTCACATTCGTTTGAAGGCCTGTGTATGTAACCATGGGCATGGGAAGATGAATGGCTCGCTAACATTTCGTTCCTACTTTCCTTCAGCACCATTCCAGGAGAGCAGCCACCCAGATCTAGTTTACCCTCGCCTGGCACCCCTTTCCTCTCTGCCCTACTGCCTGTGTTTGGGTGGTTGTGAGAAAAGCCCAACTCCAGCTACGACCTCTTATATTGGGGGAGGGGGGGACTACAGACAGTGACTTTAGTGAGCAGGGGTCAGTCTCTCCCGTTCACTATGGGTGACATCAGCGATCTGGACAGGCAGATTGATCAACTGAGGAGATGTGAGCTCATTAAGGAGAATGAAGTCAAAGCCCTGTGTGCAAAAGCAAGGTAACACTAAAATTACGACTGCTTACTGTTCATGCTGATTCCTAATGACAACGTTGCATGATATTTTCCATTATTGTTATAAATCTTATAAATTTAGTGGGGGTTTCTTTACTGTTCGTTAAGATAAGTATGCTGAGAACACTTGTTTACAGCAATGCTCTGGGAGAAATTACTGTTAACTGTCAGAGACCGTTAATAACTTTTCACCTTGTCGCTTCGGTGATTAGAATTTGTTAGTCTACTGAATAATCCTCACCACATAAACTCATTAAGCTCGCAACTTGGTTAGCCTTTTTATAACTATGTTTGAACTAAGGAAGAGGAGGTCGGAAATGAATGTCCCTTTCTAATTTATTTCCAGGGAGATTCTGGTGGAGGAAAGCAATGTACAGAGAGTCGATTCCCCTGTTACAGTAAGTAAAAACGAGTTATATATTATGTCTGTACATAAAATGTCTGTACCATATCTTGCATATTGATGTTCTGTGTTCTATGCCATTTTAGGTGTGTGGCGATATCCACGGGCAGTTTTATGACTTAAAGGAATTATTCAGAGTAAGTTTGATTAGATGAGGGCATGTTAAGATATCTCATTTGTGGATTGGTGATCCTTAGCCCAAAGTTATGCCCCATTATCTAATATTTAAAGTTTTTTGCTCTCTTTGCCTTCATTCTCTTGACTAATGTGTTGCTGATGCATATCAGGTTGGCGGTGATGTTCCAGAGACAAACTACCTCTTCATGGGTGATTTTGTGGACCGTGGATTTTACAGTGTTGAGACATTCCTGCTGCTACTTGCACTCAAGGTAAGATGCATTATCTCATTAGTTGATGATGATTGGACAGTTAATAAGTTATGATTGTTGGTCATTGGATTTTTCATGTAACATATTTGTACACAATGGGTCACCATAGAATAGTCTATAGTGTATACTGTGCTTTGTCGTTCCTGGGGCGTAGTGATTTGGCCTAAACGTTGCTTTGAAATACTGCGGTGAATGTAATGGTAACCTCATACAAAATGGGACATTACTACATGTTAAAACCTCTTTAAAAACAAAGCAGGATACGAAACCCTGGCCAGCTAGCTAAGGCTAATCAGAGTCAATTTTTGGCTCTGGCACATATAGGCGCTTGGTTTGCGTTCAGATGCGAGAGCAATTCGCATGTTGCCCTGATTAGCGATTGTCACATTCGGACTGACCCCTTCCCAGCCGGGACTTCAGTGTAGATGATCAGTTTTGCACAGGAAATGCTCTCTTCTCATCATGCTTAGTTTTTTTTTTTTAGCAATTTCTTCTATTTTCTGATTGGCTCCAAGCTGGCGTCTAGTGTTTAGCGGTTCAACAAGATGAACGCTATGCGTTAGACGCTAGCTGTGGGTAGTCATCAAAACACAGCATTAGGTGAGTTAGTGATTGGAGGTAAAACGAGAGCCAATTGGTCGCAAGGGCTACCATCGCTGCAGTGCGCACAGCCTTTAAAAATCTAACGTCAATAAATGAGAACTACCGAGTACATTAGCTAGAAAGTGTTCTGCTCAAGGAAACAGTCATGTGATCTGTGAATCTAAAGCCTCCCACAAACGCTTACACTGCAACAACATAATTTGAAAAATACCAGACCAAAATACCAACGAAGGATGGCTACAAAACAAGCAATATTTTGCGGAATCTTGTTTGCGCATAGAAATAGCCCCTAGATAGCATTCTTCTTCGTTTGCACACTTTTCCCATTTTATCTACTTTAAATGTACCCCTATTCAGCTCAGTTAATTATTGCTTTTTGCAGTGTAGTCAGGTGATCGCACCAGTGTGTCAAAACCAAAGTTTCTTGTGGATAAATTCAGGTAGGTCATTATTAGTATGTTTCGGTTTGCTTTCTTTCAGTTTCTGGAGTAGACATTTTTGATTGCAAACCGTTTTTCTTTTTTTTATCCTCAAATATTGATTGTAGTTCTTAAAGAGGTGGGCTGGGTGGTGGGCTTTTGTTTACCTCCTATTTTGAGCTGGATATGTAATCAGTTTTTTATATCCACATACTTATAAGCAGAATTACTATCACCCTCTTGGGGGACTTACGATCCACAGCAGAGCAGCTGCTGTACCAGGCAGTAATGCAGCCTGAGAGGATGCTCTCAATGGTGCACCTGTAGAAGTTGGTGAAAGTTTTTGCAGAACTTCATGCCAAAGTTCTTGAGTCTTCTCAGGAGGTATAATTGCTTTTGGGCAGTTCTCACTGCCGAGTTCGCTTGTCTGGACCAAGATAGGTCATCTTTGATGAACACACCTAGAAACTTGAAGTCTGACACTCTTCACTTCAGCTCCATCAATGTGTGTTGGGGACATAGACCGCTTACTCAAAGAAAAAGTGATTGCATGGATTTATGTTGGACCTGACCTAAAATGTCTGTTTGTAGGGTTTGTGGGCCAAAATATGTCTTGTAATGTTCCGGAAAGTATATTTCACCAATTCAAAATGTGTGTATTGCCTTGACTTGAACTATTAGGGTCTTATCTTTAGTTGGATCATTGGATCATATTTATTCTATTAAAAACTGAACTGAGTGTGTAGGGCTGTAAAGTGTCAAGGATGTTTAAAAGAACAATGCACTTGTCTTCCCCTGCCCAGGTCCGCTACCCTGACCGTATCACACTAATTCGTGGAAACCACGAGTCGCGGCAGATCACGCAGGTGTACGGCTTCTATGACGAGTGTCTGAGAAAGTACGGCTCGGTCACTGTGTGGCGGTACTGCACTGAGATCTTCGACTACCTCTCCCTCTCTGCTATAATCGACGGCAAGGTGTGCCACTCTCTTATACATATCATTTTTGACTTAGAAGGATATTCAGCTGTGTGCTATTATTGGGTGGTTTGGTTGTTCTAGCTAGCTTAAGATGAAGTCACTAAGGCAGAATCTCAAATTGTGTACTGCGATTATGTACTTCATGGGTGATGAGGTACTACTGTTTGATATATTGTAGGCTAGTATGCCTGTATAGAGACCAATTGGGACGTACAACGTCATCATAAAATTGGTGCCATAATGGTATGGATGCATAAATTGGACCTCTATCAATCTTTGTGATAAGTGCTTAAGAGCATTATGCTGTTGTGGTATGCAATCTCTGTTTCTCTGCAGATATTCTGTGTGCATGGTGGCCTCTCGCCCTCCATCCAAACACTGGACCAGATCCGAACCATTGACCGGAAGCAGGAGGTGCCCCACGACGGGCCCATGTGTGACTTGCTGTGGTCAGACCCCGAAGGTGTGTGCATACAAAACCTTCGCAAAAAAGTGATCATATCAATCTCACTTGCCTGCTGCAGATATGAAGTTGCACAAACAAAGAAGTTGACAGAAACCCAACTTCCTCTGTACAACCACAGTCTGTTTGTTGGTGTTGGTCTCTATTGATGGTGTTAGAGAGCAGTAATGCTGTTATGGCTGTTAGGTTTTGACCTAACTGATTCAATCAATCAAATGTATTTATAAAGCCCTTTTTACATCAGCAGTTGTCACAAAAGGCTTTTACAAAACACCTGGCCTTAAACCCCAAGGAGCAAACAACAGTAGTGTTGAATTTCAGTGGCTAGGAAAAACTCACTAAGAATGCTGAAATTTAGGAAGAAACCTAGAGAGGAACCAGGCTCAGAGGGGTGACCAGTCCTCTTCTGGCTGTGCCGGGTGAACATATTAAGATTTCAAATTATTAATAAATGCATGTGGGCTAAATCCGAGTCTATTTAAAATTAGATAATTACATTCTTTGTGTAATGATTGTTTCAAACAGTGGTAATGAAGGATATGGCCTGTATATTAAAGCTTTTTCTTCCAATACCATCTTTTTTTATTCCAGACACCACAGGTTGGGGTGTGAGCCCAAGGGGGGCGGGATACCTCTTTGGCAGCGACGTGGTGGCCCAGTTCAATGCAGCTAATGACATCGACATGATCTGCAGGGCCCACCAGCTTGTCATGGAGGGATACAAGTGGCACTTCAATGAGACCGTGCTCACTGTGTGGTCAGCGCCTAATTACTGCTACAGGTAACACCATTTATAACACCATTTATAACACCTTTATAGAACAGCACTTTGTAGTAGTGTACCTAACTGACCTGCAGTCAAGCTGGATTCACTTGTAAAAAAAAAGTGCATGGTTTTGATAGCATTTAAAGTTAAATGGCTGTGCTCTCTAGAATGTCAGCCTATAGAGTTTAACTTTAGGATGTTGGCAGAGGATTTGTATCTACTTTTCCAGAGTAAGATACACTTTTACACTTTGTTTGGTTACCTGTGGGATCTGCTAGCACTCTTGACTTTATTCTGCTAGCAAATGCCATCTTCACGTTCAGGACTGCTGTAATGTAGTTACTCAAGTCTGTCTGTTCCTTCTCAGGTGTGGTAATGTGGCAGCCATTTTGGAGTTGGACGAGCACCTCCAGAAGGACTACATCATATTTGAAGCAGCCCCACAGGAAACCAGAGGCATCCCCTCCAAGAAGCCTGTGGCTGACTACTTCCTGTGACCTCACTACTTCCTGTGACTTCCACTTTTGGAAGAAAAGCAAAAGTGTACTATAGGTGATGGCAACCTGTAGTTGCTTATTTCTAGTTGTCGTCTTCCCTTCCTTCCCACGTCTTAACACTCTTTGTTTATCTCCTCTGTGTTTCAACTCCTTATCAGCATCCTTTTTTGGGGGCCGTTCATCTTCTGTTTCTTAAATCCGTTTCCATTGCATTTGTTTTCTGTGCCCCTTCTCTTTGATACAGACCTCACCTTTGTCTCTGACTTTCATTCCTTCTCGCGGCAACACACTTTTTCTGCTGAGGTAGCTGCCGCAATTAGTATTGTCTCACTTCACAAATCCATTTGTATGCTATAGCCTTTTCTATGTAATGTGAATACTCCTGCTACTGAGGTGATTTTGAAAGAAGACCAGCATATGGGTGTAGTATTTCAAATCCTCTACCAGGTTGTTGTCAGACTAAAATACTGGTGGATGTAGGGCTTTATACAATTGCAAATTTTGCTTTTAATTTGGATGGTTATTTGTTTTGTTTTTTTTACAACTTTTTTTCTTCCTAAAGGTTGACCTGACCCTTAATGGTTTGGAATAGTTTTACTCTGGTTGAACTGGTATATGCATACGTGTGTATGTTTCAGGTAACAAATTGGACTCACAGTGAAGGAACAGGATGCCAATAGCTTAATTGTATGGATGATTTTAAAGGATGAATTGCAAAGGAATGTAAACTTCATACCAAACTATTTTTGGAAACATGTTCTCTTTCTGACCAGTCCTTCTCTAGGAGTTATTTTTGATTTTTATTCTTAATTATTTGTGGAAATAAAACTTTTTGTATGACTTATTTTTTGAGTGCTTTTGTCACAACTGTGTGAAAGGAATGTATGAAGGGGCTTAATTATCAGTATAACTTACAGTATCAGTGTCGTGTGGTAGATTTTACAATATTATACATGTCAGTACCTTATTAAATATTTAGAATTAAGTATACTGTAAGACATCATAACCAAATGAATTCCCTTTCTTAATGTCTAAATACCAGATACACTATAACTATATAGATGCTAATGAACGTTTTGATAAATACAATACTGAGGCAAAGTAATTTGTTTTTTTATTTTGTAAGTGACACACCCAAAGCTTCAAGGCTTTTCAAAGGGAAGTAGGATTGGCAACTGTATCAGTTGTTGGTTGTTCCTTAGTTTAGACCTCAAAGCAGAAGTTATACCCACCAGGATGGCCCTTATCGTACTTAAAAAGCATGTGCATTCTGAGTGAAAAGTGATTATTCCTATTTTTGGGCAGCGGGTAATGGTAGGGGTAAGATCTAACCAGTAAATGGAATGCTGCTAAATCGAATCCCTGATGTGACATTTATGTTCCGGGCAAGGTCAATTTCTCCTTGGTCAATGCTGTGAACAAGAATATGTTGTCATATTCTCTGGTAAAATATAGGTACAAATAAAATACATTCCCTTCAAAGGACATACAAATTAAAGTATCCTAATCATTAAATAAAACCTGACGTAAGCGTCCTGATATTAACGCTGTTTTGCAAACTTTTAAATGTCGACATTTCAGAGATGTTTCCATTGTGGGCCAGTGGGAGGCAGCAGCTGCTGTGAACGTACTTTGCTGATGATATACAACCGTATAGAACTCTGCAGTACCATCCTGATGATTTGTGAATTCCTCAAACACTTCCTTTCCTGACGCAAGTGCCCCTTTGCACGCTGTCAGTTTTACCCCTAAAATCGCAAAACTGGATTATACATCATTCCCAAGTGATCAGACACACCACAGGACGATTTTCATAAGGACCTAGGTGAGTGTATCGCAATGACTAACTGGATCTGTGAACTATTTCGTTTAAATTCCCTGCCAACGTTTTGGCTATGTATATCGAGGCCTAGTGGTACTGCGTCTAAACCACACCAGCACCAGCTAGCCGGTCGCATGTCGCCGTTTAATCCTTTATAGAAAGGCAAGCATTCGATCACGCGTATTAATTATATTGTAGCTAGCTTTGTTTAATAGTTTTTATGCTTGGCATGCAAATCATTAGTTTACTTTCTAACTAGGTTAATGTAATTGTACTAGTTAGCTTGTTACCTTACCCCGCCAATAATTGATGTATGGTGGTGCTACACAGTGGCTAAAAACTGGCTACCATATGGATTTTTCTTATCGGCAGGCAATGCCGTTTAACTAGTGTTTAAAATATCAAATAATTAATCATAATAAATATCGAATAATAACCTATTAGTGTTTGTCAGTTTGAAAACAAGTTATTACTATGGTATAGACTTTTGTATCGTATATTTCGCTATTATTAGTTTCTAAATGGATGTCAATGGATCTTATACTGGCGCATGTTAACAATGTAGTTACATGATGTACATGCATAGTACGATTTGTTCGAATGCTAGCTCATCGTAATTCGCGCTGGAGTTAATAATACAATAGCCAAACGCTACAACAAACGTAAGCTCATGTTCAATGTTACTGTTCAGTGCCTGGGTTAGCTGTGAATGTTACTGCTAACTAGCTTCGTTGCACTAGGTTGCATCTGGGTGAAAATAATAATGATATACATTCATGTACATTGAGTTGTTGTTTAGGTAATTCGCAGTTAGCGTGGTAGTACTGTAGCTAGTTGGCTCAACGTCATTCGTGCCGAATATTTAGTTCATAAATGCTGGGCTTGTTAGTACTGCTATTTAGGTTGCACCAGGTTATCTCGAGTACACACTGACGATTTAAATGGTGTACGCTCATTTTGCTAGTTCAATGGTAAGGAGTGTTACATTAATTCGATCAGTGTTCATTGCTAGCTTTAAGTATTGCAAGCTGTAAACCAGTGTGTCGTTAGACATGAAATACTAGTCGCTACTGATATTTTCCGGTTCTCCAGTACACCTGATCACACATTTTAAACAGACCTATATGGTCAGTAAAGTGAATAGAAAATGGGTATTGTTACTTTAAAACATTTTATGTAATTCAGATTTTTTAATTGATGTTGCTCCTTTGCACCAGATGTTTTAGCCTCATGAGACACTGTTTACTTCCCCCAGATTAAAGCAGCCTTCAGCAATGTCACGTTTCTTTGCCACTGGGTCCGACAGCGAGTCGGAGGAGTCCTCGTCGGCCGACGAGATCACCCCTAAAGCACCCGGAACTACTTTCACCAAGCAGTCAGTACCAATTTCAATAAATCTTTCTTCAGCTAAAACCCTGTCACGTTTACTCTTATTTTTGCTGCTTTCTCACATTTCCACATCTGGTCCCTGTAGGTCGTTGCTGCTTAGTGATGATGAGGAGGACACCAAGAGAGTGGTACGCAGTGCCAAGGACAAGAGGTAAGTTATTTTCTGTACTTCACCATCTCCTAAGCCCAGCCTCCTGATGTGTTTTGGACTATATACACCAGAAATCTTGTCTGCAAAACAGAAACTTATCTGGACCCAGGCTATCACCCATAGAAAGTCAACTGACTGTCACAGGCAGGCCTGTATGCGTTGTGTTGGTATGCCTGCACATTTTGTGTATATATTGCCCTGCACTACATGTACACTTATTATGTTCCAGGTTCGAGGAGCTGACTAACCTGATCAAGACCATCCGCAACGCCATGAAGATCCGGGACATGTCCAAGTGTCTGGAGGAGTTTGAGCAGCTATGTCGAGCATTCCTCAAAAGCAAGACTATAGTGGACAAGGAAGGGGTGCCCCCCTTCTATATCCGTATCCTGGCCGACCTAGAAGACTATTTAAATCAGGTAAGCAATCACCATTTTGGGCGTGTGATACTGCTTGAATGGCATCTGTCAATGCTGGTGTTATGAACATTTTGAAAAAGTTAAAACATGCACACTATCGGGTAAAACAACGCAATTAAACTGTTGTGCTCCAAAGCCATTTGAAACATCTTAATATTAATGATTACACAAAATGTGTTTCCCTACAGCTTTGGGAGGACAAAGAAGGCAAGAAGAAGATGAACAAGAACAACGCCAAAGCTCTCAGCACCCTACGCCAGAAGATCCGCAAGTACAACCGGGACTACGAGACAGAGATTGCCAGCTACAAGGAGGTGAGGAGTTTCACTGCAATATCACTGGATGTATTAGATCCTTAGAACAGTTAAAAAGACACTAGACAGACATTAAATTGTGGCATCCTTCTTGGAAATTTTTTTTTAAGCCCAAATCACCCTAAACACCTTTTACACTCTTGAGTGTAACATGCTTACTGTGGAAATATATTGTATAGGTGTGATTGAGAATCTCACACACACTACTTTCCTCACTGTTGTCACATGTTTGTTGTGTGATTTTTGCCTTATTAGAAAATGTCCAAATGCCCAATTTCAGAGGCTTAATTCCTACTGCTTGCTCTGTGGCATAATGGCACTTTTCTTTTCTCTCAATAAGAACCCAATGGCATCAGCGGATGAGGAAGAGGAGAAGGATGAAGTTGAATCGGGTGAGCACTGGGGCATTTCATCACACCTTGTACCGTGTAGCTCATATAGAATACTGTGCGGTTTGCAGGATTTGAAATTTAGATGGGAAATTATTTAAAATCCTGAATGTATATGCAGCCAGACCACACTGGCTAACAACCCTTTTCTTAAAACTAGTGCCATTGAATCTTTACTGATCACAGAGAGTCACGGACACCTGTTTAACAGTTTACCCATAAGACTGCTTGCTACAAATGACAGTTTCCCCTTAGTTGTCCTGGGGCTTTGAGATTTGATATTTAAACCAGTGATTTCCCTCCAACATCATGTTTAGCAGTATTTGGTGTCCGGTCCAGTGACAAACTTGCTTAGCTTTTAAGGCAAGCCAACAGTGGGATGCGCAGTGCTATTCTGCTGGTCATAACATGGTATTTTCTACTGCCCTATTAGGGCTGCAACAACTGATTAATAAATATTGATATTGGAAACACATTTCCTTATCAGTGAATTGGATGTAACTGACAGGGAGCAAAAAAACAAACAAAGAAATATGGAGAAGACTGCTCCTCTTTGTAATCTAGTGCCTGCTTTTTATGTATCTCCAAGTTTGTTTAGCATAATGCTGTAAGTTGCATGTTAAAGTGAATGATCTCTCTTCTTGAATGCACTGTTGAGTTGTGTATTAACTGTCGCGGTAGCACCACCAATACCGGTGGTCTACTGTCGTGCATGCAAACTAAGAATTTCTGCAATACTGATTTTGTGGATGATGTCATATATAATTGACAATAATAAACGGATTAATCGATAATCAAAATAGTTTTTTAGTTGCAGCCATCCAATAAGTATTGAGATTCTTTATTGAGTAAACATACTGCATAACGCTTATGTCCGCTGCAAAGGAATGAGAACCATGAGAGAACCCATTTTTGTGTGTCTGAATTGATTCCCTATTTTAAAAGTTGGGGTACATGTTTAGAAGTTTTCTTTTTAATGCCACAAGCAAAGGAAAATTGTCCAAAAAGCACAATACAATACATGTCCCCATCAGAGCTTGACATTAACTTTTTGGCCACGTTTGTCTGAAAAGTGGGTCAGAATTATTTTGATTAACTTTCATATTTACAATACCAGTTTAGTTTTTACTATTATTTTAAATTTTAACATTGAAATACCACACTACTTGTTAAGAAAACAATGACAGTGGGATTATTTCTTACTTAGCCACCATATGTAAGATATTTACTGTACTACTAAATGACAGTTAATGTTTTAAGTCAGTGTCAAATATTTGATGCAGTATGTGCCTTTTGCAATGAACAAAATAATGGATTAAACCTCCCATTGGGAGCTGGATGTATAATATGTTGTTTAAATTAGGGATGCAACGGTACATGGTTTGTTATTAAACAGTTCGCTTCAATACGCACACGTGTATCGCGGAATTAAGATATGCTGATCATTTTCCTATAATTCCCAATACATGCTTATTGCGCTGCAGACTACATGCACATTGTGGATTCAGATCCACTGAACCAAACGTGCAGCTTGTGAACAGGCAACTGCTCGGGGCCCCAGGTCGTTAGAAGGCTCCTGAGGTCTGACGAACTTTACTCCACAACAATGTCTCAAACTGTGGCAATCAAAGGGACCGCAACCCCCTCCCCATTTAAACAACCAATGGACGATTTGCTATGACCTCTGTCGGAAACCTCCCTGAAGGGGCCCAACATAGTATCTACAGGTTTCAGGAAGTTGCATTTAAGACATTTTATGACTTTTTAATGCCACTGTTAATAAAATTTAAGACCAATGTTACAGCAGCACCCCACGCAAAAAATACATAAAGACACCAATTTGACTGAAGTCTACCCACTGTTGTTAGAGCAGTAAGCCTACTGCTAACAATAACATTACTGGCTGGAGTTCGCAAGACTGTTGTCGGTGATACCCGGCATTTCAGTTTTATTTGGTTGTGTTTGTTGAAGGCTAATCACTGCGTTTTTATTTTGGTTTTTCTCACTTCCAATGGGATTCCACACATTTAATTCAGATAAATGTTTAACTTTTGGGCTTCATTTTCTTTCCCTTCAACATATTTCTACCACAAAGAAAAGTTGCTGTTGTCCAACAACTTCTAATTGAATTTGCACTTTCCAGTGGTACCTGCAGGAAGTTTAACAGCCAATGTCCCCTATGTAGCCAGCTAGATTACCTAGCTTGGTGCTAGCTAGCTGCCTACGTCATGAACAACCGTGTTGGGAGAAAAGCAGCCAACCATCACGTCTTGCTGATTTCTAACATTCTGTCTGAAATTGTGGTTTCTCACTGCGTTCGACCAGAGCTAAAATGTTTTCAGAGAGAAGCAAATTTAAAGACACCGCCATCTTTAAGTTCAACATCAATACAATTACACAAATCTGCAAGCACTGCTTTGCAATTGTCGGCTACTCGAGTGGAAACACTTCTAGCATGATGGCGTCATTCGTACCGAAACCGTACCGTTACCGTGACCCACAAACCGCGATACATTTGCATACCTAGTTTATATGTGAATAACATGAGTAGAATCACTGTCATACCTGTTTTAGATTAGATTCAACTTTGTCGTTGCAGTTAGCATCTTACCAGATGTGGAAATAGAAGAGGGCAGGAACTTAGTCTGATACAGAAAAGCAGTGAAGCGTTAATGTTGAGTGTTCCCATTACTCCTTTATGCTGACAGTAAATGCTATTTAATGGGTAGACTTCCTCTTTTGTTCTTGCTACTGTTTTTAATGTATTTTTACTAATTGCCAATCTTTTTCTTTGTAGGGTCGTCATCAGATAGTGATGATGAGCCAGCAGATGCAAAGAGCTTCTTGAAGAAGAAATCAGCCACAGAGGCGCCTCCGCCGAATGCCAGCAAGTTCCTCAAGGGAGCGGCGGTAAGATAGAAGGCATTGTCATTGGCTCGGTATTACCGTACAGCATACACCAACTATAAACAATTCTGCAAGACTGAGGGTGATATGAAAATGTAAAATGTTTGCCCAATGGAGGACCTATCTGATAAAGGTGCCATTATTATCATTGTGAAACTCTTCCTGCTGATGGTCAGTCTTTTTTATTTTTATTTGAAGAAATCTGGTTAAATCTGCTTGCAATTGTAGATAATTAATGATTTCTTAACCTACATTTTCTTTGTTAAAAACCTATTTTCCCTATAAAAGTTGCCATTCACCATCACTTTGAACATGTGTATATATGTGCACCACTTATCCTGTGTAGCAATTGTTTGTACTGCCACATTGCTCACAAGTATCAATGTTTTCAACCACAACACCCCCAACTGCTAAATGACTCTGAGGTTGTGCTCAACAGGATGAGGAGTCTTCCAGCAGCGACGGGGACAACGAGGACTGGGATTCAGACACCTCGGAAAGCGACAGCGGGAGCGAAGACGAAACTGGGAGGAGCACCTCCATGGCTGTGAATTTCCTCAAGAAGTCAGTCCCTTTTCCCCATTTTGAGCAGAGACACTATCTCTGCAAATTGAACATTTCACCATGACTAAACACCATTCATCAGCTTTCATTCAGCCCCTTTCAGTCAGTATATACATACTGTAATCTTTAGTGCAGGGTGTCATGCAGCCTAAATTGCCAAATTGGGCAAGCAATATTTACCTGGCCTCTCAAGGTTTTTTTTAATCCGCTCGGTGACTGAATGTACCCCTAGTTGCCTGCATAAATGTTGGGGGTCAAATAAAATTGCTACTAGCAGGGCAGGAAAATAACATTCCGTTGCCTACCCCTGGTCCAAAGACTGCTCCCTGAATTTTGGAATCACTGATGCATTCACACCCAGAATTTGTATTTAGCAGAAAAGGCAATTCTGAATCTGAAATGTATTCTCACCAGGACCAGCAGCGAGGGTGACCGACACACCAGTGAAAAGAAAAAGGAGGAGAGGAAGAAGAGACACAAGCGGAAGGAGCGCATTGAGGAGGAAGCGGAGGAAGAGGCCCAGGAAGAGGGCGAAGGAGAATGGGAGAAGGTGAAGGGAGGTGTGCCCCTCGTTAAGGTGGGTAATCAAGTCTCGGCACGATAAGGGGAAGTGTCCCCACTTACCTGAATGCATATCAGTCCCTCTTAGTGGTGCCTAAGAACAACTCTTAGCCATGGTATATTGGCCCTGTTCCACCCACCCTTGTGCCTTATTGCTTTCATATACCATGGCAGTCAGCATTCAGATTCATAAAAAAAATATAAAATGTGGTTGGAATTGCAAGCCTCATTTGTACTGCAGTGATGGGTTTATTTTATGCAAGAACCTTTTTTGGTCAAAATGATGACTGGTGATTCCTCCTAGGTTTTCCCGTTCCAGAATTATTTCCAAAATATTGGCATGATAGTCTAGGGCTCATTTTAATATTATAATGTTCAATAAAAAAAAATGTATTATTCAAAATATAACAACTCTCCCTAAGTGGGTAATGCAGTAGGAAGTTTGCTGATAGAAAATGATTTGTCCCTTGCAAAAAGATATAGAGTTCCTACATGCATGAAATGAACATGACCCAACAGTCCTATAGAACTGGGGCTGGATTCATAATGCTTCTCAGATTAGAAGTGCAGCTGGCCAAGGATGTGTTCTGCCCCTTAAGATTATAATGAACAGAACAGACACTAAATCAGGATTTGTACTCTATATATCAGTTTCAGACCAAAACCCAGCAGAGTGTGTGTACGGTGTGCTAATTGCTTCTCCCGACAGGAGAAGCTAAAGATGTTTGCCAAGGGAACAGAGATCAACACAACAGTGGTGGTGAAGAAACTCAACGAGATTCTACAGGCCCGTGGAAAGAAAGGAACTGACCGGTACCTCTCCTTTGACCAGATTTACATTTACATTGACATGCCCTTTTCCTTCTGGATGTTACCAATATGTTTTCAATCTGTAGTTCTGTAAGTGGGCTGGGCATTATGTAGGATTTTGGGGTTTTCTTTATGCGACTTGATAAAAGCTAATTTCTGTGCAAAGCCCTAGCCTGAAATAAGAGTACTAGTACCTAGTACTGTCAGTCTTTACACCCCTTGTCTTCTCTGCCTCTACCTTTCTCTGTTTAGAGCTGCCCAGATTGAGCTTCTTCACGCCCTGGCCAACATCTCCAATGAGAATAACCTGGGTGAGGGCATTCTAGTCAAGATCAAGTTCAACATCATTGCCTCCCTGTATGACTACAACCCTAACCTGGCCGCCTTCATGAAGGTCAGACCCAGCTTCGCTTATCGCCAAACTGTTACTAAATGCTTTTAACCGTTCCTTTTTTTTAGTACCGCTCATATGCTTGTGCCACGTATGTGTGGCTATGCTAGTGGGATAGAAAGACTGTTAGCTTTGTTTAATTTTTGTGACTTTCATTTTGACTCTGATCCTGTCCCACCCCCAGGCTGACATGTGGAAGAAGTGTTTGGACTGCATTGACGAGCTGCTGGATATCCTCTTTAACAACGACAAAATCTTCATTGGGGAAAACATTGCTGAGGACAGTGAAAACCTGGCCTCTGACTCACAGGTCAATATTTTTGCCGGACTACATATGCAGAGCCGGCCTAGAAGAGCGAATGTCTCTTGCTGACTGACTACCCCTTGTTAAATAGTATAGTGGTTAGAGACACAGACTACGGAAAAACAGGTCCTGCGTTTGACTCAAGTCACTGTCATAACACATTATGCCTGAGAATTTTTTCAGGACAGACGAGAGTTTCGCTACCAAGAACCTTCTGTAGCTATGTAATTGGAAGCCTAAAATAAAACCGTTCTGGTGGATACTGGGATTTGTTCATGATAGACAAACACTTTGCTGGCCACATGATTCTGTTGTCTTTTCACTTGACAAAAAAGTAAGTTTTCGTCACCTATATTGTGTCTGCCTGTCTGTGTGTGTGTCTGTCTGTGTCATTGGCTATAGTTTACGTTAGTGGCGGATCGTACAACTGAAGTGCTTTTCTGTTTGTTCTGTAGGAGTATCGTGTTCGCGGCTGCATCCTGACATTGGTGGAGCGGATGGATGAGGAGTTCACCAAGATCATGCAGAACACAGACCCGCACTCGCAAGGTGAGGCCCTAACATTTTACACTGTTGCATCTTTGTTTAATTGTTGAGCGTGTGATATTATTAATATATTACGTAATAAGTACTTTTTATTATTTTACAAAATTGATTGATGTTGGAAGGTACGAATATGAATGAATATCTGTCAGTATTACCTAGTAAAGTAAATGATAAAACACTGATTTAATCAATGTAAACAAAGGAAAACAGCAATGCCATTCCTATAGAAACCTGTAATGTGCGCACACACTCCACAACACGGAGATCACAAACCCCTGTGAACCTACAGTTCTATTTCCGTCATGTTAACGACCCCATTTCCATCCGGTTTCTTCACTTTTATTTTATGCTTTTTAATGTAAAGCGTCTGAATTTTTAAATGCTCCACCATTGAGTCGACGATCTGACACGTTCACACTTGGTTGTTCGCTCCCTCAGAGTACGTGGACAACCTGAAGGACGAGGGGCGCGTGTGTGGCATCATCGACCGACTGATGGCTTACCTGGAGATGGAAACAAAGGGCAGCACAGAGGAGGTGTGCCGGGTCTACCTGCGTCGCATCATGCACACCTACTACAAATTTGACTACAAGGCTCACCGCCGCGCCCTGGGACTCCAGGGAGAGACCAAGGTATGTAACTGGAACCCATCGTAGAGAAGGCTATTTTCCCATAACCTCTGGGTCAACTAAATATGACCGCCCTGACAGAACTTCGGTTGGAGTGTGTGGCACCTGGAGCTGCCTCTCAATGGACAAATAGAGCTTCCTCTCCACATTGTTAACTTAATGTTGATTTAGTTCATTAGCCTAGCAGGTAGCCTAGAGATTAGAGCGTGTTAACCAAAACCTGGCTAGATCAAATCACAAGGGTCGACAAGCTGAAAAATCAGTTGTTCTGTCTTGAGCAAAAGCATCTGCTAAATGAACAAAATGTTAATGTTAATTAGAGGTTGACCAATTAGGATTTTTCAACACTGATACCAATTATTAGGAGACCAAAGAGCCTGATCCTAATAAATTAAGCAATTAAAAAAGAAAATGTCAACGATACTGAATGAATAATGACCAATTACTTACGTAACTTAACACAATAGATAAATAAAATCACTTTATTTTCGAACAAACAATGAAGAATGTTAAAACACATTCTAAGAATATTGAACATTGTGGCTTAAGGTTTTAAGGAAGTATGCAAAACTATAACCTGCTCATTGAGCGCTAAATACCCAGTTTAATGCCCGAAGGTTTATCCTCCACAGAAATCTGCCATTTTTTTATGTTACAAATCCAACTTGGTGTGCCTATGATCCCCGGGTGGATCATTTGTGTCTTAGCCCTATCGTGATCTCATCTCCAGTTGAATGGTTTTCCCTTCTGCCTCCTCCCTAGTCCGAGCAGGATGCGGAGGAGAGCGAGGGTGAGGACAGTGCCTTCATCATGGACCGCCTTTGCAAGTACATCTATGCCAAGGACCGCACAGACCGCATCCGCACGTGCGCCATCCTGTGCCACATCTACCACCACGCGCTGCACTCCCGCTGGTACCAGGCCCGCGACCTAATGCTCATGAGCCACCTGCAGGACAACATTCAGCATGCCGACCCGCCCGTACAGGTATGAAGCAAACTGATGGGATTCCTTACCGAGAGGCTTGTTTGGTCTGCATTGATGTCACTGTTCCTTTCTGCATACTGTGAAACGAGCCTGGCCTCATGTCTCGTCCCATCAGATCCTGTACAACCGGACTATGGTGCAGCTGGGGATTTGTGCCTTCCGCCAGGGCATGATCAAGGACGCCCACAACGCGCTGCTGGACATCCAGTCGAGTGGCCGCGCCAAGGAACTGCTGGGCCAGGGCCTGCTCATGAGGAATATGCAGGAGAGGAATGCCGAGCAGGAGAAGATTGAGAAACGGCGACAAGTAAGCTAAGCTTTTGTTAGGTTAAAATAGTAAGCTACTGCTAGGCTAAACACAGGACACACAGAACACAGGTTATGGCAAGTGACTTTGCTGGCCATCTTGTTCCAGGTGCCCTTCCACATGCACATCAACCTGGAGCTGCTGGAGTGCGTTTACTTGGTGTCCGCCATGCTACTGGAGATCCCCTACATGGCAGCCCACGAGTTTGATGCCCGCCGCAGGATGATCAGCAAGCAGTTTCACCACCAGCTGCGAGTGGGCGAGAGGCAGCCTCTTCTCGGTAGGTTGGCTAGCCGGGTTTGGTTCATTAGTCACCAAATAATCAACTGGACTGGTGAAAAAGAATTGCTGCAATTGTCTGATGTATATCAAATAATAGAACACACTGTGCTTTTTCTTGATTTCCTCTTAAAATTTCACTGTTCAGGGATCAACGTAATTTCTATTTTCTTACTGACCCGGTTGGACCAGTTGGCCGACAGAGTACTGGCCTAAACAGAGATTCTACTGGTTTTAAAATATGTTTAGGTCATTGATTGCATATATACTGTAGAGGCAAGCTGGTATTTTTTAATTTAACCAGGTGAGGGTGGGGGCATTGAGACTTGAGTCATTCACAAATGTGCCCTGGGAACACAACCTAACAAATGGCACATTAGTCAATATAAAAATCCTTAGCCATTGTAACAAACTAAGGTCTCCAAACGAAGTATCGACTAGGTATTTATTACTGTAAAAGAATCCCACTTTACATTTGAGTTTTTAGCTCCGTTAAAAGTTTCCTAAAGGATAGATCACTGTCTGTCCAAAGGTGTTTTTATGCAGGTACTAGTTCACTCATGTAACCATTTATTGAATCAAGATACAGAATTACGGGATTTTGAGAAAAGCATGTATTTTGTTTTACCAACATTTAGAACAAGCTTCACCAAATCTGCCAATTGTTTTGTGTATGCATCATTTTGTTGCAAGCCCTTTCCATATTGATAAGCATTATTTTTGTATTTACGACCCATCTGTAAATGGAGAAGAGGATGATCTGTGCGGTTGCCAGGTATCCTGCCCTTTTTCGATTTGTCAGACGTTATTTATAGAGACATAAATGCTCTAAACAATGCATGGAGGAAGATTTCGTCAGATATTTGGCTAGCAGGTCGTTATAATATTTAGGCTATACTTTTTACAAATAATATTTAATATATTTACAAACATTCACTCAGCTGTGTTCTGACCATGCTTTTTGGATGAGATTAGATGCATAACTTATAAATTGACGGTTACCTGTTTGATTTACGCCCCAGTTTTGGTGTACGAGTAGGAAAAATCCAACGCATGCAACACCCCTAACCCGACGCATCCGCAAAGGGTACGCATAGTGCCATATGTCTTTGCATCATAACGCACTTGTTCATTAGAAATGACTGAATGTCCATTGTTACACACATGCATGACAGATTTGGTGTGGCCGAGACGTTAGATTTGCAAGGGCGGCTATAACAGCTATAAAATAGGCTATGATTATTAACCGTGACAGTCATTCAGAAGAGAAAAGCACATCCTATAAGTAAGAGGAAATTGACTTCACTTCTCTTCCGTTGTGGCACACAAGTACGCTGAAGGATTTTGGCTACACAGGTTTTATATTAAAAAGCTGTGCTGTACAATTCTTGATGCTCATTGTTGAATTTTGACAAACCTGAGGCAACGCTTGACTTGGGATAAAATAAGTACAGGAACTGTCAAATCATACATTGGATTATGTTAATGAAAATGTATGTGTAAATAAGGCTTGCCAAAAAGGAACTGGAATGTTGTTTGCCTAAAATTAGAAGTACCAGAATGCCGTTTTGGCCCAAGTCGAGCACTGACCTGAGGTACCTGATGACACTGGTTATACAGTGTGCTGTACTACTTGTGAAGCACAGCTGAGTAAGTATAACCATATTATTTAGCTATTTCTTGTCAGTGCACCCCCTGATGACACGGCCTGGAATACCATCTGGCCCTGGTGAATTCTGAGGGTTCACTTTTTTTAAAAGCTCTCCTCATGTCAGCAGTTGTTAGGTACAGTGTGTAGTCGTCCTGGTCCTCCGCAAGCCTCACCGAAGGAATTGTTTTGATCACCTCAAGCCATGCATAGGCGTTGAGCTGGTCAGGGAGCCAGGCGGTGGGACGAGCATCACTGCTATTTCTCCCTTTGTAGTCTGTGATGTGTCGCAGTGCACACCACATGTGTCTGGGATCAGAACTGTGGTTGTCCGTCTCTGATAGCCTTCTGTAGGTCTCATCTGAATCTCCTCAAAGCCTCCACATCCCCAGAGCTATAGGCAGAGGACCATGCTCTGAGCTTAGCACAGGCATTACCATTAACCCAAGGGCTTTGGTTAAGGAAAGTCCTGACATTGACACTCGGGACAACATCATCAATGCACTTTGAGATATATGCTGTGACAGAGTCTGTGTATTCATCGATGTCCCCATCGGCTGGATCACAGAACATCTGCCAATCCATTGTTTCAAAGCAGTCCTGTAAAGCAGTAATGTAAAGCATTGAACTGTCTGAAAAAACGGTCAGCCTTACCAAATGTGGGGTGGGGGAGGGGTTTGTAGCCATTTCATATTGTGAATAACAATGGTCAAGAGTCTGATCCCCACGGTCATGGAAGTTAATGTGCTGGTATCGCCCACAACAATGAAAACTGCCTCTAGAGTGTTTGTTTCTCTGTATAGGTCATCCAGCGTGCACGTTTTATCCACCTGTGGGGGTATATAGACAGCAGTGATTAGCGGAGCTGAATTCCAGTGGAAGGTTAGAAGGGCCTTTACAGTCAGTAGCTCCAGGTCTGGTGAACAGTGCGTAGCAAGAACTGCAACATCCGTGCCACAGCGAGAGTCAACCTTAATGTAGACCCCTCCGCCCTTAGGTTTACCTGACTCCGAAGATCTGTCCAGCCGCTAGATAGAAAAACCAGCCGGGGTGAAGGCTGGGTCGGATATCATGGGATCTAGCAAAGTCTCTACAAATGCTAGCACACACGTAGGAGTCTGTATTCAAGGATGAACACATTTCCAGGCTGGTTGCCTGTACTGTATGAGCCACAGTGCCGCAGGAAAAACTACTATAACAGTATATACAGAAATAAGAAAACAAGTGAACGTGGAGCCATGTCAGTGTGGCTTTTCTCTACATCGCACCGGAAGGCATAAGCACAAGGTGTTAGCACCAATGAGTACAACGTCAGCTTTAGATAACATTGTTGCCTAATGAATTATGTACAGGATTATTAGGAACACCTGTTCAATTTCTCATTAATGCAATTATCTAATCAACCAATCACATGGCAGTTGCTACAATGCATTTAGGGGTGTGGTCCTGGTCAAGACAATCTCCTGAACTCCAAACTGAAGGTCAGAATGGGGAAAAAAAGGTGATTTAAGCAATTTTGAGCGTGGCATGTTTGTTGGTGCCAGGCGGGCGGGTCTGAGTATTTCACAATCTGCTCAGTTACTGGGATTTTCACGCACAACCATTTCTAGGGTTTACAAAGAATGGTGTGAAAAGGGAAAAACATCCAATATGCGGCAGTCCTGTGGGCAAAAATGCCTTGTTGATGCTAGAGCTCAGAGGAGAATGGGCCGACTGATTCAAGCTGATAGAAGAGCAACTTTGACTGAAATAACCACTCGTTACAACCGAGGTATGCAGCAAAGCATTTGTGAAGCCACAACATGCACAACTTTGAGGTGGATGGGCTGCAACAGCAGAAGACCCCACCAGGTACCATTCATCTCCACTACAAATTGGAAAAAGAGGCTACAATTTGCACGAGCTCTCCAAAAGTGGACAGTTGAAGACTGGAAGAATGTTGCCTGGTCTGATGAGTCTTGATTTCTGTTGAGACATTCAGATGGTAGAGTCAGAATTTGGCGTAAACAGAATGAGAACATGGATCCATCATGCCTTGTTACCACTGTGCAGGCTGGTGGTGGTGGTGTAATGGTGTGGGGGATGTTTGATTGGCACACTTTAGGCCCCTTAGTGCCAATTGGGCATCGTTGAAATGCCCGGCCTACCTGAGCATTGTTTCTGACCATGTCCATCCCTTTATGACCACCATGTACCCATCCTCTGATGGCTACGTCCAGCAGGATAATGCACCATGTCACAAAGCTGGAATCATTTCAAATTGGTTTCTTGAACATGACAATGAGTTCACTGTACTGAAATGGCCCCCACAGTCACCGGATCTCAACCCAATAGAGCATCTTTGGGATGTGGTGGAACGGGAGCTTCGTGCCCTGGATGTGCATCCCACAAATCTTCATCAACTGCAAGATGCTATCCCATCAATATGGGCCAACATTTCTAAAGAATGCTTTCAGCACCTTGTTGAATCAATGCCACGTAGAATTAAGGCAGTTCTGAAGGTGAAAGGGGGTCAAACACAGTATTTGTATGGTGTTCCTAATAATCCTTTAGGTGAGTGTATAAGTGTGGACTTAAGTATTTCACAACTCAAGGGGGGCATTGATGATTTGGGAGTCAGGCATGTAATTGGAAGGTTTGAATACCGACTGGTCCAATTGTCCTTGTGTCCCTGGGCAAGGCACTTTACACTGTTATTCCTGGAAAAAACGGCCCTGTACAAAGTCACTTTGGATAAAAAGTAGAAGTCGAAGTCACTTACTGTAAATTACTCCCCCCTCTAAACTTTTCAGGTACCTGCTTTCAAATGTGCAGCAGGTACTGTAGCCAAGGCACACCGTTTCACCATTTTGAGCCTTAATGACGAAAGCATGACAGACCTTCAAGTAGTGTTTGCTAAGGTTGGATTGGACAAGGACCGTTTGGGGGAGGGGTTTTGCAAAAGGTAAATTCTCCTGGCAAATGCAGTATATATATATATCAGTGCGGTTAATACTTGTTTGATTATACACCCAGCTATAACATTAATGGTGCGCTTTATACATGGTGCGGGTTATAAACAGGGAATTGCGGTAATTCTTTCTGGTTGGTCTCCACATTATCAAATACATTTTCTAATCCAAAGATGTTTATCTTTACCAAAAGGAAAGTGGTTGACGAAGAATAGCATTAGTCCTTGAACTTTATTTGGACAGCTGATGCAGATAAGTACCACTACAGGACACAATGTTTTACGTAGCACATTACACATTTCCCTGTCTCATTGTCCCCTTACAGGACCCCCAGAAAGCATGAGAGAGCACGTGGTGGCAGCCAGTAAGGCCATGAAGATGGGTGACTGGCGCACTTGTCACTCATTCATCATAAATGAGAAAATGAACAGCAAGGTGTGGGACCTGTTCCCCGAAACCCAGTGTGTGCGAGAGATGCTTGTCAGGTAAATGTCACATCATAAACCAAAGTTTCCCTCAGTGGCCTCTTGTGCACTTGTCCTTAGTTGTCAGTGCTTGAATTTCAGTAAGAAGTATAACTGCCTTGTTAATGTAGTCATGACTGTCAAATGGCTGATAAAACGCAGCCTTTTTGTAGCTTTCCTTCAGAAAAGTAGCTCCATTGTGCAGTTAGTTTATTTCTGGACATAGCCACCATGTTGGTACCACCGAACTTCCATCAGAGGTTGATTCTGTAATATTTATATTTGTTGTTGCAGGAAGATCCAGGAGGAATCTTTGAGGACGTACCTGTTTACGTACAGCAGTGTTTATGACTCAATCAGGTAGGAATTATAAGCAGGGGTATCCCAGAGGTTGTCTCCCCATCCTGCACTCAGTCATTGTTTTACATTTTATTCATTTTATTTCTCTCTTTATATTTTTTTTATTACTCCATTTTACATTGTATATTTAAACATGTATTGATGTCCCAGTGGAAAACATTTTGAGTGCTGGGACAGTATACATAATTAAGGTTTCATGATAATCAGTTCATTGTAGTTCACTGGTAGTCACTTGTAAATCTTCAGGTGTCAGCCTTCTAACAAAATAGAATGTTTTTGAAGATCAGCCATACTGCATTTAAATGTGAACTTTCCTTTAAGGAATACTTTGGGCTTTTAAACATCCTCCTAACCAGTCAGATGAAGTCATCATTGCTTATTGTGTCTCTTGTGTGCAGTTTAAAGCTAGTATATGTTGTGCTTTTGCAGTGGTCTTTGGTGGGGTCTTCTCAGAAGCAGGCAAATAGTGCTACTACTACAAACAACGGCAAAGCCGGTTTATTGTTCATTGGTGGTCTTACAAGGCTATCCATGTTAAGATTTTATGTGTTCATTTTGCGGATAACCATAAAAAGTAACCGGTTGTGTGTCACTTTATATTTGAGAACACAATGGTGTATCTGTCCCATTGAGTGAAAGGTCAGCAGCATTGGGAGTGGTACAGTGGTGGGGTCCTTACATATTTTTATGAAACAGGCAACAATTAATTACACTAGCCTTGTTTTTTCATGCATTGATAACATTGATTGCTAAGTATGGCTTTCTAAGACTGTAAACGACCAACCACCCACCATAGTTAAGCTCTTTGTCCATGCTTTTTAAATAAGCTTGCTAGACTGGCGAATTCCCTTAGCTAACAATAGTATGTGCTACCTTTACATTTCCTTATTACTGGAGTAGAAACAATATTTCCCTTCATATCTTTCTGTGTAATGCTATTTTTTAGGGGGTGTCTCACTTTTAGAAGATTATGCGGAATGGGTTGTTTTATCTTATGAATGCATGTCAGTGGAATGGGTTGTGTTATCTTATGAATGCATGTCAGTGGAATGGGTTGTTTTATCTTATGAATGCAAGGTTGTTGCATGTCAGCTTTTCTTTGGATCTCCACCCATATCAAATACTTGATTGATTGAATTCTTCACTAGTTTAATCCTGGCCTAATAAACAATGTGTTCAAGCCTGCCTTAATTCTAGGATAATTCTATAATTACCTTCCTTGGTTCAATAATCTGTTCTCCTCTGTGGGTCTCAGTATGGAGACGCTGAAGGAAATGTTTGAGCTGGAGCTGCCCACAGTACACAGCATCATCAGCAAGATGATCATCAACGAAGAGCTCATGGTAAAACCCACAGCCACATGGCTTTCTATGGCTAGACAAAGTGAAAGGCTTTTTGTAGCTAGTTGAAGTTAGCTGCTAGAAAACTTGGAGTGATAGACTCTCTAAAGCTAAGGTGTGTGTGAAAATTAAAAGCTTGCTGCTTTGATTTTTATTTCACCAAACATTTCTTCCAAGTGTCTTGTGTGTCATTTGCGTCTTGTCTGTCCATGCCTCCCCAGGCATCTCTGGACCAGCCTACCCAGACAGTGGTAATGCACCGCACAGAGCCCACCTCCTTACAGAACATGGCCCTGCAGCTGGCCGAGAAGCTGGGCGGCCTGGTGGAGAACAACGAGCGCGTCTTCGACCTCAAGCAGGGCGTCTATGGCGGCTACTTCAACCGAGGTTAGCAGAGCTGCCCTGTGAAAGTCTATCCCTCGGCTCCTGGCACTCGCATGCCCACCGCGAAGCACCGGGTTCAAATTGTCTCAAAGTTCCCACTACTTCCGTTGAACCCTGTGTTCAACACTGCCTCAACTCATTGCATCCTTTAATTGATAATAGCGTGTGGGCTTCCATTTGAAGTTTCGTCTCACCTACCGTTTCTGCATCCGTCGGTCTCCATCCGATTTGTATCAGTTTTTATCCAATCATTCTTCAAGGTTCCACAGTCTAAGTTGATGGCTCCTGTTTGTGTGCTTGTCCTGCAGATCAGAAAGGTGGCTACCAACAGAAACAGGGTGGCTACAACCGAGGTAGGTGACAGTCTTGTATACAGGACGTAGGTCCTTGGGCGTTGGGGTGGTGTGTGTTTTGGTGTTTTCCTTTAACCACTGATCATACTATCCTCAGCCAATCTGCAAGTTTCTCACAGTGAACGCAACACAGGAAGTCCCTGTCCCTAGATTTGTGAATGTTGTAATTATTGTTGTTTTTATGTTTATGTACTTTTAAATATAATGTGTGGTTTATTCAAAATGTCAAGGTGTTTGGCTCAGAGGGTGGTGGCGGATTCACACTACTGGGCTGAGCTATCGTGCTCTGGCTTGGTTACTCAACCTTCTAAGAGAGGATGACGTGAAAATTAAATAAGAAGCAAATACAATACGAATGTGGTTGGCACCGTGATGTGACCCAGTGTTGGTGCCCCTGTAGACCATGGGCATATTGTGTGTGTGTGAGTTTTAGATATTAGATGCATTTTTTTGGGTTGTCCTGGTGTTTGTGTGTGCGCGTGCGCCCACGCTCATTGGGTGCCGCATCTGTGTGTGTTTCTAAACTGTTTTCACTGTACGGTTTCAGACCAGAGAGGCAGTTACCAACAGAAGCAAGGCGGTTACAACCGAGGTGTTTGAAATAATTGATTGACATGCATGATTGTTGGAGTCTTCTGAGAGAGCGAGTGTGTGTGTGTGTGTCTCATTTACAGTTTTTATGTGAGCGAGTGGGACAAATGTTGTTTTTTGTAATCCCCTTTGTGTGTGTGTTTGTACACTCGCACGCGCAACTTGTCACGGCTGAAGTTGTCTAAACTCTTTTCATTGTGCGTTTTCAGACGGTCAGAGAGGCGGCTACCAACAGAAGCAAGGAGGTTACAACCGAGGTGCTTATGAACCAATTTATCCCTAATTTCTTTGCAAGTGAAAATCTTCAGAGAAAAATAACTAAATGGTTGTGATATTTTTTTGTAAAGCCATTTTTTGCTGAGATGCTATTCACCTTTCATATTTCTGTCATGCCAGAGCCTTTAAGCACTATAACGATAATCTAAAGTCGGCAGGATTCGACACCTACTAAAATGGTAGCAATAACTATGTTTCTAACATCGAAATGAGAATCAAAAAGGATTAGATGTACATTTAGTGTTGTACCTTAGAAGAGACCTTTTTTTTTTTGTCAAGTGATGCTACTAAAGTAAAAGTATGTAAAAATGTTTTCACATGGCAAAAAAATTGCCATGATGTGTAGCAATTCCATCTCATTTATACTGTCTTAATAATATGTGTTGATTGTGTTTATGCAGTTGGGATAACAAATCTTAGTCATTTTAGTTTTTCTACCTAAACCACCATGCAAGGGTCACCCTAGCTGACCAAATGTAGTTATCTAAGTGCCCAAGTCATTGGTAGATTATATTGGGGGGACCTCGCTCATGCTTAAAGTGTTTGGTTACGGTTGGTTTCAGACGGAGGCGGTTACCAGAGGCAAGGCGGTTACAACCGAGGTGCTTATGAACCCTTTTTATACCACCTTTATCTTATCACTGTCTGAATTTTCCTTGCGTTTCTTCTTAAAGAAATCAGTGAGCTCTACTCCCCTCTTCTCCCATTCTACTACGGCTTGGCCTTATGTCTATGTATTTATTGAGATTTAAGTCATTTAGCAGTTGCCCTCTTGAGCAACTTAAAATAGTGAGTGCAAACTTTTTTTTTGGCATAGTTGTCCTGGGCATTATGAACCTGGTCTAGAATGAATTAGATTCTAATGAATTGTAAGCCAAATAATTCCTTATTTTCAAACTGTATAAACAATTTTTATATATATTGCCTTATAGAAGTTCAAAATCCCCTTTAAGTGTTTTCACATTGTTTTCAGTGCCTCAGTTGCATGTATTTTAACTGGAATTTACACAATAAATTAAATTATACCTAAGAAATGCAAAACCGAAATATTATAATTGGATAAATCCACACCTCTAGCATGAGCAATTCTAAATTAGCTTGGGTGTAACAAATCGCCATCTAAATCACACCAAGTCCCCGTCTAGATTATGCTGTCCCTCCAAACTGAATGGCAGGGCAAGTAGGTGACCGATCAGAGATGCTACATAGAAGCCAATTGCAACTTTGACAGAGCAACTGGCTTTTATTTGCAAACACTGGTCAAAGTGCATATTGACACTATTGTGAACAGTCCACATATTTGTCCTGTATAATAGGGTGGCAAGAAGGAAACCATAATTCAATTCAAATGGAGTTGACTCATGGGGTCTATTTAATAATATGAAAATATTAAAAGCAGGGATTATAGATTTTCTTTTTTTTATTATACATTTATTTTTTGGAGAAAGAGTTTCCTTAAACATGCATTACAGATTCTGAAAACACAACTAACCACTACATAAGCACCAATGCAAATGTGCAGAAATCCTTTGTAGATAATGTATATCACATTTAGTTGTCGCGTCGCACATTCTTACCGTCTATGGTTGGTTTCAGACGGCGGCGGCTACCAACAAAGGCAAGGAGGTTACAATCGAGGTGCTTATGAATTTCTACCACCCTTTACCCTCTAATGTCTAAATTTGACTTCTGTTTTTTTTCTTAAAGCCACCGTCTGTGACCTGCAGTCTCCCGTCATCCTCCCTCCATTCCTCAACCTTTTGGCCACTCTGTCTTTCCGCACCCCCCTCCACCCCCCCAAGACATTTCATTCTCTCGACACATTCTCTCTTGCAGTCTATCTCTTCCGTTCTTCGCACAACTAGTTAGCTGAAGCGTAGTGTGACATGTCTTTTGTCTTCTGCTCATTTTTGTCTGGGTGTTTCAGTGTTGATGTGTAGCACTCTCTCTTTACACATTTTAACCTCTTCAAATCCTACCTTTCTCCATCTATCGCTCTCTCCGCAGACGGAAACCGTGGTGGGGGTGGTGGTTACCAAGGACAAAACCGGGGCGGCTACCAGGGTGGCGGAGGTTACCAAGGAGGCGGGGGCTACCAGGGTGGCGGAGGTTACCAAGGAGGCGGGGGCTACCAGGGTGGCGGTGGTGGTGGCTACAGAGGAGGCTACAAGGGAGGCTACCAGAACCAGGACAGGAGAGACTATTGAGTCACAGGAGCCAGAGCAGCCCAGCCCAACAGAGACCGATAGTCTTCATTCCAAAACAGCCTCTTCACTTGACATTAAACCTGCCCTATGCCATTTACCATTTGTACAACATTTATCAGCTTTCTGTTTACCTGACAAGCTTAAACTATTCTTCAGTTTAAGCCTGACTTCAAAAAGTTGGTTCTATACTTATCTATTAAACCTTGTAGTGTGATTACGCTTTTTGTGAAAGGGTTTTTTAGATTAATTGGCGCTGAATAATCCTGAAAAGATTAATGGGTTTTCATTGTGAAAGGTTTTCCTTTTCACTGTGTAGCAGAATCAGATATGTCAAGTGATCTCAGTTGTAACCTATGAAATAAAAATTTAATTAATACTTGACTTCTATTATGTTCATTTGCTAAAAATATTTTTGTTGGGAGGAATCTAATAATAACTATGGGGTCTGTTATCTAATGATTCCCCACCTTTTCCACCCGAGTAGCCCCTGTGGATGGGTGAAGGACCCTCAGGGGTCCTGGTACAGCTGGTTGGGAACCAGAGATCTAGAACATACGGTACACGCTGTCTAACTACTGTCAGTCATATGCCTATGGTTTGCATAGTTACAAAATGTTTCCATTTATGGAAAATGATTGATGAAAAATCCCCATTGAAACAGGCGTGGTGGTCAGACTTTCACTTCAGAGTTCAAATCCTTTAAATCTGTATATCACACGTTCTTTGTTCATGTGTGGCTTGGGAAAAACTCCCATAAAATATAGAAACCTAGAGGAGCTGGGATTGCAAGTCTCAGTTTAAGGCTGTTGGTGGCGATTATGACTACATGACCTGTAAAAGCCTCATCATTCATCAAGAAATGAAATTGTTTAGGTGGGAACTTGAGGGCTGTGGCCAGTAACACCACGAGTGGTCAGGCAGAACCTAGATCAACCTCGCAACCAGGTATACTTAGGTACGGGACAGCTAGCAGATGTCAGCCCAAACTGTTCCTAAGCAGGTTCTTAGAGCTCAGCTCTCTAACATCCAACTGGACACCATAGAAACTAAATGGAATGCTGAATACTTTTTCACACAGAAAACTATTAGCATGTTTTCTCGAGTTGAGTGAAATGTGGACATTTGCTTAGGTCACACCACTTATGAATGTATCTCGTTGATTGCTCCCATATAAATTGCAGGACAAGAATTGTCCTGACATTCAAGAATCCTTGAATTATGTGTGGTCAGAGGCAGTGTGTGAACCAAGACCAAGACGATGTCACACCCCTATTATTATTTTTTTGTTGTAGATAAGGTCACCCTGGTCTGGTAAATGACTTTTCCATGTGGAGGGGTGCCCCACTGGAAACTAAAGACCTTCAATCCCCATGTAATCCTCTGCATGTGCCCAAAACTATTAGGCCACAACCACCACACAGGCGTGAAACAGACAAGGGATAAATGCTTTGCAGGATTCTTTTGAACAATTCATCACGTGCATAGCAAATGTTGAAGCAAACTGACCACAACTGTTCAAGGCAGTTTGAGTTAATATTTTTCACCAGGCCAGTTAGGTTGGTCTGTTTTGGGGCAAAGTCTTCTACCTCCACCCCCACCAAACAAAATATGTCTCTCTTCAACATCTGTCCCATTCACTCTGCCATCTCTGGGTCATTCTAACACCTGTGTGTTTTCCCAACGTCTTTAATTAGTTCAGTTCCTGGCCGACTACATGGACTGCATTTGGGCATCGAATTACTATGTCATACAACGTGGTCAAATTATGTTACTATGTTACTTATGTTACTTGGGAATATTTCTAGAACACAAGTAAAATGTATTGTGTTCATCTGCTCTGAACACAAGAGCATGGTATTAGACACCCAAGCAATATTATTTTGGATGGTTACTATTTGGAGTTTGTGAAAGAGGGACCTAATAGGAGACATTTTATATGTAATTTAATCTGTGACACACTGATGGTAATTTTTTTAAGTACGTACATTAGAGATGTTATGTTATTTAACAAATGTTTCATATTTAATATATATTATTATAAATGTTTTTGTATGGGTTTCAAGAAAAACACTAAACAGAATTATTCTTTGGGGTTACTACTCTGCGTAGATTAGTCTGAAATCCCACCTGTTTTCGATTAAACTACTATTATTGGTCAATAAGGTATTGCATAGGATATTTTGCTTTTAATGTGGGCTTTACGCTATACTACAGTAATTAATTTGTACGGTTTTACCATTGTCTTTGTGATCCTGAATGAGCTTCACATAGATTTGTATGATCTTGCCAATGAGATTGTGGATCAAACATGAACCTAACATCAGTTATTGGTGGGAGGCGGACCTGATGTTTACTCAGCTTAGAAACTCAAGACACTCATTAACCAGCTAGTTACCCAAAAGTTGTTTAACATGTCAATCGACTGGTGACAGAACAGATACTCTGGGCATATTGTAAGGATTCCATTGCTTTTTCTGTCTTTATTGGTGGGGTCCACTGAAAAGCTCAATATCAGGTGAATACACGCATTTCTATAACATCTCATTTTACTTCTTCATCACCTTTTTCCAACGCAAATGCTTACCTTTTGTTTGATTGCTAATACAAAATGTAAATATTACTTCAGTATCTCGGCAAAAAGAGCACATGCCTAAAACATTTGTCCATTTAGTGCATTTCCATCTAAATATCAGTTTGAAATCATAACATGCTCAGTTCTGTATTACATTTTTTACTACTGTATATGTTCCATATGTTGGTAGAATTAACCATGCTATTTCAGTCATACTTGAATTAAAAATGCATTTGGACTTGGAGATATTGAGTAGAAAAACACAATGTTATTTTCTAGATTTGTATTTCTTTAAGTATAATGTATCTTCCCATGCCAGTAATGTGGTAGCTTAATTATAACATTGTTCCACCATATGAGCAGTAACATCCATTATGGTACTAACCATTAAGGCAATTGAGATGATTTAAGATTTTCTGTAATGATAGCCAAACATGCTAAAAGGTCATACATAATATAATTGTTTGCTAATGATATGATTCATTATGTTGCTCTGTTATTTCCCCTCATTTAAATTGACTATTACATAGTGACACTGTATAGAAACGAATCAATGGAATCCAAATTATATTCTGGAAATGTTAAAAGGCTAAGTTCAGATCTTGATGTTTTTGTTTGCCATGCTAAGAGAGAGCTACAGTTGTTGATTATCATGGGTTTATTGTCTAACCTATTCAAGCTAGTCTGATTCCTCATTTGAATATAGTTAAATTGATGCTAAATCAATGTCTGCCAGATCACAAATATCACAACATTTTGTAGAACAGAACCAAATATTATAGCATAGTATAATATAGGTGGTCGTTAAGACCAATACCCCACTAGTCTGAATATACATGTACTGTATGTAGGCTATGCTACAGTTTTCAGTCAAAATGTGTGAGCACACCAAAGTGGATGAAGCAATTTGCTAAACCCAGGTATTTTTTTTACAGTGCATGCAAATTAATGTTTTACAGAATAATTACTTACATAGTTGTCCTTTTCAGATTAGAATGAAATTCAATCAAACATTTTATTTGTCTTGCTAAGATCATTAGAAACAAGTCAAAAATACGGGAACAGCAAGTCTATGTATTGAGCCGATGCCATAAAATAGGCCGGAAACGTGGGCTATGCCTGGTGAACTCAACAACAATCACAATTATGTCTGCAGTCTGGAATTAGTTTACACTTGAAACAGCCACAACTAGTAAAATTAGTGCAAAACAAGTGTTAAAGCACCTCACATTATTCTAGTGCCACTCTGATCAAGTTGTAATTGAATGACAACAAGCTAAAGTGCAAATTCACATGGAATTTTAACCAAATACCAATTATAAAATGCTTGTATAAACATGAAGGAAAAAATTCAGTTTTTCATATGCCTAGTTTTCACTGCAGTGACTTATTTGTCCAATACCCACTTTCCCATTCTACATTGCTAAAGAATTCTCAAAAATACCTCACTCTAACGTGGAGTGTATTTTAACCAATTGTAACATATTTTAATAAGATTTGATGTTGTTAAAATTGTGTAAGTTCCATTATCTTAAAGAAAGTTGTTTGGAAAAATGTATGATATACAATTCAGTCATGTCAAAGAATGGCAGTCATATCACGTCACCAACATAAAAATGGCACAACCGGATCGATAAGTTCAGGACTCGACAATGAAAAACTGGTGCATTCCTATTTAAAATTCCACATTTAGCTCATACTAATCAAACTTTAATGAATAGTTTGATTGGGATGCTGTCTCCTGGGCACATGTACGGCTGGAGTATGGGTTCCAATATGCCTACTGTTCTATCTCCATTCTCTCCCCATGTCTCTGTCAAATAAAGCATATAAATGCCCCCAAAAACATCTAAAAATATAATAAATAAAGGTTTATGGGTGGATGTCTCTGCATTATTTGCATCTATGGTAATGACATGGTGCATTGCTTCCTGTTGTCTATGCCAGATTTTACTTGTATTTCTCTATGTATATTTTTGTATTTCCTAACGATAATTGCTTTTTTTTTTAACTTTCTTTCAGGGTTGTTATTTTCACTGTATTGTGCATTTGTTGGTGTCTGTATAAAACAAATAGCACATAACAGTAAGCTGATCAAGTGGTCAAGGCAAAGTGAGAACACACAAAAACCAAGCGATACACATCACTGACCCACATGTATTAAAAGGCATTACACACAGGTACACTCACAAATTAACAGGCATATCACCAACACACACATTCTTAAAAAGACGTTGGGCAAATCTACACGCTCTCCATCACTGATGATGACGTCCAGAGTCCTTCGACGGTCACTGCATCACTTCCTGTCACTGAGGACCCTGGGCACTGCGGCCCCACGGATGCAGGCATCGGGGCACCTGGAACGATCACCGTCGCGAGCGGTCCGGGCTGACTCCCTGCCTGTGATGTTGACATTTGAGGACCCCAGCGCCTTTAGGGTTAAGAGCTTCTGGGAGTTGGTACGGGCACTGGGGGTGTTCCGACTCTGCTCTGTCCCAATCCTAGTGAACAACTGTGGGAAGGTGAGGAACTGGGAGGGATGTCAAGAGAGAGGAAGGGAAGGAGGGCAGGGTGAAAGGGGAGGGGATGAGATTCCACTTCCAGATTCCAATTCGACCCCTCAGCTCTGTGTACTTACGGAAATTGAGAGGATTTGACAGGCGTTAGTAATGTAACAACAGCTCCTCCTTTCCGTCTGATTGGTGGATGTTTGACTATTGTCTCTCCAGTCAAATGTACTCTGATCTCCGCAAGGACAAAGGCAGGACAATTTTGGTTTGGACTCTTCAGCTCCAGTCCTGGATCCAGTTGATCTCCATCAATATATAATGAGCACTAAAGTATTTTCTCATTGCTTGGACACAAAATCCAAATGCTAAACCATTTATTTTATGCATAACTGTAAACACAACTGTAAATCCCTACAAAAGATGCAAAACTCAGTTGAGTAAATCATGTAAGAATTTTTCAATTGCTAACACGTTAAAACTGGTTCCATAAACATTAAAATATTATATACATAACCATTTTGCCCAATTTACCCAAACGCATCAAGAAGAAGTTCTTCCTTTTGTAGAATTAAAAGATGGTGGTTGACCTTGCATGAATTCTGTGAACATGGTTTTGGAATCAACAGTGTATGTTTAGAAATGTCCGGTCAGCAAGAATTATTTTAAATCAATGGCTTTTGCCAAGGCATAGTGACAGTCAAAAAATATTGCATGACACGTAGATGAACATCTTTGGCCCAGGTCAAAGACAGAATACTGAGGCAGAATACATTTTTATATACAATATATAACCAAAAGTATGTGGACACCCCAGCTAATTATTGAGTTCAGGTGTTTCAATCACACTCATTGCTCAAGGGTGCATAAAATCCAGCACATAGCCATAAAATCTCCAAATACTGGCGGTACAATGGGTGTTCCCTGGAGTGATGAATTATGCTTTATTATCTGGTACTCTGATGGACACAAATCTGGGTGTGGCGGATGCCAGGAGAAAGCTACCTTCTGGAATGCATAGTGAAGTTCCAGTGAGGATGAATCTTAATGCTAAAGGATACAAAGACATTTTAGACAATTGGGTGCTTGGATGCTTCCGACATTAGTGGCTGACCTCACAAATGCCCTTTTGGCTGAATAGGCGCAAATTCCCACAGAGGCAATCTTGTGGGAAGCCTTGCCAGAAGATTGGTGGCTGTTTTAGCAGCGAGAGGGGGTGGCAAATCTACAACTCCATTCAATTTGCAGTGGTCTCTTAATTTTAACCCTTCTGGAATGGGATATCCAACAAGCTAATGTAGGTGTGATGGATGGTCGGATGTCCACATACCTTTGGTCATATTGTATATTGCTGTCACCTGTGTAAAAGTTTTTCTCATCTTCGTCGGCTAAATTTCAAGTGTTGAATTATAGTGTGCTATAGCGCACTACTCTTCAGCATACTTTCAGACAATTTACAGTCTATAAAACCATGCAAAATGCAAAAAACATGTCATTATTTTTAATGATTTTATGTTGCCTCACAGAGCATTTAATTTATATGACAGATTATTTTCTGTATAAGTTCCATTTTGTGTCATAAGTCTGGGTATAATCAATATGGTTTTAGTTGTGTGCTTATAGTCACCTGGTTTCCCAGAATTTATTTAGAAAACGATATAAAACCAGATGTGTTTTGTCTTTTCAGGGCTGGAATTGATTAGCCCTGCTGCAGTAAGTGATAGATTTGATATGTGTGTGTATATATATAGATATATATACACAGCTCCGGAAGAAATTAAGAAACTGCTGCACCTTTTTCTTTCCTTTACAAAAACATTTAAAAGGAAAGTTTTGAGTGAGGAAGAGAAGCTTTCAGCTTGAAGTGGTCTCTTAGTTTAAACCCTTCTGTTCCTCACTCAAAATCTTCCTTTTCGACTCTTTTGGAAAGGAAAGAAAAAGGTGCAGTGGTCTCTTAATTTTTTATACATATCATGTACAGCTCTGGAAGAAATTAAGAGACCACTCCTAATTTTTCTTAAATCAGCATCTCTACATGTATGGCAGCCATTCCATTCCAGTGGCTGTTAAATTCCAACACAGGTACACCTAATTTTACTTAATGAGGTAGTGATTAGGTGATTATCTGAACCAAATCGAATTTAACAAGGAAAAGTATAAAAACCACTGCTGTGTTCATCACTATCCTATTGCAATAGGACCAGCTCGATGGCAAAAACAGTGCAAGTAGTATGTCAAAGTTAATTTGAAAGACAAAAGTGTTGAAAAGAAAAGCTTTGAGTCAGGAAAAGATGGGTTCAATTCTGGTTCTAATGGCAGAGGGATACAGTGAGCGTCAGGTTGCTTCCATCCTGAAAGTTTTAAAGACGGCGGTTCATAAAAACAAGGTCAAGCAACAGACATTGGGGACAACAAAGCTACAGACTGGCAGAGGGCGAAAACGACTGTCCACTGACCGGGATGACTGTCAACTCATTCGAATGTCACTCAACAACCGTAGGATGACATCAAGTGACCTACAAAAAGAATGGAAAACAGCAGCTGGGGTGAAGTGCAAGGCGAGGACGGTTCTAAACAGGCTCCTAGGGGCATGGATGATGTCGTGCAAAGCTAGAAAAAAGCCTTTCATCAATGAGAGGTGAAGAAGAGCCAGGCTGAAGTTTGCAAAACACCATAAGGATTGGACTGTAGTGGAATGGAGTAAGGTCATCTTCCCTGCTCCATGCCACACAGCCAGGTCAATTAAGGTTTGGACAGAGGACCACCAGATCAAGACCCTGTCATGGCCAGCCCAATCTCCAGACCTGAACCCCATTCAAAACCTCTGGAATTTGATCAAGAGGAAGATGCATGGTCACAAGCCATCAAACAAAGCCGAGCTACAGGAGTGGCATAAAGTCACCCAACAGCAATGTGACAGACTGGTGGAGAGCATGCCAAGATGCATGGAAGCTGTGATAAAAATCAGGGTTATTCCACCAAATTCTGATTTCTGAACTCTTCCTAAGTTAAAACATTGGTATTTTGTTGTTGAAAAATGAATATGAATTTGTTTCCTTTGCATTATTTGAGGTCTGAAAACAATGCATATTTTTGGGTAATTTTGACCAGTTGTAATTTTCTATAAATAAATACTCTTAATGACAATCTTTTTATTTGGAATTTCAATTGTTTACTCAAACACATACCTATGAATAGTAAAACCAGAGAATCGATAATTTGGCAGCGGTCTCTTCATTTTTCCAGAGCTGTATTTATATGAGGGGATTGAATGAGTTTTAAAGTGAGCAAATGGCCTATAGGTCCTTAATAAAACATTGTGTAGGTGTCCCATCTCTGTCAATTGTAGTCATTTCATATTGTGTCTGTTTCACCAACTCTGACTTCCTTCTCGTTTGTACGCTTCTCATACCCCTTAATATGAATCTCCTTTATTTCTCTCCCTTCTGTCCCTCTTCCCCGCCCCCTTCCCTCCTTTAGATCATGTCTATAGCGCAGACTCTGCTGGGGAAAAGGCTTTTTGCCCTGTTTATGCGGCCCTCTGTGTATGCTCAGTTTGTGGCTGGGGAGAGTGAAGGTGAAATTGCCCAGTCCATGGAGAAGATGAGCTGCTTGGGACTTCGCCCTATGCTGGCAGTACCCATCGAAGAGGACCTGGGAGAGAGCAGTGGGTTAGATGACATCTTTCTAGACTGTTCTAATGAGAGGTTCAAATTGAACATTTAGGCATACCTCTAACTAAATCAGTGGGGGAGCTGCAGTTACTTATTTTAGGAACCCTTTCAAAGGGTTCTTCATACAACACCTTGTTACTCGTACAATGTTTTCTGCATTGGTTCCTTGTTTGAAAAACCTTTACAACCTTTTTGGGTTTCTTTTTTAAACCATCCCTTCAAAGGTTAACCCTAAAATAGTCTTAAACACAAGCAGTGCAGTACAGTTATGCTTGCTTGGTTACATTGAACCTAGCAGAAAATGTAAAGTTCAAAATGGAACATTCTTCAAATAAAAACTGTGGTGGAACCCCTTTTTTAACCTTATTATACCAGGTAAGTTGACTGAGAACACATTCTCATTTTCAGCAATGACCTGGGAGCAGTTAAACAGTGATTTTCTCAGAGATAACTGTCAAGATAATTGTTCTGCTCCCATACTATTCGCGAATACATTTGTTTCATGCCGTACTGTAAATACAATCCTATTTCCAAAAAAGTTGGGATGCTTTGTGAAATGTAAAGAAAAACAGAATGCAATGATGTGCAAATCATTTAAACCCTATGGGCTGGTTTCACTGACACAGATTAAGCCTATTCTAGGACTAAAAATACAAACTCAATAGAGTTTTCTATTGAACTAGATTTTTTTGTCCTAGACTAGTCTAAATCAGTGTCTGCAAAACCAGCCCTATAATCAAAATGCCCCCACCCCATCCTCGCTTCTGACAGACCTTCTGACAGACCTTCTGACAGACCTTCTGACAGATCCTCTCTGAAATTATCTTTTAATATCCAATCATGTTACTGACCTGTTGCCAGTTGACCTAAGTAGTTGTGTGATATTCCACCAGGTTTCGTTTTTTAACATTACATAACTTTTCCAGTCTTTTGGGGCCTCTGTCCCACTTTTTTTTTTGTGTTGGTGGCATCAAAATATATTTTTCCAAAAATAATAGATTTTCTCAGTTTCAACATTAGACATGGTGTCTTTGTACTGTTTCCAATTAAATATAGGGATAAATGATTTGCACATTGCATTGTTTTTATTCGCATTTTACCCAGCGTCTCAACTTTGGGTTTGTATATTTATGATATCGATCTGTTGTCATAGGGAAAACTGTTCCCCAGTTATAATCAATGTTGGTTTGTTTTATTACAGGAATATAAAATAACTGTTATCGTCAATATCAACTGTTAACAGAGAGCATCGATACGACCAAAACTTGGCATCCATGTTGGAATGCGTGAGCATGTCCCATAGCAACACCTGGAGCAAAGATCCCATGATGCAGCTGAAGATCACTGCCTTGATTAGTCCAGAGCTTTGTGTAAGTGTATGGCTGACCTGATTCAAAACCTTTTAAACTGTATTATAAGATTTTTTCTTCACCTTAGCTAACCACTCTACATGTAAACCATTGCATTTAGGTGAAACTAACCACCCTTCTCTCAGAACAACAGTATGACCTAGACCTTCTAGTTAGAGCCATGGAAGGAGAGGTGGGTGAGACATTGTGTGAGCTGTTTTTATACCTTTCTATTCATAAGTCTAGAATGATGACTTACTCACTGTCTGGTTCTGTCTCTCACAGTCAATCAGTTTCCCCGGTTTACAGGATAGCGAGAATGAACATTTTCTTTGCGGCCTCCAGAGGCTCAATAAAGTAGGAGAGGTATGGATTTTTTTTAAAATGACATTTTGGAAATATCTGTGATAGTAGTATAGTAGTCTACATTCTGTTTAAAAATAAAAAAGTTCTTGGAGGATCCTCAAGGGGTTGTTCATTGAAGTTGTGGGGGTACCCCTAAAGGTTCTTCTTGAAACATTTAACTGTTTTAAAAAAAAACTCATTTGAAGAAAGATGTATTTCAATATATACCCTTTAGAAGAATACCATTAAACTCAACCTATTAATGTTCTTTGAATAACACCTTTAACAGATTATTCAGAAAACATCCCATATTTTCATTTAAAAGTAGCCATAAAAGATCCTCAAAGGAACCTATTCTTTTTAGTGTGGTTTAGTTATATTATTATCAAATACCTATTTTTGTACTTGAATACTTTCTTCTCTATTTCCCATAAAATGTTTCCCAAATTCTATACAGAAATAACTGTATTAACAATTCGGCATCAACGTGTAGTAATTTAGTAACAGCTTTGTAATTACACAGTCATAACCTACATGTTATTTTAGACATAACATGAACTTTAGGTGGAGTGTTACTAAAGAACCTGCATGTTATTTTAGACATAACATGAACTTTAGGTGGGGTGTTACTAAAGAACCTGCGTGTTATTTTAGACATAACATGAACTTTAGGTGGAGTGTTACTAAAGAACCTGCATGTTATTTTAGACATAACATGAACTTTAGGTGGGGTGTTACTAAAGAACCTGCATGTTATTTTAGACATAACATGAACTTTAGGTGGAGTGTTACTAAAGAACCTGCATGTTATTTTAGACATAACATGAACTTTAGGTGGGGTGTTACTAAAGAACCTGCATGTTATTTTAGACATAACATGAACTTTAGGTGGGGTGTTACTAAAGAACCTGCATGTTTCCATCCCAGGCCAGTGCAAACAAAGTGCGAGTTCTAGTTGATGCAGAGTACACATACATGAACTCGGCCCTGTCACTTGTCACTACAGCCATGATGAAGAAGTTCAACCAAGATAGTGCCTGGATCTGGAACACCTACCAATGCTATCTTAAGGTATAGATCTTTTTTAATATTTTCATAAATCAGAGGCAGAGCTTTAATGGGTCACAATATGTTTATTTTATGGTTGAAAAAGTTATAGCAAGCAGAATAAAATTATATTCCGATGAATTTGCTACATACTATATAGCTGACATTCGTGATGAACATCTATATATTTTTATGATTCCATAATGCATTTATATGATCGATCAATCCATGACCTTGGGAGTGTAGCCAGCATTGCCACATAGGACAATTTCCCCAAATTGGGCAATTTTTTATGATATTGTTTTTATGTGGAGTCCGCTGGTGATTGGGCCTATATTGTCTGTGAATCTGGCAAACCTGTGTATAACGTTGGTTTTTGTCGGCCATGGGAGAGAAAGCTAATCTCCGCCACTGATAGTTGTTTGACCAGGTAAATATCCTAAGAACACCTGTTGTTAACTGGCCCAGTGCTCTTTACCACTAGACTACGCCGCCCCCCCAAAGTCTTGTTTTCAGTGGCATATCCTTCCTATTCTTCTCTGCCTCTCTTCCTGTCTCTCGTTATTCTCTATATCTTTTACAATCACTTTCTCCCTCCTCTGTTTGTCTTCACAACAAATGCCTTGGTAAGAAAATGTGTGCAAACTCATTGTAAATGTGTGAAGCAGCACATGAATGAATAATCACAAGTAGCAGTTTCATTGCATTTTATGCATTTGTTTTTCTTATCAAATGATAAATTATCTTAGCAATCATTTCGCTTGTGGCTATTGCAATACATGCACTTTTTCCATCTCTCTCCACCGTTTCTTGCTCTCTTGGTCTTCCCCTCTCTTTCTCTCTCGCTACAGGAATCGCGGTCCCTTCTGCTCAAAGCTGTCCGTCTTTCCATCAGTGAGTCTTTCTGTCTAGGTGTTAAGCTTGTGAGAGGGGCATACATGGACAAAGAGAGGAACCTGGCCAAAAAGGAGGGGCGTTCAGAACCTGTTCATGAATCCTGGGAGCACACCAATGACAGGTAACTCGCCCAAAGGACTTATGTTGTTAGCCTAGACGATACAGAATTTCAGTCCAATATAACACAGCTTTTAACCAATGAGCATCCAGGATTTGAGGCAACCAGTGTATATTCTATTTTTATTCTACTGCATTGCTTGTCAGTCAGGAAGTGTAGACTGCTGAGCAAGTGATACATGCAGTTCAACCCTTAGCAATACAAACTTGCTCATCAAAAAGCCCACTTCACCACATAACACAGCAACCAGGAATAAGAACGAACCCAGCATAGCAAATGTTAATGCAGAGAAAAGTTATTTGTCACCAATGTGACTTATAGACCAGTAATAACATAGGAAAAAACAACATAAAGTGTCTCTGAAAGGTGCCACCACGAGCCACCAGAACAGCTGCAATGCACCTTGGCATAGATTCTATAAGTCTCTGTAACTCTACTAGAGAGATATGCCGGAGGATATTCCCTCATTTGGTGTTTTGATGCAGGTCAGGAAAATGCCCCTCATAGCATAATAGAGTCTCCGGACCGTCTCACTGTGAAGCATTCAGGCCTGGACCATTCTGTTGGTGCATGCCACATACAGTGGGGAGAACAAGTATTTGATACACTGCCGATTTTGCAGGTTTTCCTACTTACAAAGCATGTAGAGGTCTGTAATTTGCATGTAGAGGTCTGCATGTGACAAAATTGGTTCTTTCTCATTGTAACCAAAATATGTTAGACAACTTTGTTTTACTTTGGCTGCATAAGTTTAAATAATTTTTCACAGTTTTTTATTACATATCGCAGTAAAGCATCATGGTTATCAAAGGTGCACTTTCAACCACAATGTACAACCCTATTTATGATGCCTTTCCCATGGGTCTAAATGCAGATGTAACTTTAGTCACTGTTCCTATTGTATCACTATCCAGTTGAGCAGTCTTTATTAGTAAAGCTCCAGGCATCCTTTCCTCTTGCCATCATGATCCAAAATCATTGGTCAACTGGATCTGCTCAGTATTTTCATACATGCCACAGAGTATGATAGGATGTTAATTGTATCATGCAGTACCACCTGTATGGAAGCATCTTCATTCCTTCTCTCATTTATTTAGTTTTTTCCTGTAATTTGTCAACGATGTGTATATAATATCAATGTTATTTGGCTCCTATAGTTATAATGGCTCTTTGGACATCCTGCTAGAACTCATCTCCCAGGACCCTCAGCGCTATCGAGTCATAGTCGCCACTCACAATGAGAAGTCTGTCCAGCATGCCGTTCAACGGTAATAATTTCTTTCATATTGTGTTATTATTCTTAAGTGATGGTATTGACACATCTTTTAAAGGAGTTAGTCTGTCATTATTTACCAAATTCAGGCAATACCTCTTTCCATATTTGGCTTGAGCAACGGACTAAAACTACTTAAATAAACAATATACACAAATATGGGGTGCTGAATGTAAAAGTTCGGTTACAACTTTTTAGCTGATACATTTTCAACATTTAGCTCACTTTCCTCACATTTAGCGCATTTTCCTCACATTTGAGACAGAGATTATATATTATATCTAAATGTTAAATCTAAATGTTATATCTAAATCTAAATGTTTCATATATATCTTAATGTTAAATCTAAATGTTAAATCTAAATATTATATCTAAATCTAAATCTTAAATATATATCTAAATATAATATCTAAATCTTAAATATATAGCTAAATATAATATCTAAATCTTAAATATATATCTAAATATAATATCTAAATCTAAATGTTATATCTAAATGTGTCGCCAAGTGTAAAGCAAAATATTTAGAAAATATTAAAATCCCCAAGGAAACCACACCCACTGCAGTGGCTTCAAATCGCGCTGCACAGCCCCCATCCCATCTCCCGCTCCAGTATGCATAAAGAACTAAAATTAAAACAACTTAATTTACCGTAAATGTTGTGGACTGGACAGGGGGAGGTACCATTACCACCCGTTCAATGTCTCCTAGACCTAGAAAACCAGCCATGCCTGCCTTTCACCTAAGTCCTTTGCTTTCACCACAGCGTCTTAGTGTGGGGGCGGTGCAGTGCGATTTGAAGCCAATTTGGTTTCCTTGGGGATTTGAATATTTTCTAAATATTTAGCTTTACACTTGGCGACACATTTAGATATAACATTTAGATATATATTGAAGATTTAGATTTAGATATAATATTTAGTATGGGTGGAGCCGAACCCGAATACGGTATTCGGAAAGGCACAAATAACGTGGTTTTTACAAATACTTATTTCAAAAAATTACTTTAAAAAATATTTGTATTCGGGAACAAGAAAACCGTTATATCAAAAAGCTGTGTTTTCTCATGAGACCGCAGTACATGCCCGGATGAGTGAGAGACGTTCAGTCGGGGGAGGGGAAAAGAATAAAAGCGGTAACTGACACAGGCTGCTCCACACATTTCCATTCTCCCCACAGCAACAGAGAGCGCTCGGCTGAGCAAAAAAACTTAACTGCGTCACAATTTTGTTTAATAGATTTTTGTACCTTAACTGGGTTCCAAAGGCAATTTATAACTTTCAGGAAATGGAGTTTGATCTGGATATTATTTCATTACGCTGCAATCGGGTGAACCAGCCCTAACGCAAAAACCCCCCCAGAATTTTTACGCCTATTTTGAATTTTACTCGAATACAAATACAAATACTTTTCCCCCCTTAACAAATACAAATACAGATACAAATACTGGCTGCTTTGCACACCCCTAATATGTATATATTTAAGATTTAGATATAATATTTAGATTTAACATTTAGATATAAATTTAACATTTAGATTTAGATATAACATTTAGATTTAACATTTAGATTTAACATTTAGATATACATTTAGATTTAGATTTAACATTTAGATTTAACATTTAGATTTAACATTTAGATTTAGATATAACATTTAGATATAAATTTAACATTTAGATATAACATTTAGATATAACCTTTATATATATATTTAACATTCAGATTTAACATTTAGATATAATACATATATATATATATATATAATCTCTGTCTCAAATGTGAGGAAAATGCGCTAAATGTGAGGAAAGTGAGCTAAATGTTGAAAATGTATCAGCTAAAAAATTGTAACAGAACTTTTACATTCGGCACCCCATACACAAAACCATTTTGCAAAGTTCCATAAGTAAGACCATTTACCCCTACCCATAGGCACTTTTGACCTGTTTTCACACATTTCTGTTTCATTCAACCTTCATTCAACCTTTATTTGCTGAAAACTCTTTTCACAAATGCCTTTGAAAAGCTCAGTGGTCACCATGTTGTCATGTAGAAAACATTGCCATTCAATCTACCAAATTCAAATAATCTTATGTAATAAAAACTATAAGGAAGACAGGTGAAGGCAATACCAAAAAACGTATGTCCGTGCCCCAAATGAGGGAGAGATCTCACTGGCACTGCAGGCCTACCTACCAGGACATGACATGGCTGATCTTTTCATGATGTCATTGTCTGTAAAAATGTGATTACTTGAACTAGTAATTGTGTTGCATTGCATTGCTAGCTGCTGAATAGCTTTCAAATGTCTTTGATGCACAGTCCCGAAGCAGATATTTGACTTATTGCTCATTCCCCAATATGATCAGTGAAGTATTGTAGAAGAGAGCAAGCAACTCGCAAGGAAGGGAGAAAGAGGGGGCACCTAATATATTTCTTGTTGGGTACTGGCACTGACCTCCACAGCAAGCATAGAGATAGTTTGTCTGTTTATGAGTCTGCGCCCCTATAACAGACAGTGCCCAAGGCAGTTTTTGCCTGTGCCAGCAGCGGGCCTTGGCTGAGGTAGAATAAACATGTATTTTTACATGATAACAACAACATACCTGTGTAACAAAAAAAAAATCCCCTCTTGGGATTAATTTCAAGTCTTGGTGAATTAAAGGAAAAATTTATATTTGTGATATTTGTGTAATTTCTGTATACAACATCCTTCTAATAGTATTCTATATCATGCCAGTTAAAAATTTATCCGGGAAATGTTTGTTGTTATTGATTCAATAATATGTTTTTATGATAGTGTTTTGAATTATTTTCTCTCATGTTCAATGGGTATTCAGTTGAGTTATTATACTTTTTATGTTATTTTTTTATTAAACATTTATGTGACAGATAATTTTGTTTTGAGAATAAGTTTAATTTTGTACAAGAAGACTGCGTTTTAATCAATATGGTTTTAAGTGTGTTTACAGTTTAGAAAAAATATAGTACACATTCAGAAAAGTATTGAATTGGTATTGTAATGTCTGCCCTAAGAATGGAAGAGCTGGGAATAGACAAAGATGGTGGATCGGTGTGTTTTGGTCAGCTTCTGGGGATGTGTGACCATGTGTCTCTTACACTTGGTAAGCAACAATAGTACTGTTGTTCTTCTGCACATTTTAAAGGGGTAGTTCATCCATTTCTGTGTATTGCCTAATTTCCACTCTTTATGTGCCTGTTGTTGACCCCCCAAACATTCTAGTGATATTTTAGCACACAGAAACTGGTGGTCACGTTTTGGAGCATTTCATCACAAGCTTAGACACATTTTCATAATGTGCTTTATTCACCAATTGCAGGCCATGCTATATGTCTTCAATGTTCTGAAATCAAGCTCCATGTACAAATGTGTGAACTTCCCCTTTTAGATAATTAGCATTATCAAAAATGTTGTCTATGCCATATTTCCTTGTTTATATCCCTCTCTCTCCTCATTTCTTCCCTTGGCCTCCACTACCCAATCGCTTAAAACTCCTTTCTGTCTCCTTTTTCTGTCTTTCTACTTGCCTTTGTCTTTCTCCCACTTTCTCCTCTCCCTCCATCCCTTGACCTAAACATATGTTCTCTATCTCCCTGTTCTTTATATGTCTGTTTTTTTCAACCTCTCAACTCATGCTAGCCCAGCAGGGTTACTTGGTGTACAAATCGGTGCCGTATGGCTCGGTAGATGACACCTTGCCCTACCTTGTCCGCCGTGCCCAGGAGAATCGTACCGTGCTCCAGGGCATCCGCAAAGAGAGAGATCTTCTGAGACAGGAGCTGCGCAGAAGGCTCAAGCAGGGTCTCAAATGACGAGGTTAGGGGTGAGGAGGAGACTATCTGGAGGACAGGATCATTCACATGAAGCCTGTTGTTTCAGGAAGCAACCTGAAATTCCTTTTCAATAATTGACCAACATTTGAATCTAGTGTACTTTAAATTATTTCTTATTAAACTGTAAATTATGAAGAAATCATCTGGTGTTCATTCCATTTTATTTTACAATAAAAAATATTTCAGAATTGACTAACTAAAGGTGAAATGTATAAATCCTGTCCTTTAGCAGCAATAAGGGGAATAGCAGAAACTATATGTATTTATTTTTATATCAACTGGAGTATTTACGACTCTAAATTAGGGTGCCCAGACGTTCTGGTTTGCCCGGGATTGTCCCGGTTTCAAGCTGGGTGTCCCGGGTCCCGACAAATATCTGTAAAAACACAAAATGTCCCAGTTCCCGACATTCACTACCAAAGTATCCCGGTTTTAACCACAATAAAAAAAATGGCTAATTATAATACTGTAATGTTTCCACATACGAGTCAGAGCCAAACAAACAACTGCATCAAAGCTCAAAGCGCCCCCTGCTCCACCAACCAAAAGCAGGCACAATGACCAACATATAAGTGCATATATGTACACGTGCATTAACATGCGGTTACACAAGGGTCCCGGTTTGGGGGTTTGAAAATGTAGTCACCTTACTCTATACAGCCTTAGTAGCTAATGATATATCCAGCTAGTTAATGGTTTGGAGTTCCTATTTTTGGAATTTTCCATTTGGTCTGTGGTATAACTATAACCAAACTCTGTATGTGTGTCTTAGGCTAGTTGTGTAGGACATGCAGAGCTTCCTATGTTAAGACTAAGGAGCCAACTAGTTAACAGCTGGCTTGCTTGGTATCCTAGCTAATGCTATACAACGTGTGGTTTGGAATTTCAGTTTTTATAGCATATCCTGCTTGTGACATAACTATATTGGTGAAAGTATATTTTACCAGTCCTAGGTTATTAACACAGGTCGGACATTTATGGGTAGCTTACTAGCTAAGTAGCTAGCATGCTAATTAGATGTATAGCTTACTAGCCGAGGAGATATAAGGCACAGCTCACTTTTCAGGTTCATATCAGCCCCAGTGTTCCTCAATCTCTTGAAAGCAATGCCTATATTTATTTGAGTTGTCTCCAATGCTTTATCACAATTTATTTGGAAACGGTATTTAACAAAATAATAATTAGGATGACAGAATTTATGAGCGTGAATATGCAGACAAAAACTAACTATTTGTGAAGTACCCTGTTTCGGATAAAATTTTCTCAATACTCTTTACAATATCATTAGCATTTTATATGTTTGTGGAAATTGTTCAAATTGCTCCTTTAACACAAATTGATACCAACTCGAATGGATTGCAATTGTTAGATTCTGTCCAAGTTTGATCCATGAACAAAATAAATGCAATCGGAAGTCAGGGGAGATCCATCTTTATTCAGCATGAGTCTATGATGTTAACCTTCCATTTCTCATTTAAATCTCTCTCCAATGATTACAAAGTGGACACAGTATTTATGCCCCAGCACATCCCCACCAATATCTGGCTGTCTTCCAATCACATACTTGTATTCTACATCCTAACCTTACATGGCCTAATAGTGTCCCCTCTTAAGTTTCTTGGCTCCACAGCTTATCAGGTTGTGTGATGCCCCTCAGTAGTAGATACCAACTGCTTGTGATACGGTACCTCATATAGCACAAGATAACGAACCACTCCTCTAACAAGAGAATAGAACTAAAATACATGCATATCATCAGGTACAGACAGGTTTCCTCACAATGGTATGTGCCAACCTACGGTCCATGGGTCTATTCATAGGGTCTATGACAGTCAGATGGAAAAACTCCTATCAGGAGGTATGGACAGGATGTGTGGAAATCATCAGAAATGGGGCATCACATTTCCTACCTAGTGTCCTTCGTACAGAGATCATTAATACTCTCATACATTGTGTAATTCAGCTACTTTTCATGCCCAATATCTATCAGTCCCCCCTTCACACATTAATGATTAACATTTAATAATTACATGTTGATAAAAATAGCAAAAATAAATTTACAGGCCAATTCCTAATGAACTGAAAAGGTCCAAACACTTTGGTTAAAAAACAATAAAAAAAAATAATAAAAAGGATTATCTGGCCTATGAGGCTTTATTATTCCTGAAATGAAATGAAAATAAGATGCAATGGACACAGCTTGCCCTGGCACATAGCACTGTATGGTACTGCAATCACAATAACCATTGTGATCGATCTTTGTCATACACATCAAGTCCCAGGCTACTATCAGTCTAACCCGTGTCCAACAGAAACAGACCTAACATGACATATTAATTAAATGCATAATTCATTCACAATAAACCCTTTAAACAATCAAAGTCCCCCCTTGTCCATATCATGAGTCATGCGTCAACATCATACCAACAACCCAACATATCCTGAACGTAACACAACACTCAACTCCAATGAATGTACTAGTGACAGTTTCTACCTTTTGAAAAGGAATATGGCACTATAAAACATATCAGGCCAGTTGTTGTAATTATGACTATTATGCAGCTTCACAAAAAGACAAGTATCAATGACCAATGTTTGGGTAGTGATCATATGTAGTCCTCTACCTGCCTTGTGAGGAATGAACATACATACATACATAAGATATCAAAATATCTGTCAATTTAGGAAAACTATTGATTGTTAAGAATGAAGCTAGATTCCAATCAAATGTCCTGTAGTTCTAGTATTCAGTCTTCTCTGTCTTGCATCAGTGATGTAAAGTTCCAATATCAGCTATTGCAGTCAGTGTGATGTGGACCCACCAAATTGCCTGGTTGTTCTAATATGTCAGTGTAGGTGTGTAGTGGAGTAGTGAGTTTCCAAAACTTCACTACTTCAAGATTAACACCACAACAGTGTCTTCTACTGTGATGGGATCATGTGACCTTTCCCGTCAACTGGCCCGTGGTACTCTGACCTGTAGTATGTGGAGTCCCTCAGGACTCTCCTCTCATCTTGCTGTCGAACATTCATCTGGAAATGGAATGTGAAGCCAAGTGATCTGACCCTGGCATCGTTCTGCCATGTGAGTGGTCAGGAGGATTTGGAACAGATGCGACCCATGTGGTTGTAGAAATCCTTCTTGAACATGTTGCTGGTACTCACACACTCAGTTGTCTGTGTCCAGTCAGTGACCTGATGTATCATCAGAAAAGGGTTTGTGGTGTCCTGATCTGTTGAAAGTATAACTGCAAAACAACGATTAGTGTGGTTCTACAGTCCATCTGACTTTTATCCACTGGGTATGGTTCCGTCACTCCCAACAATGAAGACAATAGATCAGTCCTGAAAACTTGTGGATCTCAGAAGACAAGTTTCAAAAGTCCATGTCAAATTTCCTTTTCCATCTAGAACGGGCTTGGTTGATGTTTCATTCAATGTGCTATATTTATGCTGAATAGCACATAGCAGTAGAATGAGATTCCGTTGTCTGATCAGACTTGACTTTGCTTAACCAAATCAAAAATGGTAAGATCTAATATATTCCACCATTAAAATGTTAGACCTTACAAATAAACAAATTAAAACAAATCCTAAGAATGGAAGATGTAAAACATAACAGATGCCAATGCTCTGTTATAAATATGCAAACAGAAAAAAAAATATTTTTTCATGTAACTCCTAATAAATACCAATTAGATTTGCTTTGAGCCCTAATCTCAACTCTTTCCAATCATAATCAGTTATCATATAATACATCCCCCCTGCTTTCACTTCATTAAGCCAATGGAAAGTGACACCATGAGTGAAAGCAGAATCACGGCGAATACGGCCACAGGAGGCGCCATCCTGAACCCACACTGGCCATCATTTTGGGACGGACATGTAAAAATAAAGAATTGGTAATAGGGATGGATCTAGAATCCATTCGTTATGGAGTTTCATACTGTATATTCATCAAAAACAACAAAGTGAAAATGTTAAAAACACAAACATTCCCTAACACAATCAAAGACATCAATGTGCAACACAGACTTGTGCGAAGGAATTATATACCATATAACCCATTGACACATTTTGTCTTACAGAGCTAAACAGCTCTCAAATTTTATTAATTGGCTATCATGCATTTATAATATCCTGAAGTTTCTTGGCACATGCCTAACTAAATTGGTTAGCCCACTAGGGGATATGCTGAGCAACTAAATTGTAGGAGAGAAAAACTCCAGCCCAAGTTCCAGTGGTACATCTACTGCAACCACCAGGGCAATTGTATTAGCATAACTACAGCACCCAAATTTAGCATTTTTAAAGGCAACGACCAAACTACCTTGTGACAAACAATGTCTTAATTAACCTTCTACATTTAAGTAAAATTCTCCAACTTTGATTCATTTTCATTCCAAATAGTGGCGGTCAGCCAAAAACTAAATCACAACTTATATTTTGACCACATCTGTGGTTCTATTGACATCAGAATTACTCTATCATCAACAATGGAGGATGACTTTTGGTCTCCACCCTCACTGTAGTCCATAAATTCCTATATTAAAGCTATTGAGTGGAAAATGGGTCTAACCTTTACCTAATGTTTGACTATCCCAAAACTGAATATGCCTATTTTGAGGAAATAACCACAGTTGAGACCAGTCTTAACACTCAATTTTAACCCTTAGTAATAGGCTGCCCTGATTTAATGGGAGAGGTTGTTTGGGGTCATCCTAGGGGTCTGCCCTCCTTCCTGGAGCCTTTGACTTTTCCCACTTATAGTTAGCCATGAATAAAGGCAAAATTAATTATTTAAAATGTGTATGAAATTTAGGTTTATATGTATTAAAAATCTGTACATGGTCCTCAGACTGTCAGTAGCAACATATGTTATTCTCTCAACCTAGCCAATATCCTTTAAATGAAGGTTCAGATTTATTGTCTTACTCATCTCTAGTATTGTGTGCAGTTTGTAAAAATATGCTTGTCATATCTATACAATTACTTAACATTCTTTTGGACATTCCAAAACATTGATAAAAATTATGACTAAACCGAAAACAGACATGACCACCCAAGTAAACCTATGTCTTCTAACATAGGGCAGTGTGTGGGGGAATTGGCTCAAGCACTCCTCCCCCCTGTGCTGCTCTTAGAACCCAGGATGAGTCTATTTTTGTCAGTCAACCTATGTAGAACTGAGTATTTAACTTTTGTTCTTTAAAAAACATATGTCATCTCAGTAACTAGAGAACAAATTAAACTGTTCCTAATTAACCAAAGCCGATTCAGCATTCAAAATAAAATATAAAATTTTATTGTAGGGGATAAACTCGCTTTTGGCAGTTTTCACCCTTTTTGTCCTAAATTCACATGAGACTGTAATCTCAATCTTTTGTCTAAAACCAATTTATAACATATATTAGAACCAAATTCAGTGCACATGGAAAGCCATGACTCTACTTCAAAAAATGATTACCCTATGTGTATTGTTTCCCTCTCACCAGTTGTCCTGTGACAAGGCAGAGAGAGAGAGAGAACACACACACACATTCCAACTTGTAAAGACCTATGGGCCCTTCTGATATCACACATGACAAAACAAAACAGGCTGTTTCTTGAATGACTATTAAAACATGCAATTTACCACCATGCTTTCAAATTACATGTAATATTCAGTCAAAAACACATGGTCATTATCAAGGGAAGTGATCAGGTTTCCTTGATAAGTTCCAGCCCCACTCAATGTTTATGTATTATATATTTTAGGAACTAAACACTTGAGAACTCTTAATCAATGATTATTTAAGCTCACGTCTGTTCAAGGTATCGCCAGGAAATCCTCCGTCTTTGATTCCTGGATTCCATACAGAATGTCTCATGTTTGAACTGTCTGTCCATCCTGTCTTTTTCCTTCGGTTCTTCTTCATGCGACTGCTGTCCTCTCTCTGCCATCTTAACTTTCCTTTGTCCCTTCTCTTGGTTTGTACCACACTCTCCATCTGTCCATACACAACTTCCTCTGAATCCATCTTGTTTAGCCGGAAAATGTTATTTTTCAACATTTGTTCAGCTGACACCCGAACACATTCTTTCTCCTTCAAAGGTCTTTCAAGACCATCTTTGAGGAATTGATCATTCCATTTTTGAATTTCTTCCAATATTTTCTGTATATCAAAAAAACTCCAAAGATCTTCTTCTGGAACAATGGCATATTTTTGAATTATCTCTTGGCGACGGTCATCTATTTTTAAGCTCTTTTTGATCTCATAGGCCAATGATTTCGCCATTCTCTAAATTACAACGGGAGGGCTGCAGTCCCTGTATTTACCACGTTGTTTTTAACTTAAAGACGTCATTTTCCCCTTACTTGTACAAGATTTAATTTACTACATACGCATCAACCTGCTATCCAAATAACAAGGACTTCTAGATGAATACCGAAGCTTTGCACTAAACAGTGGCCTATATTAGGACTTTACACATGTGTCACTTACTACTCAGTCTAGTAAGTACTTCCCATCATAACAAGGAAGATTTATCAAGGACTTCTAGATGGCTTAACGAAGATTTATCTTCTTCTGTGGAATCTCTGGACTAAGACTAAGAACACATCTTTCAGTGTCAACGTAAGTCTTGCGTGTCCTCACCACAGGTTTCCATTGCCTAAAAAAACGATATTTCTAGGTCTTCTTGTTCCAGATGTGTTAATCTGGATACTCATGCTGATTTAACTGACTTGTTCTTTTAGAGTGGTTTGACTCACCATTCAGAGTGCAAATCCATCTATCCGGGTCACGGCACCATGCTGTTAGATTCTGTCCAAGTTTGATCCATGAACAAAATAAATGCAATCGGAAGTCAGGGGAGATCCATCTTTATTCAGCATGAGTCTATGATGTTAACCTTCCATTTCTCATTTAAATCTCTCTCCAATGATTACAAAGTGGACACAGTATTTATGCCCCAGCACATCCCCACCAATATCTGGCTGTCTTCCAATCACATACTTGTATTCTACATCCTAACCTTACATGGCCTAATAGTGTCCCCTCTTAAGTTTCTTGGCTCCACAGCTTATCAGGTTGTGTGATGCCCCTCAGTAGTAGATACCAACTGCTTGTGATACGGTACCTCATATAGCACAAGATAACGAACCACTCCTCTAACAAGAGAATAGAACTAAAATACATGCATATCATCAGGTACAGACAGGTTTCCTCACAATGGTATGTGCCAACCTACGGTCCATGGGTCTATTCATAGGGTCTATGACAGTCAGATGGAAAACTCCTATCAGGAGGTATGGACAGGATGTGTGGAAATCATCAGAAATGGGGCATCACATTTCCTACCTAGTGTCCTTCGTACAGAGATCATTAATACTCTCATACATTGTGTAATTCAGCTACTTTTCATGCCCAATATCTATCACAATTGAAAGCAGACTTGCCTGGACTGTTTCTGCATTCATCTACTTTGTTACAATTGTTTTATGCTGTGTGGCTGAAGATCTTGATTTCAGGTTTGTTGTGCAAATTGCATATATAAAATCTAATGAGCTGTATAGTAGCATTTGTTGAATAGTAGCATTTGCCAGCATCACTGTTATAAACAGTTGTACAGGAATTACTTTGGGATTTCCAACTGTAGCCTAGGTTTATTTGTATTGGCCACACCTGAAAACAACAAAAAAAAGCTCTTCCTTTTCCCCCCAGATACTGTAGGTAGCCTAGTTAGAAAAGCTATTTTTCAGATAAACCATAGCCTACAGCTCAACTGACCAACAGTACATTCTACAATTCCAGAAGCCACAATCATCATTCTGTCTCCAACCTAACCACACTTGTTCATAATGTTTGGATTTCACTTTCACATTATTTATTACATTTTTACACTGTATTGCATCTAGACCATCACTCTGAAATAAAGTAATACATTATTGTGTTTTTTTTCCAACATTTTACACATCAAGTAAAGTAAGTTTCTGTATGGAAACTGGGGAAAGTCAATGGAGAACAAGACATGACATACATACACATACACTTTGAATATGTTGCAGAAATATAAAACACAAAGCACTTCAGTTTTAAACTTCTAGTTGTCCCTGCAAGGGATTCATTGGGAAGGTGAGCTGCAAACGTCAACAAACGTCAAAGGTCATACAGAAACTGGGGAAAGTCAGTGGCGAACAAGACCTAATGTATAACATACGTATAACTTAGAATTTGTTGAAAAAACATAACATAAAGCATTTCAATTTAAAACACCAAGTCATCCCTGGATTGGGAAGGTGAGCTGCAAACATGTGGTCGAAACAAATCATTGGTAACCATCCATTTCTTTGTCCATCATCATTTTGACTTAACCTCTAAAATCATTCACAGAGAGGTGTCTGCAATTTCATGTTCTTTTCAGTTTGGACCTGAGAACTGGAAAATGTTCTTTACCCAGCTCTGTACGTACCTTAGGCACAGTCAACAAATTTAAGTCATGCAATTGTAGGAGTTACATACATTTGCCTTCTGTACACTGTTGTTACACAGGTGAAAATGCGGCTCAGTATCGCCTTATAAATGATGTACCTTGAACTTTGTCTGTGAAGAGGGAATGACAATCGACATTCATACAGAGGGTACAAAGGCAAGACATTTCTAATAACTTTCTATCACCTCCACCTCAGAATACAGCCCTCCCACTCATATCCAGGTAGGACCCCTGAGAGTGGGTGTGGCCATGCTGGTGCTGCCTGTACATATGCCTGAGTGGAATGGGGAACGGTGATCGGGGGTCCTGACAAATGTGCAGAGGATAGGAAGAGAAGGAAGGATAGAGGGCAGGGGGGGTGGAGGAGGTGAGACAAGAAGGAAGAGAGGGATCCAGTGGGGGCAGGAGAGAGGGATGATGAAGTACCATTTCCTGCAGATAGGCCGTGCCAGGGTTGAACTGGGCGAATGAGCCAATCTCAGTGGGTGCTATCGGGGGGTAAGTGGAAGGCGTGGCAATCTGGTTCTGGGGATAAACCTGAGGAGGGAGGGAGTGGTTAGTCAAGGGTGAAGGGGGGATGTGAGAAGAGGCAGAAGGCTGGAAAGTGGGAAAGGACGCAGAGGGAACGGCCGAGCAGGGAGAGGGCTGGTGAGTGGGATTGGGAAGGGAGGACTGGGGTTGAGGAAAAGAAGACAGGGGAAAGGGCGCGGCAGCAGTCGGAGCTTGGACCTGACCAGGGCCAGGAATCGATAAAGCCGAAAGGACGGAGCCGGAGGAACCATTCGGGAGTGTCCAAGTTTGAACCGACGGTGAGCGAGAAGCGAAGGGGGAACGACGAGAGAGATAAGACAAAGGCGCTGCATGGGGAGAGAGAGAGTATGAAAGAGAGGGAGCAGGGTGGGATTGAGAAGGTGGGTGACCTGAGAGGTCTGTGGGAGACTGCGGGGTGCCTTGGCTGATGTTGGAATATGCGGACGAATTTGGGTAAGGGTACGCTGTGGGGTTGAACCCTGACAGCGGGACGGTCGGGTTGCAGATGGGGGCAGCTGGTGTAACCTGGTTCTGGGGAGTGAGCATGCAATGCCCGGTCACCCCATCCTGTTGGACGGTATGAGAGGAGGGAGGAGAGAGGGTGGGGAACGATGGGTCAGTGGGCGTTTGTGGGCTGAGCTGGTCGTGCCCTAGCTCTGAGGGAGGGGTGGAGTCATAGGTGGTGGAGGAAAGGATCGGCTGGGGGGAGGAGGATGGGGGCGATAAAGCGGGGTATGTGAAGCGAGTTGGCTGAAGCGAGGGAGATGTGGTGGATGAAGGGAGGAGGGAAGGAGATCTGGAAATAGTGGGAGGAAAGTGGACAGTTGAATAATTAGAAGTGGAGGTGGGTGAAGGGAGTGGGGTGGAGAGATCAGACTGATAGGAGGACAAAGACTGAGGAAGGGGAGCAGAGTTGAAAGGGGTGGAACTGACGAGAGCGTCTGGATACGCCTCAGTGTAAGGGGGAAGACTCATACTGACGGACCTGCGAGATAAAAACAGAACAGACAGAAAATATAGTTACTGTTACCTGTTGTGAATTGAACCGACTTACAACATCTGAACAACGGTGTTGAACTAAAGACGTGTGACCTTTTTCAAAGGTCAAGGGTGAACGCCTGCTTTCTCATCCAATGTGTTTTAAGAAGGAGGCAATAAGAATGATATTTACACTCATTTAAAAAATGTGACTGGTGAAATTACAGCAAAGTAGACATCCTCATTCTTGTCACTGATTTTATAGTGTTTCCTGTTCACATCAGTTTAGTAAAGGCAAGAGTATTAATACTCTTGCGCCGGCTTCAGACTATCAACATTCACATATTATAAACCTGAATGTTTCTGAACCCTGAACTCACCCGTCCATCATGCTGTCTGTGACTTTGTTGCCCGACGCGTCTTGCTGCCCATTTGTCAGATCAGCGTGGACATTCACTACAATGTCCGTCATCTGGGAGGCAATGAAGGCCTGGCCCAGCAGGTCAACAGCTGACCGCTGCTCTGGGGCCGGGCCCTCTTGGAATGGGCTGTCGTTGGAGGCGTAACCATGCACTGGGTCAGGGAGGCAGGGAAGGGAGGGGAGAGAAGACAAGCCCATGCTCTGGAGTCCTGAGGAGGACTGGGGCTGGAGTCCTGAGGAGGCCTGGGGCTGGAGCTCTGAGGAGGACTGGGGCTGGAGCTCTGTGGAGTCACACGGGTCACAACTCACTGAGAGAGGAGGTGGAGAGGGAGGAGGTGTCAGTAGAAGGATCAACATTAGGTCCTGTCTGAGGTACAGTTTAGTGGGTACTCAGTTCAATTCCCATGGGGACCAGTATGGAAAGGGTAAAGACAAAATAGTATATATATTATTAGTATATTTATTAGCAAAAGTAATAGTAATATGCACACTACTGTACTCTTTGCATAGGATCATCTTCTCAATTACTTATATTTATATCAAGAAGATTTTATGACACTATTTGAAGACCATTTTAAATACAAACACGGCATAAGCATAAATACATAAAAAATGGCACAAATTGTTATCACTACATTAAGGGATGATGTGAAAAAGGAGTTAACACTTTGAAAAGAAATGGAGTCCCATTAACCTCACCGATATCCAGGGGTTCACCCAGCTTCCTCTTTTGTCTCACATCCCTTTGTCTATAAAAAAGGGTAAATAGGAAATAGAGAGTAAATATAGGGGAATAAAGTCCTGCATTTGTCTGATGTGCATTCTTGTGCTTACCGACTTTGCTATACCTTTTGCTATTCATGCCGTCCTCTCTAAAGCCCTTAGCGAAGGGATTTGATTGAATCTTCAGTTCAGTGATCTGCCAACCAGAAACATGGTCAAGAACCAGAAAAAAAGAATATAAATACTTTTAATGTAATATTCCTTATATTTTAAAACGGTATGTTTTAGTAACAGGGTATTACAAGTATAAACACATTCTCAGATAAACTGGATTTAACTTATTCTCGTGAGTTTTTACATCAATAGTTTTGATGCATAAATTATTTATATTCACCCGACGATTCTTGAAGAATATTGAGTTTAGTGGAATCCCAAATACCAGCTTATTTTACTTTGCTCTATGTTTGTAAACAAGCACTGTACAGACTCAAAACATGGTTCAAATTATAATTTGGATAGCATCAGTCTTTCCATCTGGAGCTCGGTCTATGGGTTTCAGACATATTACATTTGTCCAGTTCCATCCCTCTGCTTTTCACAGAAATGGGGGCGGGAAAGATTCATTGTTATTTTTCTTTCATTGAAACAACAGTTTTCCTGATCCTCTAAGCCTAAATCATGTTTTCACATTGAGGTAGGGATGCAACATAAAACCACACACACACAAACATGCACATCCTCTTCCATCTTTGTCCTCCTACCTTGTTGTTCTGGTAGGCGGTGACAGTGAGAAACTGGGTCTCTGGGAAGACAAAAGAGTGCTGACCTCCTCCCCACCTCAACACATCCCTGGCCTCAATCACATGCACCCGTGGCTGGTATCGATGGAGGGAGTGAAGTATAATCTACAAGAAGGAAGGAATCGACAGCAATAAAAAAAATATATATATTATAGAAAGTTGGCTACGACGTGAGTATTTTCACCTTTAATAAAGGAGCACTGTGTAGAATACTTTCTCTGACAAGACTGAGTTTAAACAAGACTGAGTTATCTCCTCCTCCTTTCTCTTACTGAACAAGACAGGGATAGTGTTAGTTACACCAGGGTGGTTTAGAAAAAATTTAAAGGAAAGTTTTGAGTGAGGAACAGAAGTGTTCCATTTACAATGGTCTCTTAATTTTAACCCTTCTGTTCCTCACTCAAAACCTTCCTTTTTTACATTTTTGGAAAGGAAAGAAAAGGGTGCCGTGGCCTCTTAATTTTTTCCAGAGCTGTATGTCCCTGTTAATAAATAGAGAAATAAAGGCAGCTCCCTGGCTGTGATCCCACTCTCCCAGTGTGTCTCAGGGTGTCTCACAACAACACACCTGTAAACACTTGTGCATATTTGGAACATGAGCAATATATATTGAATAGTTCATTATTGATTATTATAGCAATATGTCAATTCAGTGGTAAATTCTGAACAATGATGAACATTCCTTGAATGTCTGTAATACTGCATTTCTATCGGCTACTCAATTACTCCAATCTCTCCCTTTCTTTGTTATACTCACATATCCTTGTGTGTCCAGTGTGTTGTTGGTTAGCTTAGCGCGGTGGAATGAGATGCTCCTGCTCTGCCAGTGAGCTCCGGTGGCCGGAGAGTCTGGGTGGATGAACACCCGGTCGGGCAGACGGGCTTCGGCTCCACCCACCACTTGCCAGGCGTCCCCCTGGAAGCGGTAACGTGAGGCGTCCACAGGTACCATGTCCAGCAGCAGGATGTAGCGCAGCGTTGGGTTCAGGCCCGACAGCTTTACCTTCAGCTGAGGGAACATCCGCCTTGGAGGAACAGGAGGTGGAGGTAAGCAGAGGGTGGAGAATTGATTTAGTCTGCCTTTTTGGAAAGGTGACAAAAGGGCTGAATTGTTTGAATGTGTTTACATATCATAAAGACAGAGAGTAAGAGAAGGATAATGATTTCACCTTACAGTACATTTCCGTTACTGACCTAGTAGTGGATCCGTAGCGGTGGACATACATTTAAATGAAACTACTGGAAATGGGAAACATGTTTAAAAATGGTATCACTTCTCTCTTCTCCTGCTACCTCTCCATCAGGGAAATATCAAAGCATGTGGGGCCATATCATAACATAACAACCGCTGTGTGGGTTGCTGGAGGGCAGCGCTCACCTGCCCTTCTTGGTGATAATCATCTCTGTGCCCACAGAGCTGAATTGCTTCCACAATGAACTATTCTCCAACTCCAGCTTGACGGCGTCCTGCTGGCCTTTACAAGTTGGCTCGCTCGGAACAGGGGGCGGGGCCAGAAGGTGAGGGGGCATGGCCCGAGCAGCCATGTCACAGGATGTGGGGTAGAGGGATATGTGGTTAGGCGGCTCCCTCTCTGTGGGTGGAGGTGGGTTTCAGCAGCAATTAGAGTTCATCATTTGTTTTTACAGATGTCATTAAGGGCTCAGGTCTTTCCCATTACAATTTCCCATTACTCAAGTTTATGAGTCATTCTAATCCTTCATTTGGTGCTGGTCAATGAATTTAGCACATAATACAAATACTTTGATATTTCTAACCATATAGGCTACTTTTATCATGGATCAATGGTAACGATTGAAACATGGAGAACAATCCATTTCAACAATGATCATTATTTCACAAGATAATGAAATTAATTCAGAAGACTTGATTGTCGAGGTGCCACACAAAATACGTTTATATCTTTGCATGCATACACAGCAATGATTTCACACACTGATGCAGGCAGATAGTCATGCATACAAACAGAGACACATAAAAGCACACAGACACACAAATACCAACACACAAGCACTCACCTATGAAGTAGCAGTCTCCCACTCTCTGGGGCCCAAGGGCCAAACTGGGATACATGTCCAGCATCTCTGTTCCCTTTCTCCTCTTTCTCTCTATACCTCAATTTCACTCTATTCTCACACTGTCCATCTGCTATTAGCTAGTGTGGTTATTCTCCAGAATGAATGATCCTTAATATTTCCTGTCCAATACTGTCCTTGTGGTTTTCTCTTGGTTCTCTTTGGCTATGATTACCCTTTTATTTCTTCTTTTCAACTTTAATCTGTCTATCATATGCTTCTCTCCATTTCTCTTCATCAAATGTCCCTTTCACTCTGGGCCTTTGTGCTATATAGGCGATAGGGGCTTCACACGTCAGGCCAAATGGCCAGGTTTTCACACTTTCTTTTTACCTCTCCTTAGGACCAACCTGGAAGCTGCAGTCCCCCTCTCTCGTCTTATTCTCTACCCTGCCCTCTATCTAAACAGACTGCAGACTAACACAAACACAGGACAGAGCAACATCCAAAAGGTTATGTGGAGAAATTGGGTCGGTTTAAAATGTGTTGAAACCCCAGGAAACTTCCTTCAACGATTCAGTTGTATAATGAATTTGAATAAAACAGCAATATGAGTCTCTCATGATAGACTCTGGGACTTTGTTAACATAAGCGTTAATTTAGTTCTCTAGCACACACTCCTGTCCAGAGCAAATCATTGAGTATAATGGGTACTATAAACAAAACCATTAAAAGGAAAAATAAAGGAAGCTGAGAAATACAGTGCCTTCTGTATTGGGACAGGAAAGCATAATTTATTATTTTGGCTCTATAAGAGAGACAGTTTAAGTGGCAGACATACATGCCCAAGCCACAACTCCCCTTTTTCATTTTACACTAAAACTAGTGCTTTGCACCTTGCAGTGCTTTTCTGGTCTATTCTTCTGTAGATGATATTGGCTGACACGGCTATGTAAACAAAAATGCTCAAATACTATTTTCATATATTAATCTCATAGTAATAGAATTTTTAAATCCTTATTTCAGTAGAGAAAGAATGATTACATATCCCAATAGTCACAGAGGGCACTGTGTACTGTATATTATCCTGCCAACCATAATATTCAGCCGTTTATTGAATTTCCGATGCAGAAATGACAAACTCACACAGAAATTGTTCATATCTCCAATTTACACACATGCACAAACATACACTCTCTAGTCACATTTTTACCCCACTGAATTGTCATAGTCCCACAAATCACACTGTTCTCAAAAGTTGATATGACCTACTCTAAAAGTGACCGCACCTTGTCTTAGACAGATACCCACCCATCAGAATCCCAATCAAAATGAAATGAAAGTGTGCAATTGGTAGTGAACTGGACTGTTCTCTGTGTTAAAATAGGACATAATTAGAACAGTCACTCTAGAATTGTTTAATAGTCACAAATTTTGTCTTCTAAACTAATCATTGTTTTTCAAGGTTGGACGTTTCAGAAGTAAAATGATAATATAGATGACTAATCATGTCACTGGAATGAATATTATATTAGAATCCACAAATTTGCATTACAGTCAAAAGGATTTCAACTATTGGAAGGTCACTGCCAGGCTGCCCTTGACTGCTGACACATTAGCAGTACCTTGCTATTTGTTTAGACAAACCTGCAGCCAATAAGCATGGCAGAGACTAAATGAAATTACAAGTCTGCACCAACACCTAAGACTGGTCAGGGGTGACACAACGGACTGCTATTTGAGGGCATTGTCCACAAGTTCTGATTCATGTAGTGTTAATACTGATAACAGTATTATCAGTATCAAACCAGGCTTGTCTGAAAGATAGGTTTGTAAATTTGTGAAGCAACCTCAGTAGCTACCTGGATGAGGAGGCGCTCATGTCTGGCAATGTACATGTGCTTATATGAAGGGCAACACACTCCATTCCTTTTCTTTACCTTTTATTTCACCTAGTGTGACTAATCACACATTCTTATTTTCAGCAATGACCTGAGAACAATTTGAGTTGCTTAGCTCAGAGACAGAACGACAAACGTTTTACCTTCCCAGTCTGAGTATTAGAACCAGCAACCTTTTAACTGCTGACCCAATAGGCTACCCCACCACTCTAAAATGTGACTTAGTGTGTAAAATACAGAATGGATCATGGTTTGTGGGAGAACTAAAAGGCTAGTTTTCATTATGTTGGTAGAACCTGTGCTTTAACTGTAAAAATTAACTGTAAAAACTTTCATATGGCACATGGAGTGAGAGACAGATTGGTCTGCACAATTTAGAGCAGCAGGTTTCCCCTGCAGACTGAGGCCAGTCCAGTGATGTTTTGCCTGCATCTGCTTGGTAACACACACCCACTCCACCCCCGTATACACACCTATTTTGGGGAGCTACTGGCTGGTCCCCTGTGGTCATTTGATAGCTAATGTCTTCCTTTCTCTCTGACTCCCAGTAGGGATCCAGGGGTCGTATGCAGGTGGAAGCCTGGGACAGAGCCAGTTTGGTCCTATTTTGCCAGTTTGGTCTTTACACAAACAAGGATGTCTAGAATTCTCTAGAATTCCAAGAAGCATGGTGTAAGGCCATTCAATAGCACACATGGAAATAGGTAAAATAAAGAATCATTACCCAAATGTTCCTGTTGTTTTTATGTGCATAGACTTTGTCATGCTGAATCAAACTGAAAACATTTGCATTTTCCAAGTTGCAGTTTGACATATTGGTTTTGTGAGTCACAGCACATTCCACAAGGTAAATGTTATTGAATGTTGGATTGATAGTGTTTGCATTGAGATTTACTGGTAGTGAATTATCCCTGTTGAAGTTTGAAGACTGAAATCTATTTAGAGCACAATGTATAATCTCCTATCTGATATTACCAGTATTCTCAATTCTACCTATTGGGGCCAAAATATTTATTTACAGTGACTTCTTTCAGTCAATATTAATTAATGTATATGTATTTTCCAATCATTAAATGTACTGTACCGAGGAGAGACCCAGGGAATGAACACAGAAGGGGAGTTCAATGCCCTTGTGTCCATTTTATTAACTAAAAGAGAGAGCTGAGATGAGGAGGTGTTGGAGAAATAAAAATCAAAAGCCTCCCTTTTATGGAGAGGCAGCTTCTTTGGGACGGCCTCCCGGTGGTGGTTTAGACGGAATGGGCGCTGGCAGTCATAACTTTGGCAGTGGCTCCAGCACCCACTGTCTCCTGGCCATCTTCCTCCTTGTCTTGTAACCTTCTCTTGTCCATTTTCTTTCTCTTTGCAACTCGCCTCCACCCTGAGTTACTCTCTCTGAGCCCTCAAATACCTCCTCAAACAACATCCCAATAGGAGGCAGGTGTGCAGGGACGGTGTTTTGATCTTTAATATATTTTGTTCATTCAGATTCGATGTGTGATTTAAGTGTTCCCTTTTTTGAGCAGTGTATTTCAAAGTTCAAAATCGTCACGGTACATTGTGTAACAAAATGACGTATCAGTGGTGAATGGAAACCAAAATCACCAACTGATTGAGGGCTGGATTCAAATTCTTTCACATCTGTCACATGCTCAGTGTGAACCTGCGAACCTGCCAATTCTGGTGTTCTCTGGCAAATACCAATTGAGCTACCAATTGAGCTGCCAGGTGCTGGGCTGTGAGCCCAGGTCCCACTAGAGGATGTCAAGCCATCATGCCACTCTCATGGAGTCTGTTTCTGACAGTTTGGTCAGAAACATGCACACCAATAGCCTGCTGGAGGTCATTTTGTAGGACTCTGGCAGTGCTCCTCCTCACCCAAAGGAGCAGATACCGGTCCTGCTGCTGAGTTGATGCCCTTCTACAGCCCTGTCCAGCTCTTCTCATGTAACGGCCAGTCTCCTGGTATCTCCTACATGCTGTTGTACTACGAGACACAGCAAACCTTCTTGGGACGGCACATATGGATGTGCCATCCTGGAGGAGCTGGACTACCTGTGCAACCTGAATGGGCTGCAGGTACCGCCTCATGCTACCAGTAATGACAAGGACACTAGCGAAACACAAACTAGAGTAGAATCAGTCAGGAAGGATAAGGAGTGTTTGCCTCTCCAGTGCATCTGTTTTCACTTTCCTTTGCACCAAAGGTGACATTGATTCACAATCTCCTATGCTTCCTAACTGGACATATTGATATCCCTGAGGTTTAATTGACTTGGTGTTATACTGTGATGATTATGTGTTACCTTTTTTGAGCAGTGTATATCTGAATTAGACTACCTGTGTAAACCACATAAAATACCTTAAACAAAAGCGTCTGCTAAGTGACAGATTTTAAGAAATCATATGTTTTGTAATTTGTGTTTGCTGACAGACCCTGAAAAAGTCCTGAATCTTATGAAAATGTAGATGACAATCATTTCCTTTAGAAAGTATTCAGACCCATTCAAATTCTCCACATTATATTTGATTAAAAAAAATCCCATTCCTCACACATTATAACAAAACAAAGATACTTTTAGAAATGTTTTCCCAAAAACTGAAATATCTCATACACATACGCATTTAGACACTGTGATGATTCTCCAATCTCAGATGTATCCTGTGTCCTTTAAACATCCTTGAGATGTTAATTGTGAAATGGAAGAAATGTGGATCCACCAAGACTCTTCCTAGAGTTTGTTGTCCTGACAAACAAAGAAACTGGGCAACTTGGTCAGGAAGGTCATCAAGAAGTCAATATAAGATTCTGAGTTTCTCTGCAGTTTTGGGAGAACCTGCCAGAAGGACAGCCATGTCTGTAACATAATCCAATCAGGCCTTTACTGTGGTGTGGCTAGAAGGCATATGACATGCTGCCTGGAGGACACTGAGAGCATGTCGAACTATTAGTCCAGAAGGCCAAAAAAGGTCCTGTATATTATCTTCCTACCAACCCTACGGGGAAATATGGTGGTGGCACCATTATGCTATCCGGACTCCTTTCAGCAGCAGGGAGACTGGTCAGGACAAATTGAAGAATGAAAAAAGCTAAATACAGAGAGGTCCATATAGAAAAACTGATCCTGCATATGCAAGACCTCACACTGATTTATCGTCCATCACAACAAGCTGAAGCACACATTTGAGTGGCTTCAGGGCAAGTCTGTGAATGTCCTTGAGTGGCCCTGCAGTTGAACATCCACTGGGAAACCGGGGTGTGTAGACTTTTTATATCCACGGTATATGCTGCTTGACAGTGACTAAAGTCAAAACCTTGGGTTATTTACAAAAACTTTATCATTATATTGTGACACAATGGGAGTTGTATGATACTGTGAATAAATTAATAAATTAACATGACTGACTCTAACCAGTTATTTCTTTACATGCATTTACAATGTATTTCATAGAAATTATGGTAAATACATACTATACAAATCGGCTCTTGTTTGTTAAAGATATTAGTCTTTTCACAGTAATTAATGTAATGCAATAAGGCCTAGACTGGTGGTTATGTTGATTTGCTCCCTATTTTGCCAAAGATAATTATTTAAACTCACTATAACAAGGAGATTCTCTGGAAAACAATGTCTTGAAGGTTAATTCCATGATGTGTTGATGAGAAATGCTTAAAGTTCTGCATATTCATATATTTCCTTATTTTAACACATAATATTCAATGTTAAAATATTTGACATGCATTATATTATGATATTGTGAGGAGCACAAGTTACATATTTCATGAACATATTCAGGGCACATATGTAAATATATGTATGTATATGGAGTTTTCCGTGTGGGCAGTCATTTAGCAGACACTCTTTTCCAGAGCAACCTAGTTATTTTAATACATCAGATCAGAGCGTTTCAGAAAGAAAGAAAACAAACATTTCAATTAGGCTGCATGTGTGAATACAGACCATGTTTAGCAGCACCAGGCATAAAAAGAGCATAACAAGGAAGGATCGTGAAAGACAGAGAAAAATCAACCTGTTATTCAAGTGCCCCAGGTGGTTAGAGGATCTAACTAGTAACCAACAGAAAACCTTTAAACAATGTATCAGGCAAGAAAAAAACATTATCTCTCATTCTGTCCCTGAGCAAGGCAGTTAACCCAAATTGCTTCCTGGTTGGACAAAGTTTGAAAGAGGTTGCGTTAAAAGCAGAAGTGAATTTTTAATAGGACCCTGTGTGAAATAAGTCTTTAATTCAAGCTCTGGCAGGCATTCCTTGCAGTCCAAAATAACAGCTGGAGAGGGATTGGCTTGAGTGTTGTGCTTGTAGTTGTTATCATTATCCATTTGAGGGGGTTTGGAAAGAGGATGAAAGGCAACCAGGAAGGGAAGTGGAGGTGAGAAGTGAGGACACCTCCGTCTGTCTGCCCCAGGTCATTACCTAGAGATTACCCTCATCAGGGGAGGGAGTGTCGGCAAGTGTGAAGTGTGTTAATGTGTTTACAGGCCAACAGGTGTGACGGGGATACTTTGGGACCGGGCCTCCATTATCAGCAATGATAGGCCCCATTTCCCTCACTGGGTTCGGTTCACGAGTACTAAATGGGATGGCAATGTTTGTTGGTTTGCACAGAATGTCCCACCAAGATTTAACTTCAGCATTCAACCCAAACCCCTTCAAAACTAAGAAGTGTTGTGAGCTGTCAGAGCTCAGGGTGCAACAATGGTTGATTGTCTTGCTCATGAAAGGAAAGGCAGATTCAGGGATACGATTTGGCAACTGTTTCACTGGTCAGATGCCCTAACAGTTGGGCTACCCAGCCTACTAGATTCAGATGGCAGTATTGTGTACTTCTGACAGGGTTTGTTAACTGTTGTTCTATAGCCATTAGCACAACAGAACTGTTTGTCATGAAGGTGCTAAATACTTTCGGTCTCCACGGTGCTAGTGGCAGTGTTTTTCTGTGAGGGCATGTAAACATTTTTGAAGTCCTTTTTGCAAATGTTGTAAATGTTTTGTCTGAGAGCATTAATAATCGCGAACCCATGTGCTTTTTGAGCCTTTTTGCTAATTTCAAATGGAGTGATGGGTAGTGTATGCACTTTTACAGATGGCCTTATTTTCATTCTTAGTATATTTCTAGTATATCCCCCAAACTGAGTTTTGATACTTTATTTTGTTACAAAGCTGGTTATCACATTTCTTGGAGACGCAAGAATTTTCTCTTTATATTTCATCAATTATTTTTCATCAAAAGAAAATACATAATTAAAACACTTTGGGTTATCACCTGACAGCAGAGTGAAATTCCAGCTATCTTCTCCATTAATACAAACATCCTTGCTCGAATATAATTCTGGCACACTCAATTACATAGGTAGGCTTACAAAAACAAGAAGGATCCATAAGTCAATTAGTGTGCACTTGAATGGGAATAACCATTCTCTTAACAGTATTTCTAATATAGTGGGGTCCAGGTTCCTCACAAGGATTACAGTTAACTGTTACTTAAAGTACAGGTGCATCTAAAAAAATAATAATAGAATATCATAGAAAAGCTTATTTTCTTCGGTAATTCACATCAAAAATGTCAACCTGGGAAGAGCTATAATCAGCTAATTTACTCCCTGAGACTTCAGTACACACAACCACAATCATGGGGAAGACTGCTGACTTGACAGTTGTCCAGAAGACACTCACTGACACCCTCCACGAGGAGGGTAAGCCACAGAAGGACATTGCAGAAAAGGCTGGCTGTTCACAGAGTGCTGTATCAAAGCATTTTCATGGAAATTTGACTAGAAGGGAAAAGTGAGGTAGGAAAAGATGTACAGGCAAAAGGAATGACCGAAGCCTTGAGAGGATTGTCAAGCAAAGCCGATTCAAGAACTTGGAGGAGTTTCACAAGGAGTGGACTGAGGCTGGAGTCAGTGCATCAAGAGCCACTACGCACAACCAGAGACAGCATCAGAAGGGTCATATCTGGGCAGAGGAGATAAATAACTGGACCGCTGCTCAGTGGTCCAAAGTCCTCCCTTCAGATGAAAGTACATTTTGCATTTCATACGGAAATCAAGGTCACAGAGTCTGGAGGAAGAGTGGAGAGGCACAGAATCCAAGTTGCTTGAAGTCCAGTATGAGGTTTCCACAGTCAGGGATGATTTGGGGAGCCATGTCATCTGCTGGTGTTGGTCCTCTGTGTTTTATCAAGTCCAGAGTCAATGCAGCCGTCTATCAGGAGATTTTAGAGCACTTCATGCTTCCATCTGCTGACAAGCTTTATGGAGATGCTGACTTCCTTTTCCAGCAGGTCACCTGCCCACAGTGCCAAAATGTCTGGTAACTGGTTTGCTGCCCATGGTATTACTGTACTTGATTGGCCAGCCAACTTGTCTGACCTGAACCCCGTACAGAATCTATGGGGTATTGTCAAGAGGAAAATTAGATACACCAGACCGAACAATACAGATGAGCTGAAGGACACTTTCAATGCAACCTGGGCTTCCATAACACCTCAGCAGTGCCACAGGCTGATTGCCTCCAAGCCACACCACATTGATGCAGTCATTCGTGCAAAAGGAGCCCCGACCAAGTATTGAGTGCATCAATGAACATACTTAGGGAAACTTTGCAGGTGTTTTGAGTTAATTAGCTGATAAGAGATCTGCTCAGGTTGACATTTCTGTATTGTAAATGTTTTATTCTAATGTTTTGAGGTACTGGATTTTTGATTTCCATGAGCTGTAAGCCATAATCATCAAGATTGAAACAAAAAGGCTTGAAATGTTTCACTTTATGGGTAATGAATCTACAACATGATCTAAACTACAGAAAAAAAAATAAAAAACTTTTCCACAATATCTGGCAATTCCCAAGCCTGCTTAGTGAGGTACATAAAATAGGACCAAACAACACAGAATTAGTTCATACAATCTTTATTATTGGAAAAGCTCCATTTGCTGCAGTATGAACAGTATGATTAGAATATCAAATATCAATATGGACAAATCATTTGTTCATTCGCAGTACAGAACCGTATTACGTGTAATACTATCCTTGACTATGTGACTGTACATTACCTCCATGAAATATCCATCTCATTCAATTTGCCTGCAGTGGACAACAGCTCAAGTCAAAGTTTAGTTTGCAAACCATAATAGGTGGCGGTTTATGTAGGTACTAAATGAATCACCCATGAGGATAACCTCGATCAGTTGGGACACATTACTCCTGTATTCTCTTAGCACTGCATCGCTTATGAAACCATTTGACGTTCAAAAACTGTTACTATCTCAGACCACCTCAAGGGGGTCTCGGTCAGCCTGCGAAAGTGCAACAGTAACGGTGTCAGACAGGCGCACCTTCAGCCTCTCCTTGACCACAGACAGGAAACCCCGCTCGCTGTTGCTATGATCACTAAGAATCACACTGCAGCCCGACGCGACAGCATCCAGGACCTCGTGATGGGACATCTCCCCTGAGATTGAAATGAGGCCAGAGGTCAATGACTGTGCAAATAAAAACTTCAGTCACGTGTGTATATACAAATGCATGCATGATCATCGCCCACTAATTATTTGGACAGCAAATTTTATATATATATACATATGCACGCACGCACTTGAAAACCTGCGACCAATGAACCCCAACAGATACTAGCTGTCTACTCTGATGGTGCTCTGCCATACCTGTACTGTAGCTAAATTCAGGTACTGTATGTCCTTCTAACTTAGATCTAATTTTCAGCACATGAAAGGCATGTTCTTTGGATTTAATATTGGAGATTGACCAATGAATTTACACTGATGAGCCAAAACATTATGACCACCTGCCTAATATGCTGTTGGTACTCCACGTGTGGCCAAAACAGTGCCAACCCACCGAGGACTGAGCTCTACAAGACCCCTGAATGTGTCCTGTGGTATCTGGCACCAAGACATTAGCAGCAGATCCTTCAAGTCCTGTAAGTGGCGAGGAACTCAATCGGATTGAGATGTGGGGAATTTGGAGGTCAGGGCAACATATTATCCTGCTGAAAGATGCCACTGCCATACCGCTGCCATGAAGGGGTGTACCTGGTTTGCAACAATGTTTTGGTAGGTGGCCCGTGTCAAACTGATGTCTACATGAATGCCTGGACCCAGGCTTTCCTAGCAGAACATTGCTCAGAGCATCACACCAGCTCCACCAGCTTGTCGTCTTCCCACAGTGCATCCTGGTGCCATCATTTCCCCAGGTAAACGGCGCACACGTACCCCGCCGTCCACATGATGTAAAAGAAAACAGCCTATACTACACAGCAGGATTTGGGGTTAGTGGGATAACTTCAGGTTGAACCTTGGTTTGTTACTGGATTACATCACCATGGTAACTTATGCTGCACACCTATCCTGCTTCGGAGCATTACAAATAATAAATAATAATAATTTTGTTAAGCATCAATGTTCAGGTAAAGGAAAAATAAGGAGTGTCATTGTTTGGTAATACTGGTACATTGCCTACATGGACACCATGGATTTTCAGAAAAAGCTTTAGGCTGGACAATTAACAGGAATTTCTTTTTAGCACATAATTATAAAAATATTCACACAGCACAGGTGTCATAGTTGAACTATCTTTCTCCAATCCATGGAGTTCTATCAAATGCACACTGATGTTTCATTTTTTCACTTGTTGAATTAATTTTTTGCTCCCAAGACCGCTTAACACTGCCAGGGTTGCAACTGAAAGAATACAGAAAAAATTAATGCCATAAAAATGTATCTAAACATGTTAATTTAATGGAGTGTACAATTGGACTTATAGTCAGATGTAGTTGAACCTTAACGACGGGGCAGTGATATTGACAAGCCTTGTAACTTATGCATTTACACTGTGGCAATTATTTTGCCAGCTTTCCTTACCGCTTTTGGCAGCTGCAACCGTGTTGCTTTTATTTATATATATTATTAAATATATTTATAATATATATTATTTACATATAAATAATACTCTTCAGATTTGTCTAAAATTACGGTTTGCTCCTCTTGAATGAAATATGCGGCTCGGTCAGACTTGTCCATGTTTGTGATTGGTCATATGGGATAAACATCACCCCTTTTAAGGAAATGTGCTTGCTGCTAGATTGGGAAAACCTTGGGTGATTTAACAAATTGATAACCATCATCGTGTCACCACTTATGCAGGATTGTGGTTGTTAGGCTTAGTGAAGCCAGCTAACGAAAAGAAATCCAGGGCATGTTGACCTTGCTTCGTAGTATAGGCCTCAGGACTCATCAGACCAGGCCACCTTCCTCCACTGCTCCAAGGTCCAGTTCTGATGCTTGCACGCCCACTGAAGGCGCTTTTGACAGTGGACAGCAGTCACCATGGGCGCTCTGACAGGTCTGCGTCTACACAGCCCCACACGCAGCAGGGTGCGATGCACTGTGAGCTCCTCACGTAACATTCATTAAAGGTTTCTGTGACTTGTGCCTTTGTGTGCCCAACACCCCGCCGCCGTGCGTGGTTTGTCCCTCCTCGGACATCTGTCAGTAGGTACAGACCACTTACCGGGAGCTCCCCACTTGCCTTGGTGTTTCAGAGATGCTCTGACCGTCATCTGGCCATAACAATTTGGCGCTTGTCAAAGGTCTTTACTCCTGCCCATTTCTTTGCCCATGTTAGGAGAGGACCAACGTTATTTGTTTCACCTGTGAGTGGTCATAATGTTTCGGCTCATCAGTGTACATGTCAAAAAGGTTGATAGTATTCTCCCCAGAAATTGTATTGATTCAACCAGCTGTTGGTTCTTGCGAATATACCTGTAATGTAGAGGTCTGCTTTCACTCCATTCAGCACTGACCCTCCAGACCCGGCGCACACAGCTACAGTGCTTACAGTGGACTCTAAAAGGACAATCACACAATGACATCTTCTCAGCCTCTCACTTACGGTCAACCGGACACACAAGGCCAAAGGGAGAAGTGGTTAAATGCATCGGGGTCCCAATTGCCTATTGTCTTAAATGGGGCACTACTTTCGAGGTCCCATAGGGAAAATATAAAGTACACAGGGAACAGTAATCTAACACCAAAAGGTAAGAGATGTAACAAAAATGACAAGTCACTGTGGTTAAAAGCATCTGTTAAATGAACAGAATGCTATGTGTAATGTCTAGCTTCTCTCTCTACTACCTAGATTCCGCTGGGTGCCGAGGGCTAGCCGAAGGTGATTCAAGCCCAGGTGTGATTTCATTCGCTGGATGGCTGTTGCCACAGTGATGGACTCATCCAGAACGCTGAGACGCCCTTGACCATGGCCTGGTAGAGGAGGCTATAGAAAGAGGAAATGCCTGGTTCATATTGGTACAAAGCGAGAGAAAACAGATTGAAACAGGGAGGGACTGCCTGAACTTGTGTGACCTTGTGATTACAAACTTGAGGTGGGCATCCCACATAAAAAGGCTGAAAACATTGAGCAAAAAAGAAGACCAGTTCTGTACTACTCTCTCTGTTGCAAACTAACCCTGTGGATTCTGACACAGGACAGCAGGAAGACAATCAGGGGCAATGAGAAATGTAATGTCTTGATCAAGTTGAATTTCCAATGAAATAATACCCTGAAAAGTATAAAATTCAAATACAAGATAATTTAGGATTTCCTAAAATATACTGTCCAGGCAAGAGATAAACAATTTTCAAAAATACTCTTAAGTGTCTTCTTATATAAATGTGTTTTCAAATGCTATTACAATATTTCAAATGCTAATAGAATATCTTATCATTAATCAAGGATCAACATTACAGTTTGACTTAATGCTTGGAGCAAGTGAATAAGCCTGCTCCGAGGTTGCACCAACACCCAATAGCTATATACGCTGCTCAAAGAAACTAAAGGAACATGTAATCATCACCGTATAACACCAAGTCAATTAAACTTCAGGGATATCAGTCTACCCAATGAGGAAGCATACGCGATTGTGAATCAATGTCACCTGTTTTGGTGCAAATGAAAGTGACAACAAGGTCACTAGAGAGACCCAAGCAAGACCCTAGCGATCTCCTTTTCCTTCCTGACTGATTCTTCTCAAGTTTTGCCTGTGTCCTTGTCATTACTGGTAGCATGAGGCGGTACCTGCAGCCCATTGAGGGTTGCAGATAGTCCAGCTCCTCCAGGATGGCACATCCATGCGTGCCGTCACAAGGTTTGCTGTGTCTCGTAGTACAAGAGCATGTAGGAGATACCCAGAGACGGGCCGTTACACATTGAGAGCTGGACAGGCATCAACTCATCAAGAGAACCGGTATCTGATCCTTAGTGCGAGAAGGAACAGGAGCACTGCCAGAGTCCTACAAAATGACCTCCAGCAGGCTACTGGTGTGCATGTTTCTGACCAAACTGTCAGAAACAGACTCCATTAGGGTGGCATGATGGCCTGACATCCTTTAGTGGGACCTGGGCTCACAGCTCAGCACTGTGGAGCCCGACTGGAATGGCCAGAGAACACCAGAATTGGCAGGTCTGCCATAAGCACCTCTTTCTCTTCACAGATGAGAGCAGGTTCACACTGAGCACAGGTGACAGACGTGAAACAGTCTGGAGACGCCGTGGTAAATGTTATGCTGTCTGCCACATCATCCAGCATGACCGGTTTGATGGGTGGGTCAGTGATGGTCTTGGGGAGGCATATCCTTAGAGGGTTGCACAGACCTTCACGTGCTAGCCAACGGTACCCTGACTGCTGTTAGGTACCGGGATGAAATCCTCAGATCCATGAGTTCCTCCTGGTGCAGGAAAACGCCCGGCCTCATTTGACCAGAGTGTTTAAGCAGTTCCTGGATGATGAAGGCATTGATGCCATTGACTGGCCCTCATGTTTCCCAGACCTGAATCCAATTTATAACCTTTGAGACATTATGTATCGGTCCATCCAATGCTGATTCCTATGCTGATTCCTCATGATCATTGATGCCCCACAAGGTGAGATCTTGCTTGGAGCCCCAGACCGAGGGACACTGACCATCATCTTGAACTTCTTCCATTTTCTAATAAGTGCGCCAACAGTTGTTGCCTTCTTACCAAGCTGCTTGCCTATTGTCCTGTAGCCCATCCCAGCCTTGTGGAGGTCTACAATTTCTGTTTTAGATTCCGTCACAGCTGAAGTGTACCGATGATAAAAACGACAGACTTCTACATGCTTTGTAAGTAGGAAAACCTGCAAAATCGGCAGTGTATAAAATACTTGTTCTCCCCACTGTATGTCATTTTCTTCTCAACGATGTACTGTAAATATTTTGAACTTCAATATATTTCGTTCATCGAGACCCGATGTGTGAATTCAGTGTTCCCTTAATTGTTTTGAGCAGTGTACATGTATTGCTTAATTTTTCAAATAATATCTCTCCGCTTCCAATTTCATCCAATTGGTGCTTATGGCCTTGCAACTTCCAGTAGGCTTAGAACAATCAAAATCAAAGACCAAAATGTTTGATAACTAAAGTACAGCCATAGACCTGTACTGTGTAAATAGCCAGGCCATTGTTATTCATTTTGAATATGTATGCCCTCACATCTTTAAGTCATTCTCAATTAGGGATGCAAAACCATCTTAATGTAATCCATTTAATTTTTTATGTTATTAATATTACTGTGTTTTACACCTTTTTTTTTTTTTACACCTTTTTTTGGTACTTTTATCTGTAATTAATGGGTCAGGGACTGTGGATGAAAATTACATTGATAGTCTCTCCCTGTTGTTAACAAAGCATGGGATCATTTATTTGTACCTTTTGTGTTTGCAGGATACTGAGAGACTGGCTGGGAGCAGCGTGTCGTAGCAGAGTCTGAACACTGGGGGTCAGTGCTAAGTCGGGACAGAGCAGGGTCACAAGGTAGCCACCGCTCTCAGATCTAGAGTCGGATAGGAGACATAGACAAGTAAACCAGGGCTATTTAATCTCTGGTCCTGGAAGGACAATTCATTGTTAATTGCACCTGTCTGTTGTCTCAGATTTGATGTAGTATGTCCACAGAAGGACAGGCTGGAAACTAGAAGCATTTCCCTTTTAACAGGCATGGTTACAACACAGACAGAATCAAAACCGACAGACAGGCAGAGAACAGACATCCTGACGAGCGTAAAGACAGACATGCACCAGTTCGACAGGCACACACAGACAGACAAGAGACAAAAGTTCCAAACAAAGACAGACTGGGACAAGGAAGACAGATGTTCCAGTACCTTACAGCATTGTGCTGTAAACTGACACCGCTCTTTGTCCCCTGCAGTTCTGCCATGATGGTGTTAAGCTCCTCCTGACTCCGGGCTGTGAACTCCAGCTGGTGGATCTGGGGAGCGCTACCAAGGGCTTGACTCAACACTGACACTTTGCCACTGCCTGAAGACAATCACAAAGGAAAAAGTATCTGTTACTCCACTTTCAAACATATACTTAGAAAAGTGGGAAGAATCTTCTACAGCATTCAGAAGTTAAAATATTTAATTGTTTGGAACATACAATTTGGGCAGAACATGATGAAAACATATAAAGTAGATATAACTTCTAAAGTGACTGAAACACCCACAAGGTACCATCAAAGCAAGATAACATCCAGTTCCTTTCACATTAAAGTAAACTTTAAGCAGTTGTTGAGGCTTGATCATTTTTGGTGGGGACTAAGCTTCCGCAGCCACCTGTACTTAACACAAAACTAGGTAAAACACTGACAGCAGTCTCTTACCTACTCCACCCACCAGCCAGTCATTCACACCTCCTTTGACACTGTCCCAAGCCGTGTGAGGAGAAAACACAGCTATTCCAGCAGTGATGGCCCGAATTGCCAGTCGCTGCTTCCAGTCTTTTGAAACCAAGCGTTTGATTGGACGAAACAGCGGGGGGTGGTAAGATATGATGAGATCACAGTTCATGGCTTCGGCTTCAGACATGACAGAGTCCGTCAAATCATTGGTCAACAGGATAGTTCTGATAGGCCGACCTTTAATGGGCTCGACCAACAGGCCGACGTTGTCCCAGGACTCGGCTAATGAAAGGGGGGCCAGCTGCTCCAGAATCTCGAGAACATCCTTTAGATCCATCAGAGTGGTTGGACGAGAAGAGTGGAAAAGTGAGCACAAGAGGGGGGAGCAATGCCTGAGATGGAGAGAGGTAGAAAATGGACAACACCAACTGTAAGAATGAGAGGGAGTAGTATAAAAGGAAGGAAAGGCGGACAATTTAGAGTAAGTAGAGAAAGGGGAGCGAGCAAGTGTTTGAGAAATGCTTTCTTGGCAGCTCCTTTTGCAGGTAAATGACAGAACACTCCGGAAAAAGCTGTATCCAGTCAACATTGGTATAGACCTGTGTGCAAAAGAAAAACACCCAAACTCATTGATATGAATAATTATGAATTAATACAATAATTTGCATCCAAAAGCGAGGTCAACCTACAGCATGTAGATTTATGCCCATCTGTCTTGTACACAGAGAGGGAAAGAGAACTTTTCTGTTCATCCATACCATTCTAGCATCTATTTGAGAAAGGATAGCACTACTGGGGTCACCTCAATGTTTGTCAATTTCTGAATTTTAATTTCGGATGACCCAGTGGAGCTTGCGTGAAACCAATTCATCAGGAAGGATTGGCCAATGAATTGATAAGTCCCAGCCAGCTGACTACATTAAAATAACAGATCATGTAATGGTGGCAAGGTTTCCTCCAAGCTATACCCTCTAACCATCTCTGATCTTGTGTTATCTATTAACTTATTCTCAATACATGTGTCAAAACACCCATTCAAATGAACTGATACAGATTTTCCAAATAAACATTCAGTAGGCTATCGCTTTGGCTGCTGTTGCCATTTAATTCATTGGTTACTAAGTGAAATGACGTTATAACTGAGATAATATAATCGCACGACTATCAGTATCAGCCAAAAAAACTTCAAGAGCTAGCAATGGCTAACTAGCTAGGCTAACTAACTTCGTTAGCTAACTCACCAACTAAATGGCTAAACAAAGCAATGCCTGCTGCGATTCAATTGCCAGCTATCTTCAAAACGTTTGTTGTCATACTGACTGGTTTGATGAATAAATCAAATAAGAAATGCAACTCTGTATTGGAAATAAAAGCATGCTACTACACTTACTGGTGGAATACAGCGACTGCACCTGACACTCGCGAGACTTCCTGGAAGAGCTTCTGAACCATACTCAAAAGCGTCAAAATAAGAGTCCTCCTTTTACCTAAACATGTAGTATTTTAGTATTGTTGGGCATTTTCTACTATCATGCCATGATAGTAGAAAATGCGAGTGCAATAGGTAATAGTAATGTTATGTTTTAGGTTATATTAGCCATTTGAACATTGCTGCATAGGATATACTCAAAACCTGGTCTGCGGGCCAATGCCGGTTCGTAAAAAAAATGCCTGCGGGACAATGACATATCACTCATGAGAAAGTCCCATTGATTGTAAACAATAGCCAATATTTAGCGGTTGGAACACACAGACTGCTCTCTGTTTCAATCCTACAAATTGGATTCTAGCTTTTGAACGGTTTCAGCAATTAGCTATTAGGAACCCTTATATTAAAAATATTATTTCATGAAAGCTGTATAGGACAAGATAAAAGGGACTGTAGCAACATCGCTATTCAAAGCAATTAACGTCTTATTTCTTTCAGCAAATTATACTTGATCTTATCCAACATTTTCGTAAACTTCACATAAACCTTTTGGCACAGCAGTTAATTCAAACCATATTACTGAATCCTTCAATTTGACTGTCCTACTTCCCATTATTTAGGTGTATTTTTTATTTTTATGAGAGTAGAAAATGACCAAATGTCAAGTTTTTTTGTTATTGCTTCCAATGTGTTCTAATGTAGAGAAAAACATTTCTTCATAGACCATGTTTTGGTTAAAACAATTCATTATTTAGTTAAAATAGTAAAATATATATAATATGTGTTTATGCATGTGGTCGTTAGAGGAAGATTTCCATCATTTTCTGGTCCATGGCACAACAACGTTTGAGATAGTCTTAAACAACAGTGTAAAACATAAACACATTAGCAACTGTTTAGTGATTTAAAGTTTAATATTCTTTATTCAATAATATCTGGAAATCATTAAATAATAGTTTTAATAGTTTTAATTTCAGTAACACTAGATGGCAGTCTCCACCCTGTTACTTTAAATTAGGGGTCTGAGGCTAATGTTCATAAAATGCTGCTTTGAATTGCTGGCTATGGTGTGCATTTTTTAAACAGGTCTAATATTGGATACACTTATGACAACCAGTCCTGGGTAGTTGACAAAAGCAAGTTTGTAGGTCATGATGTTCCGGTAAAATTTGTTTTAAGATCTATGGATAAGACATACATTTGAACAAGCTGCAATGACAGACTGTTTAGCTTTATTGATATCTTTGTTTCTTCTGACCTACCTTGAATACTCTACTTTGGCAACCTTAAATCAATCGATCCCCACCATCTCTCTGACCTGCTCTCCACCTGGACTCAACCCTCACCTCACCCGATGATCTCACAAACCACCTCAACTCAACTCCTTGTCTACCTCCCTCAACACTCTGGCCCCCCTCAAAACAAAAACTGTCACTTTTAACACCTCTTCACCCTGGTAAATCATCCGTCACAGTTCATCATGAAGCCTATAAACTCCATCTCACTGCCTACAAAGATGCCCTCATTGCTGCCAAATCTGCCTACCTTTCCACCATCTTCACCGACCCCTGTCAAAACCCCAGAACCCTCTTCTCCACAATGAACAACCTCATCAAGCCTCTGACCAACACCCTACCGACCTCTACTCCGGATCTCTGCAACTCATTCCTCCACTTTTTCGCTGACAAAATCAACATAATCTACCAATCTCTATCCCCTGAATCTCATCTCTCAGTATCTACTCCAGCACCCACCATGGACCCTCCACTCCCCATCTCTCCTGACCTCCCGACCCCTCCTCCTCACTGCCTCCTCTCCCAGTTTGACCCGGTCACTCCTCCTGAAATCTCCAAACTCATCAGCTCTTCCAAACCCACTACCTGCTCCCTTGACCCCCTCCCTACTCCACTCCTGAAGTCCTGCCTCCCGTCCTATGCCCCTACATCACTAACCTCTTCAACTCCTCACTGTCCCTTGGAACTGTCCCCTCTGCCTTCAAAACTGCTGCTGTCACCCCAATCCTTAAAAAACCTGTTCTGGATCCCTCCTCCCTCAACAACTACCGCCAAATATCCAACCTCCCATTTCTGTCTAAAACCCTGGAACGCATAGTCGCCACACAACTACAAACCCATCTTCATGCTAATAACAAATTAGATCCCCTCCAATCTGGCTTTCGCCCCCTCCACAGCACTGAAATTGCTCTCCTCAAAGTCCTAAACGACATCCTCACCTCTGCTGACACCGGTTCTCTCAACATCCTCATCCTCCTCGACCTGACTGCAGCCTTCGATACCTTGAGCCATAACATCCTGCTCACCAGACACAAAGACCTCGGTATCAAAGGTACTGCACTCAGCTGGCTCCACTCCTATCTATCCAACAGATCCCACTTCATCTCTCTCCATAACCACACCTCTGCCACAGTCACTCAAAGTGTTCCCCAAGGCTCCGTACTCGGCCCATCATCTACATCCTCCCTCTTGGTCAGATACTCCGTCACTTTAACCTGGACTTCCACTGCTATGCCGATGACACCCAAATCTACCTCAGCACCAAATCCCCCCACAATCCTCCCCTCTCCCACATCAACTCTTGCCGGTCAGCTATTAAAACCTGGATGCAACACAACTTCCTCAAACTCAACAGCAACAAAACAGAATTTCTCCTCATAGGCTCCAAATCCACACAGCAAACCAATAACCCCACTCTCACCATCAATGGCACCATTGTCTTCCCATCTCCCCAGGCCCACAACCTTGGCGTTTTCTTTGATTCTACCCTCTCCCTTGAGCCTCAAATCCATCAAGTCATTAAAACCTCCTTCTTTCACCTCCGCAACATCGCCAAAATCAGACCCTCTCTCACACCCACCGCTGCTGAAAGACTCATTCACGCCTTCATCTCCTCCCGACTGGACTACTGCAGCTCACTTCTCCTCGGCATCAGCTCTACCAACATCAACCGACTCCAACTGGTCCAAAACGCAGCAGCCCGACTCATCACCCGCTACAAATCCTGGCACCACATCACTCCAGTCCTAAAACAACTCCACTGGCTTCCTATCTCCCACTGGATCATCTACAAAATCCTGGTCCTCACCTACAAAGCCCTCCACCATCTGGCCCCCTCATACCTCACTGACCTCCTCTCCCCGTACCAACCCTCACGGTCCCTCAGATCCACCTCAGCTGGTCTCTTCTCCATCCAAAAATCCAACCTCTGCAGTTTTGGGGACAGAGCCTTCTCCAGGGAAGCTCCCAGGCTCTGGAACTCCCTCCCCCAAGAGATCTGCACCTCTGAGTCCCTCACCATCTTCCAGTCCCACCTCAAGACCCATCTCTTCACCTCTGCCTATCCGTAGCCCCACGCCCCCCTCCCTTCTCATCTGTGTCTGAATCTTGTCTTGTTTTGTTTGTTTTGTTCTGTTTTTATAATCTACCTGCCCTGTAAAGTGACTTTGAGTCCAAGAAAAGCGCTATATAAATACAATTTATTATTATTTTTGTTATCATTTGGCCAAATTAACATAATTTGTTTTTGCAAAAAAAAGTGTGGAAAGTTAACCTTCTAGTGGAAGGGCAGCACATTTATCTAAAAATATGATTATTATTATTTTAATAATTTTTAATAGTATTATAGTCTGCTTCAAAAATGTGTACATTAAAGTTCTGTGTTTCAAAACTATTATTGAAATATTTCCAATAAAGTTGCTTATTTTGGAAGAAAATCTACTAGAAAATCCCCCTAAGTGAAAATGTACATTCCTAATGGGTAAGTAGTCTAAAATAAAGCAGGGTGGCAGCAATCCTCAAACACAATAAAATCCCAACAAGCTTATTATTATTCTTTTCAAGACCACCTACTGACAGTGTCCAAAGCTCTTACATAGGGTGGTGCAAATCACCTAAACACCATCCAGGGTTTGTGGTGTAGATGTTGGACAGGTTTGCTTTGTAGTTGCACTTAAGCAGTAGGTCAAGCATCTGGAAGCTCAGTCGCGGTTCATGGCATTGGATCACAATATTGGATCTCAAAAGAGTAATTGGATTTGTGATGAGGGAAGAGACAGTTTGGTTATTTTATAATTGGATGTGTGATGTATTCAAATGAGGGGAATGAGGGAAGACACAGTTTGGTTATTTTATAATTGGATTTGCAATTTATTAAAATGAGGGGAATGAGGGAAGACACAGTTTGGTTATTTTGTAATTGGATTTGTGATGTATTCAAATGAGGGGAATGAGGGAAGAGACAGTTTGGTTATTTTCTAATTGGATTTGTGCAGAACAGCAAGGCCACCACCACAGCCGATGAGGATGGAGTGGCACAGGTAGATATAAATATATAGTGGCTAAAAAATTGTCTGATTGTTGCCAGGTGTCCGTAAGGAAAGGGAAGTCCAACTCAGTAGTGTGTATGGCCTTGTGCCTGTATACACTCTCGACAACATCTGGGCATGCTCCTGATGAGATGGCAGATGGTGTCCTGGGGGATCTCCAGACCTGGATCAGGGCATCAGTGAGCTCCCAGACAGTCTGTGGCGCTACTTGGCGCCGTCAGATGCACCAATACATGACGTCCCAGAGGTTCTCACATGAATTCAGGTCAGGGGAATGTAAGGGCCAGTCAATGGCATCAATGCATTCGTCATCCAGGAACTGCCTACACACTCTGGTCACATGAGGCCAGGCATTGTTGAACTCAGGGCCCACTGCACCAAGGTCTGATGATGGGTCTGTGGATTTCATCCCAGTACCTAAAAGCAGTCGGTACCGTTGCCTAGCACGTTGAGGTGTGGAAGATGGAAAATGTTCGCAATTTATTAAGTAACAGCTCCTTCAGTCATTAGCATAACAGTTCATTATTTCAGATTTAATTGTATATACGGGAACAAGCATCACGACAAAAATAGTACAAGTACAGAGACCAACACAGAGTGGTATCATGACAGTTGTTCTGATTATGGCATTTCAGGTTCAAGCTTATATTCTCTTACAACACTACAGGCAAAAATGTACATACAAAGAATTGTTGTTGCCATGATGTAGCGTAGAGAATGCAAGGTTGCATACATACGTAGATCCAGGAGACATAGGTAATAATAGAATGTCGGTTGCCCAGACAACTTGGTGAAAGCTCACACACGAAAACCGTGGCATGTTACTATTGGTGGTTTTGCTAACTCAGATCTCCCAATAAGGAATAGAGTCCTGTTCACCTCTATAATACAAGGAGCAGGAGCCCCACTGCTGCTATTAAGACGTACCCCCAAAACGGAGACTCCTTCTAGTTGTTTCTGCTAGGCCCAAGGCCTAGTCTACCACACATATATGGGGACTAGGAGCATTACTCAGCTGACATTCCATTCATTACTGCCCCTGAACACAGATAGAGACATCATGAGTTGCTGACAGGGAAAGACAAGTTGTTGAGTATATGCAATGTTTCAAGCATACAGAGTACGGAGGCCTTCTAACAGAAAAAATAAGGATATAATAATAAATACATTTTCTACAATTCCTCCCTTTTGTCCCAACAGGTACAAAAAACAAATTAATTTATTAATCTAGAAGTAATGACACCAATTATATTACAAGAAACCTTACTGGATCTTTACGACCAGAAGGTTATAATTACTTTACTTTTGCATACAATAATTAATGATGTTAAATTCAAACAAGTCATTTGATCATGCATTATCAATGATTACACAAAATAGAAATGTGTTTATTTGTTTCTGTTAGTTTTTGTCCGCTGGTCTTCCTTGATCTTCTGGATAATTGAATAGCATTCATGTGTATGTGTCGGCCGTTGACTCACCACACTGGACTAAGGCCCCTTCTAGGTTTGATGATTACCATCATGGTAACTCCAGGCTTTGAACCTGGTGTGGACTTGTGTTGTATGTCAGTGTAAATGAGAATCAGTGGGTATCAGTATGAACCAGGCAGAGTGAGGTTTTCCTGAAGCTTACAGATCAAATGTTAGATTGTTTTCACATTTATATATTAAACTGATCAAGGTTGTATCTGTGGATGTCAATTCTGCAACACAAGCACAGAAGAAACATTAGCAGACATAGAATTACCCGTTCTCCCTTCGGTCTTTCATCAAATTCTGTGTGACTATCCCCAGATCATCACTGACTGCCAAGCCGGTCATGCTGGATGATGTTGTTCACCACAGCATCTCCAGACTCTTTCATGTCTGTCACATGCACTCAGTGTGAACCTGTTCTCATCTGTGAAGAGAACCGGGCACCAAAGGCAGATCTGCCAATTCTGGTGTTCTCTGGCGAATGCCAATCGAGCTACACTGTGCTGGGCTGTGAGCACAGTTCATACCACCCTCATGGAGTCAGTTTCTGACAGTTTGGTCAGAAACATGCACACCAGTAGCCCGCTGGAGATCATTTTGTAGGGCTCTGGTGGTGCTCTTCCTGTTCCTCCTCGCACAAAGGAGCAGATACCGGTCCTGCTGCAGGAAAGATGCCCTTCTAAAGCCCTGTCCAGCTCTCCTCGTGTAACAGCCCGTCTCCTGGTATCTCCTCCATGCTCATGAGACTGAACTGGGAGACCTTGCGACGGCATGTATGGATGGACTCCCTGTGCAACCTGAATGTGCTAGTACAGTGGTGCACATTTTCAATCAAACACTAGTCGTAGGAAAGATTCCTAAAGCCTGGAAAACCGCTTTTGTTTTACTGCTCCATTTTGATTGTAATGAAGTGGATAATTATCGGCCCATCTCTAGGTTTGCCTGTTTGGCAAAAATTCTAGAGTCATTGGTGAATAAAAACAATATTTTATTATTTCCTGCATTCCATCTGGTTTCAGACCAAACACAGTACTACGGCAATAGTATGTGTTGTAAATGATATTGCTAATGCCCTGACAACTGACAACAGCAAGTGCTATCAGTGCCACTGGAGTTGGTTAAAGGGATTCCACAAGGTTCTATACTTGATCCATTATTGTTTCCTCTCTACATAAACATAATCAGTGATGAGAAGACAGAGTAAAATTCAGCTATATGCTGACAACTCTGTCATGTACTGTACTGCTTTGATGGCTGACCAAGCATTACTGCAGCTGGAGACAGATTTTAAGAAACTACCAGGGTCTTTTTTTTATAACCTAGACTGGTTTTAAATGCAAAGAAAAAACATTTTATGATGTTTGATATGTCCAAAAAGCTGGTTGGAAATACACTTGCACTCACGTGCTTAGATGTCTCTCAAATTAATCAAATCTCTGCATATAAAGCCAGAGAGATCATCCAGCCATAGGGATTTTGCTGGATGATAAACTGTCTTTGCATGTTGATGAACTCTGTAAAAGGCTAAAGATCAAGCTAGGATTCCTCTATAGAAACAGAACATATGTGTTTTACACAAATTGAAAACATATTGTGCAAGCTACTTTGTCGGTCCTACTATGTCGGTTTGACTATCAGGATATCTACATGCATGCTACGGCATCCACACTTAAACTGTTGGATGCTACATAACATTGCACACCTATGTTTATTATGGGTGCTAGCTACAGAACTCACCACTGTAGTTCATATCAAAGTGTGGGCTGGACTTAGCTGTCCTTGAGACAAGAACAATATGCTCTCAACATTACAAAGTATAACTCATGAAAGCAGGTCTCAAGACTGACTCACTTGAGGTCCCCGCAGACGTGGCTATGACTGCCTGTTACGCTCCTTGGTTATGGAATATTCTGCAGACCAAACTTAAACTGGGGACTTTTGTCCCCCTTGCCCATTTTAAACATTTATTTATTTTTGTGTCTGTGTTACTTGGAACTGCTTTGGGTAATGCTATCAGGGGAATAACTTCTGTGTAAATGTAACAATCTGATCTTTGTGTTAACTTGTTTTACCTTAACTGATTTCTAGTTTGTGTTTTACCTAAATTGTCTTTTCCTAGCCTATAATCTATGTCTGTTCCATTTGCAGCTGCACTATTGGGCCTGGGCGGGCCTTAGCTAGACATTTTTTATTTACTCTATGGCCTGCCTAGAGATTTGTAAGGATCTGGATCGAAACAATACCCAATCATGTTTTCCTTCTGTAGTTAATATGTGAGAATGATCCTCATGAGACAATATATCGTTTGCTTATTTTATTTTCTCTTGTTTTACAATTCTTCTCTTAAAGAAAATAAATGGTTACACTTATCTAACAATTAATCCAGTCTCTCAACACTCCCCACACCTTCTGCATGTAACGTCTGGTCTGCGTAGCACAGCGGCTCCCCTTCCTCTCCAGCGCTCCACCTCGCCGGTGTTCCAACCACTGGCAGGAGAGTGATGGCCGCAGCACATCCCGAGGACCCACCTGTTTCCAATCACTGTTTAGTTGTGTAAATATTCTGTTGTTCACCTTCCGCACCTCACGGATTACCGTGAGTTGCTCTTGTTATTTCTTGATCCCGAAAATATATAAAGAAGTTAAATCATTATAGCTCTTCTTGTTTTCTCTTTTTGCCTCACTTTTACGCACTTGCTACAATTGCACCGTCACAGAATAATCTGTACACCCAGAGGCACTTTTTCTTTGCGTTCTTTGCCTGACAATATAGTGACAGAGAGGTTTTTGGAGTTTGTGGAAGTCAAAGATAAAACTGGACTCATCCTCTCTAAGGGTGAGCTGGAACCACTGAAGCTGGGAGAAAAGCTGATCGCTCCGACTTCTGATGATGTGGCTGTAATAAGTGGAAACGTCCGAGGGGTACAGACGCTAATGAAAGAGATATACACACATGCCCAGTTTGTTCACTGCTATGCTCACCAGTTGAACCTGACCTTGCAGCAACTTTGTTCAGCAAGGATGAGCATCCTGAAGGTGTTTTGTGCAGATTTAACTGCTTTAGCTGTGGTAGTTAATGTTGTTGTGTAGAATTTGGCCCAGAGGTAGCATATAGAGATTGAACAGAAGTGGTCCAAGAACTGATCCCTGTGGAACTCTGCATGGCATAGCCACCTTATCAGATTCATGATTACCAATGGTGACAAAGTAATTTCGGCCATCTAGATAAGATCTGAACCAATCAAAGACTGTCCCGAAGAGTACTACCCAATTTTCCAGTCTAGATCATAAAAGTATTCTATGATCTACAGTGTCAAATGCTGCACTGAGATGCTGCAACTATTATTTTATCAGAATCAGTATTCAGCCGTATATCATCTAAAACTTTAATCAGGGCCGTTTCAGTACTTTGGAGAGTTTGGAAGCCTGAAACTTGTCTAAGAGACCACTTGAGGTCACAACATTTCTGAGTTGATTGAAGACAACCTTCTCAATGATCTTGGATATAAAAGGGAGATTTGATACAGGTATATTGTTGTTCATTATAGATGCATCCAGTGTTCTCTTTTTTAGTAGGGCCATTAAGGCAGCTGTTTTTAGAGATGTTGGGAAAATGCCTGATAACAGAGAGCTTTTAACTATTTGCCATAGGTCCATTTTTATAGAGTTTTTTAATTTTCTTTATGTCTGATGGCATTGTGTCGAGACAACACGTGGAAGCTTTAAGATGTCGAACTGTTTCTTCCAGGGATTTTTGATCAATTGCATTAAATTGCGACATAATAACCAAGTTATGTCTTTGTGGTTGTGGTGATGGTACAGAGTCCTTAGATGGTGGGGGTTAAACTGTGTAGTTCTGATGTTCCGTCTAATACTTATAATTTTTTCACTAAAGAAACACGCAAATTCATTACATTTCACAGTGGACATGAGTTCTGATGCTATCTGCTTTTTTGGGTCTGTAAGCTTGTCGACCATGACAAATAGAGTGCGGGTATTGTTGATAATCTTGTTGATCATTCTCGATAAATGTTGCTGTCTGGCCCTGCGTAACTTATTGTTGAAGCTACCAAAGCTTTGTTTATAGATGTTATTCTGAATTTGAAGTTTAGTTTTCCTCCACTTACATTCCGCTTTCCTTACATTCTCTTTTCAGGGTGCTTACCATCAAGGTGGTTCTCCATGGTGCTTTCTGTTTGCTCATAGTTTTCCTTACCTTTACCAGTGCAACACGATCCATGACATTCAATATTTTGGCATTGATCCAGGAATACATCAACTGACTCAGCACTTATTGTTGGAGAGATAGCTATGGCTTCCATAAACTGAGCATTGGTACTCTCATTAATGTACCTTTTCTAAACAGAAACAGAGGTTAATGGAATATTCGGGGTGATGTGATTAAAAAAAGACACAGAAATGATCAGACAGGGCCATGTCTTTAATCATGACAGAGGAAATATCGAGACCTTTAGAGATAACCAGATCTAGAATATGGCCTTGAGTGTGTGTGCGCCTTTTCACATGTTGAGTGAGATCAAAAGTGTCAAGTAGTGCAAAACTTTATTTGGCATTATTGTCTGTACTATTATCTATGTGGATGTTAAAATCCCCTGTAATAATAAACAAGTTATAATTAAATGATATAACAGAGAGTAGTTCAGCAAAATCATCAGTAAAATTTGCAGAATATCGTGGAGGTCTGTAAATGGTTAAAACATTTTTTTAGGGTAACCTTTAATGTAAAACAGATTACCTAGTGTATTTTCTTTGCACTGGAATGTATCTTTGAAAAGGGCAGCCACTCCTCCTTCTTTCCTACCTTTTTGACACGTAATCATATAGCCAAAATGTTCAGGTGCTGCCACGTTAAAAATAATAGCACTACAATCTTCTGTTAGACTAGTAGGACTAGTAGGTTGACGTGTTACAGTCAACGGATTAGACAGGTTTACTTAATGGGTTGCATGCCCACGATTCCTTCTATTTCTAATCAACACAGGAATAGAGATACTGGGTCCTAGCTTGTACTCAAAATAGTCGGCTTTGCTATTTTCACAATAGCAGGGACCCGAAGCACATCACTGAGTATATTCTGTACTCGGTGGAAATCCATAATTTCTATGACCATCTTCATTTACTTATTTACATACTGCAGTTCGCATTAATGCATCATTATTACCATGAATTATCAGTAGCTCTTGAACTGTTTGAGACTAATTTGTTTCACTGTTTCGCTATCCTAACTTACAATTAAGAAAATGAATATCGCCTATGACTTAATTTACTAAATTAATAAATTTACATAATTAGCACGAATTTAGCCAATTGCAGTATCTTAAACTATTCAAGATAGAGACACCAAACATACTTTGTTTCACAGGGTTATACTATCGCGACTTTAGGGTCTTCAACTTGTTCTATGTAAACTCACAACTTTTGTAAATGTCTTTTCTAGTTGGTCTCAGGGATCCTATTTTTTTATAGCATTAAAGTTTTATTAGACAGACCATAATTGACTAAACTTTCAGAAGATGAAATTACCCATTACCTAGGTGTTGTTAGCCTTTCATTCCTCAAAGGAATTAAATCCGGACCTAAGGAAAGGGAGTGATAGAGGAGCTGTGTCTGGGATAGAGGAGATGGTTTAATAACAGAGAGCCTATGGTTTAATACATTACGGATAAACTACTATATAGCGCAGTGGGCATAATGAACTTCACATGTTCTTTTCCATTCCAGTCACTACAACCCATAGCCGTAAATCCTTCAGATTTAAATTTGGTTCAGTTGATTGTATATGTTTGTGTTATTTGGCGTGTATTGAAAAGCATTCTAATTCTGGTTATTTCATTCAGTACAAACCATAACCTCACATCCTCCAGATTTTAAATTGAGCTAATATGATATATTTTAGTGATATTTAGGTTTGTTTTTATATTTGAGTGGTAATCAAAGGGAAATTTATGAGCTTCATTCCATTTTTTGTCTTTTGATTTGAGATTCGAGACATACAGTATTCAGGACTTCAGAAAATGTTTAAAAAGTCTATCCATCCAGTATAATGTACTGACCAAGTTTACCTTATCTTGCTGTTATATCTCTTGATGGGAAAAATGCTTTCGATCAAGTATAACAACCCTACCTGAATCAGAATCAGAGTTTTATTGCCAAGTAAGTTTCACAACAAACAAGGAATTTGTTCTGGCCTGTTAGTGCAACAATTTATACAAAATAAATAAAAACAGTGGACTGAGCATAAAAACAGCACACTGAACATTAATTCATCAAATAAAATATGTACGGTGCAAGATTTGTCCAGTTGAGGGTTGTGTGTGTGTGTGGGGAGGGGTTATAGATTTGTCCAGTTGAGGGTTGTGTGTATGTGGGGAGGGGTTATAGATTTGTCCAGTTGAGGGTTGTGTGTATGTGGGGAGGGGTTATAGATTTGTCCAGTTGAGGGTTGTGTGTGTATGTGTGCGTGTGTGGGGAGGGGTTATAGATTTGTCCAGTTGAGGGTTGTGTGTATGTGGGGAGGGGTTATAGATTTGTCCAGTTGAGGGTTGTGTGTATGTGGGGAGGGGTTATAGATTTGTCCAGTTGAGGGTTGTGTGTGTATGTGTGCGTGTGTGGGGAGGGGTTATAGATTTGTCCAGTTGAGGGTTGTGTGTGTATGTGTGTGTGTGTGGGGAGGGGTTATAGATTTGTCCAGTTGAGGGTTGTGTGTGTATGTGGGGGCAGGGGTTATAGATTTGTCCAGTTGAGGGTTGTGTGTGTATGTGGGGAGCAGGTAGTCAGTTTGGTTCCGGGGGCATTTTAATGAGGCCTACTACTGTAGGAAACAAACTGTTCTTGTGGCGAACCTTCTGCCAGAGGGGAGAGTTCTGAATAGTCAATTTCCAGTGTGAGAGGGATCAACCCCAATCTTTGCTGCTCGCCTCCGCATCCTGGAGGTATGTAGGTCGTGTAGAGACAGCAGATTGCAGCCAATCATTCTCTCTGCAGTGCGGATGATACGCTGCAGCCGCCCATGTCTCTGGCAGTGGCTGCAGCATACCAGACAGTGATGGAGGAGGTCAGGAAGATCTATGTGATGGCAGTGTAGAAGTGCACCATGATAGTCTTTGGCTGGTTGAAGTTTCTGCTGCCACAGGAAGTACATCCCCTGCTGAGCTTTCTTTGTAAGCTTTCTTTGATGTTCTGCTCCCACTTGAGGTCCTGGGTGATGGTGGTGCCCAGAAAGCAAAAGGACTCCTCAGTTGACTGGGGAGACATCCAGGGCAATGGGGGAAGGGGGGGCGCAACTGGGTTTCTCCTGAAGTCCACTATCATCTCCCCCTCCACTGTATTTAGGGTGTTGAGCTCCAAGTTGTTCTGACTGCATCAGGACACCAGATGGTCAATCTCCCATCTGTAGGTGGACTCGTCTCCATCAGAAATAAGTCAGATAAAGGTGGTGTCATCCGGAAACTTCAGGAGCTTGACAGAGTGGTGACTGGGGGGGCAGCTGTTGGTGTACAGGGAGAAGAGTAGGGGGACAGAACGCAGACTTGAGGGGAGCCAGTGCTGATGGTCAGGGGATCAGTGCTTTCCATGCCTCACGTGCTGCCTCCTGACAGGAAGGTTGTGATCCACCTGGATGTGGACTTGGGCACTCCCAGTTGGGAGAGTTTGCCTTGGAGCAAAGGGTGGATGGAGAGACACCGTCAGGCCCTGCTGCTTTTCGGGGGTTCTGTCTCTTGAATAGTCTTTTAAAGTCCCCCTCCAGGATTGAAAGTGCCATTTTAGTGGCAGAGGTGGAGCTGACTGAGATGGGTGATTGTGAATGGGCCTAGATGGTGACTGGTGTTGATGGCTGGACAAACAGGGAGAAGGTAAGTTCTCCCTGTGTGTCCATACAGGCATACAGGCACTTGACTTCCACTTGACCAAAACTGTATTTAGCCTCTCTGAACCTATCTCTGTCCCTGCTCCTGAATGCCTCCTCCTTTTCCTATTGGCTATTCCACAGAAAAATGACATCGGGTCAGCTTTTATGCAGAAGCCCCTACACTGGATATTCATTGACTAATTCCTGTCATCATGATTTAGCTTCAAAACAGGGGTAAGGTTCACTATCACTGCTGCTTTTCTCTCTGGGCATGAGGTCTCATAAAACAATTCATGGTTAGAACACTGAAGATACTTTAAAGAAAATGTATACATAGATGACATCATCCTACATATATCTGAAGCTGTATCCAGTGTCCCAATCATACTTAACTACATTTATTTGATATCTCTGAATTTAGAATAAATTGTAACAAATATTTACAGATACAAAACCCCTCTTGTTAAAAACTCTCCAGATAAATATACGTACCCTGGGATTAAAATTACAGCCACCACTAGGAGTTGCTAGAGTGCCAGAAAGCCAGGCAATGGTTTGATTACCAACCCCCGAAACCCAGATGATACTGGCCCAGTGCAATGCCCTCGGCAGGACCCTTGGGCTAATCCACAAGCACGATTCTAGCTCTGGTCTCACAATAACACAGCTAACTGCTAGGCAGTGACTTCATCAATGAGCTATTCGGTTGCCACTCTTCACATGTTTTTAACAATCCACCAAGGCAATGAGTAGTTTGTAGCCCAAATGCTCTTATTGTGACATCCGTTTAATTTTTCAAACAAAATGTCCCTGACACCAGGAAAAATAAAACAAGAATATTCTGTCACCTAAACAAATGGAAGAGAATTGACAATGCCAAATTGACTACAGGGATATACAATTCAATTGAACTAGTGGAGAGATGGTAAGGGAAGAAATATTTAGTTTATTTGTGGTAAAAGAAAATAAATAATTGAACAGAAAAAACCTTGCACCAATAAATGTGTATCTAAATTCATATTTAATCTTCAGAACATTGCTCTGATCCACTCGACTGTCAAGAGACTAACCATAACACCCATAACAGTCCTGAGAAACTTTGAACAAAGTAATATTAAGCCTAATGAAATCGCCATCTCTGTGATCTAGTCTTTAGTTTTTTAACAACAATGAGTTCTTTACAGAATATTGCATAATATTATAAAAACCCCTGATGGATGATTGTACATAGAAAACCTAGGAAGGATCCCCTTAAAATGTTATTGTTACAAAGAAATTCCATCTGTATCCAAAGAAAGATAAGTCAGAAAAGGAGATAGGAGAGAGAGGTGTCAGAAGATTAGACCTTAAGGGCCAGTTGTGTGGACATAGATTAGCTTAGTCCTGTCCTGACTGTCCAAATCTTTTATTTTTATTCCAGGACTAGGCCTTATCTGTGGACCTAAGAACCCAAGATTGGCCATAAGAATGTAAGGGTAAATACTGTAAACAAGATACTGGATGATCTCAGTGTAAACAACCGTAGCCAGCACAGCGGCTAGGCTTGTTGAAATTGACAGGGAGCAGGAAGAAAGAGAGGATTTGGATAAATGAAAGCCTGTCCTGGATGTTAGAGGGATCAGGCAGAATTAGGGTTTAGGCCATCAGCATTACAGCACTTTAACCCCCCCCCCCCCATCCCCCAACCACACAAAAACACATATTTAGGAATCTCTGTCCTTGTGGGGATACAAAAGGTTGTTTCCATCCACAATCCTATATTTCTTTACCCCTAAAGAAAATAAACTAAACCCCTCACCAAGAAATAATTGTTTTCCTTTTGGAGAAATATGAAGGAATTCAATTCAATTTCCTGATCTCTTATCTGTGAGTAAAAAACTAAAAACATGCATATTAGTGAATAAAGCAAAATCTGGTAATTTATTGCTCTCCCATAAAAGTATGTCATTTCTTATTTTACTCCAGGGGAATAAAATAATGCACAGGAGGAAGCAACATATCTTCCCTTCCAAAAGAACAAACTGATTTACCTGTGTTTAGCATTTTTAGGCACCGACTTCACCCAATCATGATTCTTCAAATAATCATCAAAGTAGACAATTACCCAAAACCAGGAAAAACTGCTTGCAAATAAAATAAATGATACTGAGTTTAATTCACAGGAATTTGCCTTGGAGAGATTATTTTCTGCATGATTATTTTTACAGACAATTAATTACAATGTATTGAATTTAATTGTCCAGTATATCGGTTATCTTGCATCTGTATTTTGTATTCTTTTAATTATTTTCAGGATTTAGATTATTGACTTTATAATGTGCCAATGTAATTACCTATTTCTTTACGACAAAAATGTATGAAGAGTTGAAATGTCAGGAGCACATTATATTCTCTCTCTTTATTTCACTCTTTCTTCAACAAAAAAAGAACATGAAACTATACCAATATGCAGCCCTCTGCAGAAACCCCTGTATAATGTTGTGGTGAACCTGCAAGGCATCCATCTCCACACTATGAAACAATAAGTGCCACTACATTTCCAACACAGCTTTTTGAGTGCATTCCTTCTTCAATCTTATTTCACTAAATCACATACGTTTAGTCTGGAGTTGTAGGCCTATGGTCTGTGCACTTTCTAACAGCTGCATTTAATCGCTCAATTGCCTGTTTAACAGATGTGCAATAAATTGTTATGTCGGAGAAGGGTGTTCTGCAAGGGTATCTCTTCACTTTTGTTAATTGGTGCTATAAGCCTTTGCTTCCCAGCTGTCATCCCAGAGAAAAATCAGGCCCAGTCTGTCACGCATCCCACAACGTCATACCTCTGTAGAACAGCCTGCGTCCCAAATGGTCTTCTATTCTGTCCCATACTCCCTATGTAGTGCCCCGATCAAAAAGTAGGGCCCAATTTATGGAATACACTGCAGACTCAACCCATGTCCCAGCCAGCACTGTCTGTGTGTCTCTGTCCTGCCAGGGTACACTCTGATCTGTACTAATCTCAAATCTAGCCCTTCAACCCTTTGCCCCACTTGTGAAGATCTGAGAGGATTTGATTGGTGCAAAGCCTCTAGTGAAGTTAAACTTCCACCTAGCAAGGTGGAGCTAATTGGAGAAAACAGCGGGTAAAGAATGACACATTTTAAAGGTTCTAGATTTGAAGATGGGACTCTGTAACTGAGAGTGCTCTTTTTCCCCTGATGCATTTTTGGCTCCAAGAGACATTCCGTGATTTGGCTCTTTGGCTTTTGATAGCTCCAAATCCGATGTTTTGATGAGTTCCTCATGCCATATTTTTAGCATGAGAGGAGCTGTTAAGTCCCTGGCGAGTCCTGGTTTGGTCATGCAATCGCTTTCACCCTTCCAACATCCTTCCTATCTCTATCCAACCAACAACAAATCCTGAACCTTTTTAGCCCACAGCATAATCACAATAACCTTGGTTATTCCTAAGCTAAACCAAGCAGCCATAGGCCATGATCGCATGTAGATTTCCCAGAAACTCAAATTCCATGTCCATGTTTGGTGAGACATCAGAGATTACATTTTTGGTGTCCACTGGTGTCTGATTTATTTCATTTGAAGAGTAAATTCTTTGCTCCACTTGTTGTGTATGGTCTGCATAGATTGAAGCAAATCAAAAGTTAATTATTGTAACAATATTGATATAACTTATTATTTTAAAAAAGGAAAGAAGTTACAGCTTCTATATTTTAAGAGAGACTCTGAGTGTATCTTTCTGTCTGACAGATTCTTTGCTAAATCAAATCTTGCGGGTTTCATCTTTTTGGCTTTTAATAACTCAAAATCCAATGTTTTGACCAATTTGTGATGCCAAATATTTAGCAAGAGATGTGCTCTGTTAAGTCGCTGGCAGGTCCTGTTTTGGTAATGCAATCGCTTTTAACCTTCCAACATCCTTTCACTCTTTATCCAACCAACAACAAATCCTAAACCTTTTTACCTCACTGCATAATCACAATTACCTAGGTTTCTATACACATAACTTGTTTGTTTGTGAAGAAACATAGTCATCTTAATGGTTATAAAATAGTTTTTGTACTGAAATTGGGGGTCTGGACCCACACTTTGTTTTAGGATTATCGTAAGAGTCAGCAATCCAATTTGTGAGTTAGTGATAAGGGCCAAATGTACATATATAAATAACAATAAAATGGATCTGCAAAATTCTCTTAATGTAAATATATTAAATATTTTAAAACACAGTACCACAAAAACAAGGCTTCTGAGGCTACAAGGTGTGTGAAATGATCAGTTAAATTAAGTATTGAATGGGAAAGGTAAAATGGCGGACTGTGATAGGAGTTTTCCTTTAGTGGATATAGGTTGTCAGTCTAGTAAACTCCTTTTCAGTTGGATGGATCCAGATTGCAAACTAAGAGTACTGCATGGATTTATCAAATATTGGAAAATCTCATTTCTGGGATGTGATTAAGAAGTTCAAGGAAGCTGCTGTACGTACCTCCAAAAATTATTTATAGGCTCTTCTGGAAACAATCAATTGGACCAGTTAGGGTTTGAGTGGCCCTGGGATACCATTCAGGGTTTGAGTGACCCTGGGATACCATTCAGGGTTTGAGTGACCCTGGGTTCTGCTGCAATTACAGAGAAGTGCCTAGTGCTCTTCAGGAGGAATAGCTTCCCGCTTGCATTTGTAGTCATTGTGTCAACCCACTTTACCTTTACCTTTACCTTTGATATCTCTGAAAGGGAGACACCTATGTGTATTCATGATCATGATAATTAACCATGTGTGTAATTAAAAACAATTCTAATTGACACAGATGGGTAATTCTTAAAATTTTCTACATTTCTTCATATATGCATTTCTTCCCGTTCTCACTTTCACTAACCATTTGCATTAACATTCTACCTTAATCGCATGTAGCCACTAGCCACATTTAGGCATTAAGACAGGCATGTTAAGTAACTCCAGATTATTCAAACTCAGTCTCCCATTCCCTGCCTTCATGACCCTCTGGCTTTCATGTGACAGCTTTTCATTTTCTGACATCTGTTCTCTACCAAAGTTCCATCATACGGCTTAAATGGAAATGACTGAGATTCTGATGATTTTCGAAGAAACCGTAGATTAGTGGACATGTTGTTTATGTACAGTGGATGAATCTGTCTGATTCTATTAATATTTGATTATGTCACTCGTACTTTGCCCTGAGTTGCCTCCAACTATTTATTTACAGGGTCTGGATTTATGAGGCCTGCATATACTATGAGTAATTTACAATTTGTAGTTTTCGCCAAATATTATACTTGAATACCCTTCCAAATCATGATTACAAGTGAGAAAAAAGCTTTAATCTGAGTTGTTGAGGTGGCCACTGGCATTTCACCTTTTCAGCCAAAAGTAAAATTTTTTACAGTTACCAATTATCAAATTCTTTTGGTTGATTGCTCAACAAAAATGTATTAGGTTCTGATTGGTGTATTAATGTTCCCTTGATATAAAATAAACATAACCAAAGTTTTCTTCCCCATATAATTTATTGTAGAATATATATAACTTTCAAAAACAAAACAAAAAAAATGTCATCATATATATATGTACAAATGACATTAAACTATAATGCTGTTCTGTTTAAAAACACATGTACATTTTGCATTCATGTTATAAATAATATTAATATTTTACAGTTGTGTTATATGTGTGGAAATATATTACTGCATTAGAGACTTGCATAGACTTTCTCACTTCTGCCTTTGTGTATGTGTTGACTAGTTTAAATCATTGTAGTGTGTATGTGAATGTTTGTTTGTCTGTGTGTGAGGGTGGGGTGTGCGTGTGAGAGGGAATTCTTTATCCAAGCAGTCCTTTTCCATCACTGGCGTGACATCATCTTAACAAATTCTGTGGGAGAGAGTTCTTTATTTATTTAAGTATATAAAACATAGCACAAAACATTATTACAGTCCAAAACATATTGTACCTGTTTTTCTATCTGTACTGATTTCTTTTTTTTTCAGATGCTATATTGTTTTCTATATATGCTAACTTCATTATCAGACTTCCAGTAAAATAATTTGTGTTGAAGTAAAAATGAAGGGCATTGTATAAATCAAAGTTACCAGCGATTGTATTTTACATTCACTGCATTAAAGGCAAAGAAAAAAGTTTTTCCCCATGTGTGTTCTGACTCTGTGAACAATCAAATAGTATTTACATTCAAGAAATCGACAATAACGTGTTCAAAAACCAACATCTGTAATCATGACGCAGCGTTTGGCCGAAGCAAGGAAGCAGTTTAGATTGCCAGAAAATTATTGAAATTTAGTCATAATCCCCATAAATCCCCATAAAAGCATCTCTTTTGGTTCTTACACCATTCCTTTCTCCCATAGGGGATTTTTATATCTAAGTTTAAGGTCTCTATTTCATGAAGGCTTACACCTCTTTGCCATTTTGATAACCGTGTAAATATATATAGGACATACTGACATAGCAATATTTGCTAAATATATATATACAGTGGGGAGAACAAGTATTTGATACACTGTCGATTTTGCAGGTTTTGCCACTTACAAAGTATGTAGAAGTCAGTAATTTTTATCATAGGTACTTTTCAACTGTGAGAGACGGAATCTAAAACAAATATCCAGAAAATCACATTGTATGATTTTTTAATAATTTATTTGCATTTTATTGCATGACATATGTATTTGATTACCTACCAACCAGTAAGAATTCCGTCTCTCATAGACATGTTAGTTTTTCTTTAAGAAGACCTCCTGTTCTCCACTCATTACCTGTATTAACTGCACCTGTTTGAACTCGTTACCTGTATAAAAGACACCTGTCCACACACTCAATCAAACAGACTCCAACCGCTCCACAATGGCCAAGACCAGAGAGCTGTGTAAGGACATCAGGGATAAAATTGTAGACCTGCACAAGGCTGGGATGGGCTACAGGACAATAGGCAAGCAGCTTATTGAGAAGGTAACTGTTGGCGCAATTATTAGAAATATATGGTTGGGGCCATGAATCGCGAGATCCTGGCCAACAACCTCCTTCCCTCAGTAAGAGCATTGAAGATGGGTCGTGGCTGAGTCTTCCAGCATGACAACGACCCAAAACACACAGCCAAGGCAACTAAGGAGTGGCTCCGTAAGAAGCATCTCAAGGTCCTGGAGTGGCCTAGCCAGTCTCCAGACCTGAACCCGATAGAAAATCGTCCGTATTGCCCAGCAACAGCCCTGAAACCTGAAGGATCTGGAGAAGGTCTGTATGGAGGAGTGGGACAAACTCCCTGCTGCAGTGTGTGCAAACCTGGTCAAGAACTACAGGAAACGTATGATCTCTAATTGCAAACAAAGGTTTCTGTACCAAATATAAAGTTCTGCTTTTCTGATGTATCAAATACTTATGTCATGAAATAAAATGCTAATTAATTACTTAAAAATCATACAATGTGATTTTCTGGATTTTTTTTTAGATTCCATCACTCACAGTTGAAGAGTACCTATGATAAAAAATTACTGACTTCTACATACTTTGTAAGTGGGAAAACCTGCAAGATCGGCAGTGTATCAAATATTGTATAGGATGAATTGAGTTATTGCACACAGCCACTTCACATAGTAGATGTTTTCATGCAAATATTGCCTAAAAGGATCTTACTGCTTGTGCTTGGTTCTGCCCATCTTCTTTTCAAGGTAATGGGCACTCGGCTTTACTAGCCTCCCATTGGATATAAATGAATAATAATGTCTTGTTTTTAATTCAATTCAATTAAATTGAGAACCAATTGTGATTTACAATGTTGGCATGTTCATAGGCGTAAACATTTCACATAGTTACACAAAAATACAATTAATTGGTGCAGTAATCAGATAACAGCTGGGACAATTTGTTTTTGAACATTTAATGAGAGATGAAATTGTGTTCGTTTTTGCAGTTCATTCCAATAATTGGTGGCAGAGAACTGAGAAGAATGAAAGCTAAAGTAGTGTTGACTTGGAGTGACCACAGTGAGGCATCTCACAAAGTGCATATTTCGGTTGGATTAGCAGGTGTTAAAGAACAAGTGAGGCAGAGGGGGGATTTGCCTAAGACTTGAATGTAATTTACCGGAGTTTAAAGATCATAGTGATGAGTGGGAGTACTGGTGGAAAAACGGATTGCGTTGTGATAAACCACTTATAATAAATTCAGGTGATTGTAAGTGGATAGCTTGTGAATTACATTGCTTCTGTTCAGGATTGCTCTGATTGTAATTTTTACTAGAGTAAGGGTTTACTTGGGGGAAAACGCCCCCTTTAAGGGAAATCTGTATTTTCGGACTCAAAAAAGCAATGTTTGATACAATTTTTATATGAACATTTTGACTACAAATATATTTAGAAAATATTTTTTGAGCAGAATGAATCTATTTTATTGCAACTTAATCAAAAGCGATAATGGCATTTTACCCAATTATTTTACGTAATTTCTTATCCCAAATTAACATTTATTCCATATTTAGGTGTCAAAATAATTATATTTATGTAATCTATACCATTGAAAATAATTCAATCTTGATAGCAGTATTTAAGTGATTTAACAAAATCAGTTTTAACCGTGATATTGCACATTCTAAAATCCAAAGGCAAAAAGCTATGTATAACATTTATTACAATTTCAAATACCTTTTGATTACTATTTTTAAATATGTTTTGTCAACAATGCTAAAGTACTAACTTAAAAACACTGAATCAATGATATTGAGCAATTCATTCAATGACAGTGCCAATTGATAGACCTATTATATTAGATGATAATATATGCTCAGTACACTAGCTGTTATACTAAAAACTACTTATATTCGGCTATATCTTCAACTTTTGTTATATTCTTTGTTATAATTTTGTTATATTTTACCAGTTTTGCAGCAAAAAACAGGATTGCTATAAAAAGGATTATATATTTTTTTCTCTGAACAAGTGGATTACTTAATCTAAGTAATCTAAGTTGACATATCAAAAAATCTGTTTAGAGGTCTAACTTCATCACATCTCATGACAATGCTTTCTAAATGACAAAAACTAAGATCAACTTACATTTAGGTCCGGAAATATTTGGACACTGACACAATTTTCATTATTTTGGCTCCGTACACCACCACAATGGATTTGAAATGAAACACACGACTTTCAGCTTTAATTCAACGTGTTGAACAAAAATATTATATGAAACCTTTAAGAATTGCAAACATTTTCATACAAATGTAATTGGACAAATGAACACAATCATACAGTGGATATAAAAAGTCTACACACCACTTTGAAAATACCAGGTTTTTGTGATGTAAAAGAATGATAAATCAAATCAGAACTTTTTCCACTTTTAATGTGATGTATAATGTGAACAATTCAATTGAAAAACAAACTGAAATCTTTGAGTGACAAAAATGAAAAATAAAAACATTACAATAACCTGGTTGCATAAGTGTGCACACCCTCTTATAACTAGGGATGTGGCTATGTTCAGAATTAACCAATCTCATTCAAACTAATGTTGAATTGAAGTCATTCCACACCTGCCATCATTTAAAGTGACTCTGATTAATCACAAATAATTCAGCTGTTCTAGTAGGATTTTCCTGGCATTTTCTTAGTTGCATCTCAGAGCAAAAGTAATGGTCCGCAGAGATCTTCCAAAGCTTCAGAGGGATCTCATTGTTGAAAGATATCAGTCAGGAGAAGGTTACAAAATAATTTCCAAATCATTACATATACCATAGAACACAGTGTAGACAGTCTTCATCAAGTGGAGAAAATATGGCACAACAGAGACATTACCAAGAACTGGACGTCCCTCCAAAATTGATGAAAAGACGAGAAGAAAACTGGTCAGGGAGGCTTCCAAGAGGCCTACAGCAACATTAAAAGAAATGCAGGAATTTCTGGCAAGTACTGGCTGTGTGCTACATGTGACAACAATCACCCGTATTCTTCATATGAATGGGCTATGGGGTAGGATGGCAAAACGGAAGCCTTTTCTTACAAAGAAAAACATCCAAGCCCGGCTGTAACGAGGACGCGTGCGTCATCGCCGGTCTTCTAGTCACACCGCTCCTCCTCCCGCGGCACTGTCATGTCTTGTAATTGCACGCACCTGGTGTCCATTCCCTTATTAGGTTGCCTATATTAGTTACCTTGTTTCTGGGCATCTTTGTGTGGTATTGTTCTATATTCAGTGTTCTGTATTTGCCGTGCGCTGTTGTTTTGCTATTGTGTGCTATTGAGTATTACGTGGACTATTTGAGTATTACGTGCCTTGTTTGTAGAAGAACGCAATACATTTACTTTGACTGGCTCCCTGCATTCGACTCCTTTCTTTGACACACTCCACGAAGACACACTGTTACACCGGCTGAGGTTTGCAAAAACAAACATCAAGTTCCCCAAAAGCACGTGGGAAAATGTGTTATGGTCTGATAAAACCAAGGTTTAACTTTTTGGCCATAGTTCCAAAAGGTATGTTTGGCGCAAAAACAACATTGCACATCAGCCAAAGAACACCATACCCACAGTGAAGCATGGTGGTGGCAGCATCATGCTTTGGGGCTGTTTTTCTTCAGCTGGAACAGGGGCCTTAGAGTGGAGGGAATTATGAACAATTCCAAATACCAAGCAATTTTAGCACGAAACCTTGAGGTGTCCGTTAGAAAGCTGACGATGAAGAGGAAGATCACTTTTCAGCACGACAACAACACAAAGCACACATCCAAATCCACAAAAGCCTGGCTTCACCAGAAGAAGATTAGCTTTTTGGAATGGCCCAGCCAGAGTCCAGACTTGATTCCAATTGAACATCTGTGGGGTGATCTGAAGAGGGCTGTGTACAGGAGATATCCTCGCAATCTGACAGATTTGGAGTGCTTTTGCAAAGAAGAGTAGGCAAATATTGCCACGTCAAGGTGTGCCATGCTAATAGACTCCTACCCAAAAATACTTTTTTCCCTCAAAGATTTCAGTTTGTTTTTCAATTGAATTGTTCACGTTATAGGTCACTTTAATGGTGGAAACAGTTCGGACATGATTTATATTTGTTTCATTCTTTAAATAAGAAGAACCTGGCATTTTAACAGGGGTGTGTATACTTTTTATATCCACTATAAATGTTTTTTAATACTTTGTCAAGAATCTTTTGCAGGCAATGACTGCTTGAAGTCTGGAACGCATGGACATCACCAAATGCTGTGTTTCCTCCTTTGTGATGCTTTGCCAAGCCTTTACTGCAGCTGTCTTCAGTTGTTGTTTTTTCCTGTGTCTTTCTGCCTTAAGTTTTGTCTTCAGCAAGTGAAATGCATGCTTGATCGGGTTGAGATCAGGTGATTGACTCGGCCATTGCATAATATTCCACTTATTGGCCTGGGTTGCTTTCGCAGTATGTTTTGGGTCATTGTCCATTTATAAATTAAAGCCCCGTCCAATCAACTTTGTTGAATTTGGCTGAGCATACAAAATATCCAAGTACACTTCAGAATTCATCCGGCTGCTTCTGTCTTCTGCCATATCATCAATAAACACTAGTGACCCAGTGCCATTGGAAGCCATGCATCCCAATGCCATCACACTGCCTCGACAGTATTTTACAGATGATGTGTGATGTGATGTTCTTCTCATCATTCTAGTACAGGTTAATCTTAGTGACATCTGTCCAAAGAATGCTGCTCCAGAATTGGGCTGGCTTTTTTAGATGTTTTTTGGCAAAGTCTAATCTGGCCTTTCTATTGTGGTGAACCCTCTGTATTTGCTCTTTTGAGGTCTTCTCTTTATGGTAGACTTGTATAATGATATGCCTACCTCCTGGAGAGTGTTCTTCACTTGGCTGGTGGTTTTTCTTCAACATGGAAAGGATCCTATGATCATCCACCACTGTTGTGTTCCATGGAAGTCCAGGCCTTTTTGTGTTGCAGAGATCACTAGTGCGTTCTTTTGTTTCTCATAATGTACCAAACTTTATATTTGGCCCCTCCTAATATTCCTGCTATCTCTCTGATGTAGTTTTTTTTTTAAATCTAATGATAGCCTGGTTCATTTGCATTGAGAACTCTTTTGAACGCATGTTGTAGGTTCACAGCAACAGCTTCCAAATGCAAATGCCACACCTGTAATGAACTCCAGACCTTTCACCTGCTTAATTGATGAAGAAATTGTCTATTTACTTTAGGTCCCTTGAAAAATAGGGGGCTACATATAAAAAGATGTAATTCCTAAACCCTTCCTCCAATCTGGATGTGAATATGAATATCCTCAAAGTAAAACTGAGAGACTGCACTTTAAGCCCATATTCATTATTTAACTGTAACTTTTATATATTTTGGTAAACAGCCAAAATAACAAAACTTGTGTCAGTGTCCAATTTCTTTCCAGACCTCTGTATGTCAAAACAGTTTTTGTGGAATTACTTGCTCAGTTGAGATGATTCAACAGAATTTTCTAGATAAACAAGAATATTGGCAACCAAGGAATATGAGGAAATAAAATTACTTGGCAGTGTAGCTGAAAGATGTTATTTTGCAAAAAAAGAAACCAAAGGTTAGGTTCAACAATACAAGGTTAAGACAATATAATTAATACATTTATGGTGACCAGGATGTTGCTAGATTCCACAGGATTTTAAAAGTGATGAGTGTTTAGGAAATCAAATCCTAAACTGGCTGTTGAAAGTTAAATATAATCACTTTGATGTCCATGTAATTGTGCTGCTACCATTCACTCCCAGTCACACCAATTGTGAAAGGGTGGTCTCTTGTTGAATAGTGGCACAATGAGTTGTGTGAATATTAGAATAATTCCTGTCTTAACCTTGTTTTGTTGAACCTGGCCAATTTTAGTCCTTCCCACCTTCAAAGTCTACTGTTCCATCCCCGTTATTGTCTGCCTCTCGTACGACAGTATCAATCTCTCTTCGAGACATGTGCTCCCCCATCAGCTTGGTCATGGCATTTCGTAACTCCTCCGTTGTGATCTGCCCATCTCCATCTGAATCAAACTAACCAAAAACGGCAGGAGGGATTTGAGAATGCATAATCAACCAGCTACGCTTTTTTTATCTGCAGCACAGGGAGGAGCTCTGAGCAGGGACAAGCTTAATTCTATTTCCGACTCATTGAAATGATACGTAGATCCCATCTGTGGTTAACTAAATGGTATGAATGTACAAAATCTTACAATCATATAAAATGGTTCTGCACGTGACTATGATGTAGATAAGGTTTATTACTGGGTACACAGTTGAATGTAAAAAGCAGCCGGAAACATTATTTGCTTCTTAGGTATCATGTTGCTTGTCCTTCATCAATTCTGTCTCACCTCTTTGAAAGCGTCCTTCAGTTCTTTCAATCCGATCATTCCAGCAGTCTCAGCCAGTAGCTTTGGGGCCATCAGTTCAACAAAGTCCTCAAAATCTACTCTCCCACCAACTAAGAAATTAAAAGAGATAAAAACAATCATGAAAGATCCAGTAACCTTCACACATTAATTGTGTCAGCCATTTTGGTCCTCTCTTCTTTTTTGGGAGGCGTTTTTAGCCCATACATAGTCTTGTCTCAGTCCCAAACTGTTATGGTCAGTTCTCCTTCTCCATTGTAAATCCTTGCAAATCTAAGGAATGCCCTTTCAAATGTTTCCTTGTCTTTTGCTCCGTTTAATCTTAGGAGGGCATGAGGTCTTGGCCCATACCTCTGGAGTACCAGGATCGAAAGACTCATTGCTGTCCCTGATCAAAGTCCTCCTGGTTGTGTTTGCTGATCAAGATACCTAACGATTCCAGCTGCCACTCTTGTTATATTTTGGCCCCTTTTAGGGTGTTTTCCCTAGCCATTGTGCTTCAACTCTGTTGTTGCTTGCTCCTTGGGGTTTCAGGCTGGTTGTTTTATAAAGTCACTTTGTGACAATTGCTGATGTAAAAAGGGCATTGATTGATATTGTGTCTATCTATCTATCTGAACAAATATTTGTGTTTATATAGTGTATGTCTTTGTTTTAGATATATACATCTATGCTTTTTTAGTTTACACAGTGAGGAAAGACAATTTTTCCTGAAGGAACAATGGTCAGAATTCAGACACTGGCTGCAGCTGTACATTTTCACTGGAGGCAGCGCCATAGACTACTAGAACACCTGATATCTTCAATGCAAAATTCCTGAAACATTCTCAAAGTTACCCGTTTTTCCAGAAATCCTGGTTAGGGGATTCCTAACCATGATTTTTTTCTGGATGAACTTGGGCTATTTCTGAACTAGGTATTTCTCTAGAACTCTAGAATTTTGCATCAAGTATTGTCTAACGACTCACGGTTCATGTTGATGTTTTGGCTCAGCTCGATCAGCTCCATCTCTGTGGGCATGTAGCCCATTGTCCTCATCAGGTTGCCAAGGTCCTTGCAACTGATTAGCCCATCCTTGTCCTTGTCAAACTCAGTAAATGCCTCACGCAGCTCTGAGCAGAGACCAGAGAAACAACTTATCGGTCTCAGAAATAACTGGGACCAGGATTAGGCTAACCTCTTCAGGAAATTTGAACATTTCTTTGCTGTTATTTTCATTGACTTTCGAGGTTGCATCTAAAATAAGATGAAGATTTTTTTGAGTTGTCAAGAGGCATGTGGAATGAAAAAGCATTTGAAAGGTACAGTAAGGAAAGCTCAATATTTTAGAAAAACACATTATTTTGACCTGGGGTATTCAAATCTTACCCAAAGAGGTCCAGACCATGCTGGTTTTCTGTTCTACCTCATCATTAATACACCCACCTGCTGTCCAAGGTCAACATTAGTTGAAATAAAAATGGAGTTGGAGTGGCATGTAGGCCCAGATTTCTATACTCCTGATTTAGAAATGTATTGTGGAAAATTACAAGTTGAAGTCAGAAGAAAAGAGATGATGATATAATGCTAAAAATATTGACATTTTACCTTCAATTTCATCTTCAGCCAACTCTCTTTCCTGCAAACAAACATGGACCAAGATCACGTAATGTAAAATTTAAGCAGTCATTTATTGAAAGAATACTTAGTTGGAATACTTAGTACTTATGTAGTGCATTTCATTCATGGTAATGCAAAAAAACCCACATCTATTATATTATTTTATACTGTCGCTCACAAACAAACATACTCGAACCAAGAATCATTATATCCTTGTTGCAGACAATATTTTCATTAAAGAAATGGCATAAACCAAAAGGAGAGTATATCCATTGATGTAATGGCAAGATATGCCTGGCAGCTACCCAGATAGAATATGTTGCCTATGGCAGTTAGGGAAACAATACTAACAATAATAAGACTTATAATAATAATGCATGGGAATTTAAGCCCCTTTGAAAAAACATGGACACTGCACAGCCAAGTGGATAATATGAACAAACAATATAATCTAAAGAAGAAATATAGCCAAGTGGATAATATGAACCAACAATATAATCAAAAGAAAAAAGGCTGCATGGTTCAGCAAGAGCTGAGTTAAGGCTGAGGTCAGTGTAGGGAGAAGGCCAGATTGAACAGGTGGTGTATAAAGTCAGTACTGTACTACCAATCTATAAATTACATAATTTTTTATTGAATGCCCTTCAACACTTACAACACATTTTGTTGTACTTACAATATGTTTCCCTCCTCTCAGGAAGACGCATGCTGCTCCTAAACTCATGTCTGTATGATAAGGAAACAGAGCTTTGCAAAGTTATTTTTCTTTAACTGTTAAAGATGCATTCCAGGATTTTTGGTCACCGGTTGTAAAAGTGGCACTGTCATGCCAAAATGGGTCCCTTTAAATTGTATAATTTCTGTACCAATTTGTGCCCCATGTCATCAAAATCACTCACTTTTAAACCGGTAATGTACTGGCAAACTGAGATATGATAGTGATTACAGTATATAGCCAATACAGTATATTCAACGTATTACAAATCCAGCTTAAAGTTGTTATTAAAGTAGTTATTCTCAAAAGTCCCAGACTGCATCTTTAAGTATTTGGCATCCTTCCGGATGACTGGATTAGTCAGCACATAGTTATCTGTTTTTGTACTCTACCAGATTTAATATTGACTTACACTTTAATATTTTAAGTACATGTTCGTCCTTTGAGTGTTGGTACTTTTCACCATGTGCATGTGTGAGCATGTCTAGCGAGATACGTTTTTCAAAAATAAAAATAATTAAAACTATGCATTGACACTACAATAACAGTATATCCATTATAGTTTCCATTCCATTTGGTAAGCTTTTTAAATTTGTTAATTACTATTTAATTCAAATGAATCCACATAATGTATGAGTGTCAGTGACTGAACACACAATCTGTGACAAACAAGCCAAACTAATGCAAGAAAATGCATCATGCTTATCTGCAAATCTGTACTTTAGTAACAGCATGATGTACAGTATATTCGTGGTACCTTTTTCTTTTCCGTTTCGGTCAAGTTGGTGCATTAGTATCCCCTTGTTAAGTGGACGAGCAGAAATCTTTTTTCTTCCTCTCTTCCCTGTTTGTTAACTCCCTCTTTCAGTAGTCTGCCCTGCTTCGTTGCCTGACTGACCAGCACTGTTGAATGCTGTGAAGTCGGTTACAAGGTGGTGATGTTTCTGAGGTCGCATTCAGGGGGAGGGGTGTATGACAGGAGGATATAGCTGGGGGTTTGGGCTGCTGGTGATGGATTATCTAATTGTCTGTACCATTAGTAAGCTCTGGCCCTTATGTCACAAAATAAGACAACGTACAATGAAAACAATCCGTAAATCCATTCATTAACATTAAACACTGTTTAATTATTTGTTTATCTTTTCATGCATATACGTGTACTTCAATATATCATTCATTTATTCAGGTGGTCGTGGTTGTTAAGACATTCACCTACAATGACTTAGGAGCAATTAGGTAGGGTGCCTCGCTCAATGGCACTTATTTCAGTAGTCACAGCCACAACTTAATCTACCAGCTTTAATCTAACGCTTAACAACTATTCTATAGTATTTAATTCTCCCCAGCAAAAATTGGATTCTGTGGAAACTCCCCTTTTTATATACCATCACAGATCCACAGATGTCACAATCTCGCCTGCATGCGAGACTACCCTCTCCTAACTAGACAAGAGGAACTCTTGTAGGCTCAGCCTTAACTTCATATTTCTCCTTTGGTTCCCAAGACAAAGAATATGTTTCCAGCCCTCCCTCTTATTAGTCTTACGTATTTCACAATAATATGAAAATACCACAAGTTAACTCCAAAATACCCCAGAACACAAAAGATAAAGTAAAATAGTTTATATAATATATATAAAATAAATACATCCTAGTATTTATTTTGTTTATTTATTGTCTAAAAACAATCCGCTGGCTCCAATTGGCCAAAATCATGTATATATTGAAATATCAATATCAATACAATGTGGGGAAAAACTTGCCTGTTTTTTCCAGAATTTCTAAATGTCCCATTTGAAGTAGGGCCCTGCAGCAACCCTTTGGACCCGGGATAGTTAATATCGAGATATGACCTCCAAAGCACATTCAATGATGTTCTGGGTCTTATCAGGATGCTGGCTCAACCAGGAAGTTTTGTGGGTGGGGAAGCATTCATTTGGGTAGTTTTGTGTTGGCACAGAACATTAATGTATTTTATTAAAAAAATTCATGACACATTAACTAAATAATTTCTAACAAAACAGACGTTATCAAAATCTTTGGTTACTCTTACAACTAAGTATCTTGAGCAAATTTATTTGGAACATAAGCAAAATAGCTGAGACAATTATTCAAATTGAATGGATCAGAACTGAGCTGCAAGTGTAAATTAACTGACTGCTATTTAATGCGACTGATAGCCCAGGCTCTAGGTCCTAGGTCAAAGAAGAAATATGCTAGTCTAATTAAATGTTCCAGTTGAATCAACTTGCCCAATGGAAAAAAATAAGATATTGCATTTTCAAATACATTTGCAAATATTATTGCAACAAAGTTACACACATTTGTAATTACCTCTAATTGTATTGGCCTTTTGTGTTCATAGTTTGTGATGAGATTGTTTATCTGTGTATTGGGTATAAGACTGTATAAGTCTTCCAGCTCTCGGTTCCACGTGAGCGGTCTATCGTGCTTCTGTTATTTTAGGCAAACCTTTAGCCACAGCTGCATCCTTATCAAGAAGGATGCATAATTTCTGTTGATGATGGGATGATTCGATTTTCAACAGATATTGTAGTATGCAGAATTCTCATGACTAAATTTGCCTGGGCTCAGCCCCACCTGGCTCTCTTTTAGATTGTGGGTGCCAGGGCTCTGCCTTGGTGGGTCCCATTCAACCCGTTTTGTTTACTTTTGGGTACCTTTGGGTTACTGTTTTGGTTAATTCTGGGTATTTTGGGGTTCTTTTGGGTAATTTGATTAGTAAGATCCATTGTATTAGGTTAACCCTCCTGTTGTGTTCCGGTCGAATTGGACTGATACAATACAACCGATTTCTCTCTGAAAAATACTAAAATTGCCAGTCATTAGAAATGAACTGGTGAGACTACAATTAGTTGTGACGACTGCACCATCTGCTGCTTCTTCCCCCACTGTTTCAGGCAGGCTTTGGCGTTCAACGTCACTGGCCTTCTGACACCAACCCCCAGTTCATCATTCATCACTCACTCCTGATTCTCATCCAATCATAATCCCTGTCATATATATGTTCCCTCTGCTCCCCTTGTCTTTGTGTGTAATTGTTTCCGTTTGGAGATGCATCTGGCTTCTGTGCACCTTAACTTTTTGTTATTTTCTTTACGACCTTTACTGTTCATTCAAGATATTTACCTCTTGCCTCTGAGGATACAGAAAAAACACTCCTTTAAATTGACTCCTTTGCATATAATTGACATTTGTGTATAAAATGTAGTTCAGGCACATGTTCAGGCACATTAATCAGATGGACACACTTCTCCCAGACCCCCACATTCATGTGTGCTTGAGCATTCATAAACACACACCTCACTCCCCTTCTTGTCTTCCATGGCAACCCCTATGGGAACTTTCCCCAACAGAATCTTTCCCCCACGATAACCACACCTGTTGGCATTCTCACAAACAATCGCAACATTGTTTCAATAATACATAGAGCTTTTCTCACAGCTCTGCTATATAAAGCTTTTTTGAGGCCTTGATCAAAATTCATTTTGTGGCAGCACAATGACCAAACAATATACTGTATGTAAGGTTCTTGATCATATCTTTGATCATATATCTTCCTTGAACTCAAGGAAGATAGATGATATACACAAGGGCCAGAAGCAAGATCTAAAGCCGACCAGAGACAGTAGAGACAAAAGGAAGAGGTGCAATCTGTGTGCACTAAGAGATGTCGAAACGAGCATTATGTGCCATAAATCCAGTGCATATACTTGCAAGGCACATACAACAAGTAACATGTAATGTCCAACATGTGCATGAGAACACACAAAATGTAACCACCATTGATTGATGTATTGTGAACATTTTAATGTTTTTGTTATTGTTAGTAATACTGTCATTTTACTGTTGTTCTTTAATGTGTTCTGACATACATTTTGTAATAAGGTATAGTTTCCACGTGTCATTTTCGGCCTGTGTTTTTTTTTACTATTAAAATCATACCGGTCAGTTTTGACCGGGAACACAACAGATGTTATTTTGTGCCAATATTTAACATTTTTAATGGTTTCTAAACAAATGTCCTTGACACAAAGTAGTTTGTGATAAATTCCACAATATGTTTCATCTGAGTATTTGTTATAGTCAAAATAATTTTTTACTCAAAAACAAGTTGTGTGAGCCCAAGACAATGAGCCCTACAGGCAATAAATAGCAAATAGAAGTTCAAAACATGTAATGTTCAAAAGAACTAAAGCTGATACAAAGATCTAACACAACATTAGGTGATAATGTAAGTACAGCTCCGGAAAATAATAAGAGACCACTGCACCTTTTTCTTTCCTTTACAAAAAAGTTGAAAAGGAACGTTTTGAGTGTGGTGAGTTTTGAGTACTGCATACCGGTGAGTACCGCCCCACTTCGAGCACTGATTACAAGTAATCCGTTATATGTAATCACAAAAAAAACAGTCATTGTAATCTGTTACGTTACCAACAAAAATATTGTAATCGGATTACAGATACTTTTGAAAACATTTATGATTACTTTTGGATTACTTCAATTGATAAATTGTGTGCACAAAATAATTATGGCACGTTGTATGTTTGAGTTTATTATTTCTCAGTTGTGTGCGTGATCATCATGCGCACAAAGGTGGACGCGCATAACCAGTTTAAATTCTGAGGAAGCGCTAGTTTAAATTCCTCCGGTTTTGGTTGGTTGGATGGCTGGTGAAAACAGATTATATCTTCAATAACATTAGCCGAGTCATATAAAATGTTATTTAGTTATCTACTCAACGCATAATTCTCAGAACAATGATAGGCAATAAGCCTACCTGGTGTTATATCTTTTTCAAGTTTCAAGGTTTATTTGTCAAATACACAGAACAACACAGCCAGGACGTGTTGCACTGAATAACCTTTACAGGAATTGTTTAATAGATTAAGCAACTATTTATTAGATTGCTGTAACATGGCGCTGCCTTCAAGATAAAATATATTGAAATTACCATGACATTTAGGTAGGCCATGTGATTCTGCTTGCTTTGCATCTCTGAAAATGTTGTTCATTGGTTATCATTGGCTGCTGACCTAATTTACTTTGATCTAAGAGTGCAGGTTTATAATGATCGTTTATTTATTTCATTTGCGTTTTTAAAATCCATCACTTAATAATCCCAGGTTACATTCGCGCGGGTAAATCTTATTTCTATGCGGGTGTTCATGATGCATTCGCGTGCGGACAAATTTGACAATCATCACACTACTGCAGATTTAGTTTACGGGAGAAAAGCTACGGATATTGTGATGGTAATTCCATGTATCGACACTCTGAGTAAGGAACACAGAGACAAAGTTCTCTCGGCACATTCTAACAGTTTTATTAACTATTATGCAAATATGAGAGACGCGTCAACCGCTTACCAACATAATCGTCCGAGGAGTCTCTGACTCAAAACATAATTTCAACAGTATTTATTACATAGAAAAAGGGGTGTGGTAAGATGCTGTCCTATGTCAATAAAACACATTCCCTTTGTTATGTTACTACCTAAACTTCACACAAAGGACAAGCTCTCCTTCCCCCCATAGGTAACTTCTTCAATTCTAAGAGTTCTTACAGTATCTGGACAGACAATAGATGCCCCCTAGGCAAGTACCAGATCCCCCACATTCCTTTTCTAACTTGAATAAGGGGCTCTCAGTCCTTTAATCAGTAAGAATGCATCAGGCTTCAGAAACTTCCCCAACAATATCTTAAGTTTTATATGCAACAATGTCAATACCCTTTTCGAGTAATTGACATGTATTTTTAAACCATGTTTTGAAGCAATTAAAAACATGAATAAAACACAAATAACAGAATGAGTTTATGCATCATTAGATTTTGGGTTATGTTCAGATAAAAAGTCAGATTCTGGAAGATTGAGGTTTATTGGATTAATTGGAATGACTGAATATCTGACAGACCTTTAGCGTGTAATGTAGAGATGTATCCCAATCATATTGAAGTAGAAAGCCTCTTAATCTGAAAGTAATCAGATTACGTTACTGAGTTTGAGTAATCAAAAGTGACGTTGCTGATTAAAAATATGGACAGGTAACTTGTAGCTGTAAGAGATTACATTTAAAAAAAATAACCTACCCAACCCTGCTGATTCCATATGAGTTATTTCATAGTTTTTATGTTATTGTTATTCGAAATATGGAAAACAGCAGAAATAAGAAATACCCTAACAGGGGTAATCAACTCAAAGGCCCTCAATGACAGTTCTACTCCATTTATGCATTGCAGTCCTCTAACCAGGGAGTTATTTAGACCTGAGACACCAGGTGGGTCCAATTAACAGGTAGGTGTGTCTAAACCTTTGACTGGTACTAAATGTGAAATGTTTACCCAGCAATTTGGAAAGATTCTCAACTGCTGATAAAGTCATTGGGCAAATTGTTATTCCTTTCACCATCTATATAACCCAGTGGTTGCGTTTTTGCTTTCAATACCCAATTTTCTTTAATAGATTCCTGATATTGGTACTGTTATTAAATGTGTAGTGCCTAAAATATATCTAAATGTAATCCTACTAATTTTTACAGAGAACAGAGAAGAGGATATTTGCGGATTGGATTTAGAAAATCCACTTGGAGCAACAATATGAAGTATGTTGACTAAACATGAGATACAGGGCAAAAGAGCTTTGTAAAAGAAGTAATGTTTTTGCACAAATGGATTGTTGCTGGGGTGCAGTATAAAACAATGAAAAATAGTCTCTGCACACTCAGGATCATTTCAATTAAAAATTATGAGCTGTCTTGGCCCAGGGTGGTCAAGAGGTTTGGCCCAGGGTGGTCCAGAGGTTTGGCCCAGGGTGGTCCAGAGGTTTGGCCCAGGGTGGTCAAGAGGTTTGGCCCAGGGTGGTCCAGAGGTTTGGCCCAGGGTGGTCCAGAGGTTTGGCCCAGGGTGGTCCAGAGGTTTGGCCCAGGGTGGTCAAGAGGTTTGGCCCAGGGTGGTCCAGAGGTTTGGCCCAGGGTGGTCAAGAGGTTTGGCCCAGGGTGGTCCAGAGGTTTGGCCCAGGGTGGTCCAGAGGTTTGGCCCAGGGTGGTCCAGAGGTTTGGCCCAGGGTGGTCCAGAGGTTTGGCCCAGGGTGGTCCAGAGGTTTAAGCCACTCTCTCCGGTGCAGTTGGACTGCCCATAACTCTTTCAGTAATCCCTCTGTATTTCCTCACTATCTCTATCCAATAACCTAAAATACCTAAAATAATTTGAATTCAGATTTAATTAATATTTTACCTTTTAGACAACATTTAATTTTTATTATTCACTATTATTGTACTAGATAAGTTGACTGAGAACACATTAATGTATAGCAACGACAAATGGATAAATGAGCTGATTTGAAGCTGGGGATAATAAGGTAGCCATATTGCTATGAGGGCCAGATTGGAAATTTGGCCATGACACAATGGTTAACAACCCCACTCTTACGATCAGTGTCATGGGATCTTGAGTGACCTTCAGAAAGTCAGGACAATGGCCCATCCAAAAGATGGCGCCCTATGCAAGGCAATGTCCCCTCTACTTCCCTTGAGCATTGGAATATGATCATTAGACCAGAGTGAGGAGTGCACCCTAATGGCTCTCCAACACTACTTCCAGCAATATGTGGTCTATGATCCAGGGACTAACCAGCACCAGCTATGCTTAGCTATAAATATTTATGAAGCACTAAACAATAGCATCTTAAATACTACATGCTTTGAGTGAGGTGTAGACATTGTTTACTTAAGTAAATCTAGCATCAATTCTAGAATGCATTTGCCAAGATAATCTCACAAAAATAATTTAAAAAACACATCGCCCCTTGTTTATTCTGCTTACCCAAGGGTGATGAACCTAGGTATAGACATCAACTTCTTGTGAACTATAAACCAGCACACACTCTATAATTAACAGACACATAAAGCAAGGTCATTCCATTTCAATATTGAAGGAACTGAAAAATGTCAATTTTTCAGTCTCTTGCATTTTCCTCACTCCTGTCTGCATCTTCAATCTCCGGAGAACTTTTATCTTGGATACTTGTTCTGTAATTGTAATACTATCTTCATATATTAAATTCATTTGTAACATAAATTCATTGACTATTTGGAATTAATCTAAAACTGGCTATCCTTCGCTATGCTTTCTCCTATGTAGCCCCTTAAACTCTACCTAAACATCTTAAATAATCAAGATAAAAACAACAATTGAAGACATAACTTTTTTGTCCAGCTTTTAATTTTTGATTGCTTCATTTTCTCAAAGTCCGTAATTTGTATAATTTGGTGATATTTTAATATTTTGTTTTTGCCAGACCGCGTAAGCGAAGCCGGCCAAGAATGGCAAATGTCTTTTAGTAAGTTTGTTAGTGATTGACTGACTACCACTTGTTAAATAGTGTAGTGTTTAGAGATGCTAACTCTCACGGAAGGGACCAGTGTAAAGTTAATCTTAAGTCTCGCTAGCAATTGCTCAAGTATTCCAAGTAGTAAGTGGATACCAATAAGCCTATTACTGGCTGATAAGCTGTTAAAATGGCCAGTGGCAATAGCAATACATTTCATAGATGCTATTTGTGGTTGAAGTAAACTTAATAAGAAAAGTTAGTCAGTTTAAAACAATGCTTAATGGTGTGTAGTGAAATTCCTCAAACTTGGTGTGATGTTAATGCATGACAAAATGATCTAAAGTCGAGATGCTATAATGACACTTACCATAGGTCTGGCATTGTGGTGTGGTGGGTAAAGACACAGCCACTCACATGGGAGATCCAGGTTTGAGTCCTGTGAGGGAACAATTATCCCTTTTAATCGCGGGCCGACTGAAATTGGCTTGTCTGGCTCCTTTTCTTGCTCATTCATGTCATTTTTAGCATGACCATATCTAAAAGAAACTCTGCCTTTTTCAAAAGGGGTCTGCTTTCTTAAGAAAAATGGATCTATAATCTTTAATATCCTGTTACATTTAATGATTTCTGCGTAGTTTTGGTCAATCAATCTATTTAAATTTCTATTTTCTGACACAATTATCTGCATTATGTTCGGTCTATTCCAATAATATAATCATTGATGCACATGGCTGGCCCGTGTTGTCCGATCCAACAGACGAGATACTGTAGCTCAAATTGTTGAAAAGGTTCATGCTGGTACTGATAGAAAGGTGTCAGAACACACAGTGCATCCCAGTTTGTTGCCTATAGGGCTGTGTAGCCGCAGACCAGTTAGGGTGCCCATGCTGACACCTGTATTACTACCGAACCGCCTACACTGGGCACGTGAGCATCAGAACTGGACCACAGAGCAATGGAAGAAGGTGGCCTGGTCTGATGAATCACGTTTCCTTTGACATCACATGGAAGGCCGGATGTGTGTGTCACATACCTGGAGAATACATTGCACCAGGATACACTATGGGAAGGAGGCAAGCCTGCAGATGTAGTGTGATGCTTTGGGCATCTTTCTGCTGGGAAAACCTGGGTCCTGCCATTCGTGTGGATTTTACTTTGACACGTACCACCTACCTGATCATTGTTGCAGACCATGTCCACCCTTTCATGGCAATGGTATTTCCTGATGTCATTGGACTCTTTCAGCAGGATAATGCTCTTAAGACATACTTGAGACATACAAAGCAAAAGTGGTTCAGGAATGGTTTGAGGAACACAACAATGATTTAAAGGTGTTGACTTGACCTCCAAATTCTGGAAAAGGTCTTATTCTAATCGAGAATCTGTGGGATGTGTTGGAAAAACAAATCAGATACATGGAGGCCCCACTGCGCAAATTACAGAACTTAAAGGATGTGCTGCTAATGCCTGATTATGGTTTCAGAAATATCTAAGTGATAGAATGCAGGCAGCCCTTACAGAAGGGCTACAGTCAGAATTTCTTGGACTGCACAGAGGTGTGCCACATTATTACATTTTGGGTCCTCTGTTATTCACGTTGGACTTGATGTAACAAATTGAAACATTAATCTTTACACAGATGATACAGACCTATTCCACAGAAACCTCTAAAAATCAAGGCATTGCCAATTGCCAGTCTGATTTCCAAACATTATAGAAGTCCCTTTTAGGTCTTAAATTCATGCTAAATGTAACAACAACAAAAAACAATGACAATATTTTAAAGATCGCATAACTCAGATCTAAGTTGCTGGGTTAATAAAGACATTGAAAATCTAAGTTGGAGTCCTATATCGGAATAGGGCCTGCCTATTGATTAAAGGAGAAAAATAGTCAGCCATTTTGTCTGTTTTGTACTATGGGGATATAATCTATATGCTTCTACACTTAAACCATTAGATGCTTTTTTGCCCTTCGATTTATATCGGGGGATAGCTGTAGGAGTCATCATTGCACTTTGTATGAAAAGATGGGATTGTCCATCGTAAGAAGGGAGAAGCACTCTCTTTTGTTCATTTTCAAGGTACTCTTGTGACCCCTAACTTTTGAACGGACAGTACATAACTTTAGTTCTATGAAGGACGCGTCAATGCAATCAGTTAGGTACAATGGTGCTTGAAAGTTTGTGAACCCTACAGGGATAGTTTTTATTTTGCATATTTTTAAATGGACTCATAAAATCCTTATCTAAACCCCAATTCATAATAAAGACATTCCCAGTAAAGCACCCAAACAAAAGCAAATTATATAGTGCTTAGCACTGTGTAGAATCTATAAAGTTAACAAAATATAGCGCCTCCCTCAACATGCGAAGAGTGATCGAAAATAGTTAATATTAAATCGCTAATGCAAACAGAGTTTTAAATTCATTCATTCATCTTCTTCCGCTTCATCCGGGGCCGGGTCGCGGGGGCAGCAGTCTAAGCAGAGATGCCCAGACTCCCCTCTCCCTAGACACTTCCTCTAGCTCTTCTGGGGGGACACAGAGGCGTTCCCAGGCCAGCCGGGAGACATAGTCCCTCCAGCGTGTCCTAGGTCCCGGTGGGACGGGCCCGGAAAACCTTCCCGGGAAGGCGTCCAGGAGGCATCCGGAACAGATGCCCAAGCCACCTCAGCTGACCCCTCTCGATGTGGAGGAGCAGCGGCTCTGCTCTGAGCTCCTCCCGGGTGACCGAGCTTCTCACCCTATCTCTAAGGGATCACCCAGCCACCCTGCGAAGAAAGCTCATTTCGGCCGCCTGTATCCGGGATCTTGTCCTTTCGGTCATGACCATAGGTGAGAGTAGGAACGTAGATTGACCGGTAAATCGAGAGCTTCGACTTGCGACTCAGCTCTTTCTTCACCACGACAGACCGATACATCGACCGCATTACTGCAGAAGCTGCACCGATCCATCTGTCAATCTCCCGTTCCATCCCTCCCTCACTTGTGAACAAGACCTCTAGATACTTAAACTCCTCCACTTGAGGCAGGCACTCTCCACCAACCTGAAGTGGGCAAGCCACCCTTTTCCGACTGAGGACCATGTCCTTGGATTTGGAGGTACTGATTTTCATCCCCACCGCTTCACACTCGGCTGCAAACCGTCCCAGTGCATGCTGAAGGTCCTGGTTTGAAGGGGCCAACACGACAACATCATCCGCAAAGAGCAGAGATGAAATCGTGTGGTTTTAAATGAATTTTCATAATAGTTTGTGACCGGCAGAGGAGAAAGGGTCAAGGCCCAGTAACAAAACTGTTTTGATATTTTTTATTAGAGCGACATACATTGTTCTTTGGGAAACAGACAGAAGTCCATCGTTAAAAAGTCTGTCTTAAGGCTACATGCATCGTTAAATCGTTTCAAGGGCCACACTATGGGGAAACTGGACCAGGATCCAGACTGTGCATATGCTATATGTTACTGGGCCTTGACCCTTTCTCCTCTGCCGGTCACAAATTATTATGAAAATTCATTTAAAACTCTGTTTGCATAAGCAATTTAATCCACGGCTTTAGCGTGATAGGAACTTGTACAGATTTCATTATCATTTTGGTTATTGCACCGCTGGGGCGGCAGCTGTTGAGGTTGCGTAAGGCTCAATTAGGTGAGAGAGGTAAGAAAGTGGAGGGAACAAGGGTAGGGTTGAACAGGAAGAAAGAAGAAGAAGGAAATCTGAGTCCTGTGTAAGAAAACAATCCCATCATGAAGTATCTGATACCACAGTACAATTAAGACAGGTGAAAAATACAAAAAACAATAATACAAAAACACATATTTTCCTCAGTTCCTTAGGCTAATGAGCACCACCTGCAATTAATCTTTAAGGGTTTTTCTACCCATTGAATTGACTAAAAAACACCAAAGTGTTAATTTGTAAGGAAAATCGTAGTCAACTCACCCACACTTAGTAAACAGTTTATTATGTAGACATCTAATGCCAGGTCTGACCCCTAGTTGCCTCCAGAACAGCCTGAACCTTTCCACATGGATGTTGGTCCATGCTGTTGTGCTGGCATCACACAGTTGCTGCGGATTAAACATTAGTACATACTTGCAAAAAATATTCTGTTCCATCTTATCCTGAATATGCTCTATTGAGTTGAGGTCTGGGGACTGCAGGCCACTGAAGTAAACTAAACTTGCTGTCTTGTTTTTGGAACCATTCTGAAGTAATATGCTTTGTGACATGCAACATTATTTACTGGAAATATTAATGTGATATAGAGTAAACTGTAGCCATGACGGGATACACCTGTTAGCAACAATGGTGAGGAAGACTGCGAGTTCAAATGTTGCTGTGATAGGATGAAACATGGGCCAGGAAAACATTCCTGTGCTTAGACTGGGCTATCTAAACATGCACATGATATTAATTAGATTAAGTTAAAAAAATTCAAATGTTTTTTTTTTTATTATATTACTCAAATGATACATACAGTATCTCAAAAGTGAGTACACCCCTCACAGTTTTGTACATATTTGATTATATCTTTTCATGTGACAACACTGAAGAAATGACACTTCGCTACAGTGTAAAGTAGTGGGTGTACAGCTTGTATAACAGTGTGAATTTGCTGTCCCCTCAAAATAACACAAGCCATTAATAACACAGCCATTAATGTCTAAACCGCTGCCAACAAAACTGAGTACACCCCTAATTGAAAATCTCCATATTGGGTCCAAAGTGTCAATATTCTGTGTGGCCACCATCATTTTCCAGCACTGCCTTAACCATCTTGGGCATGGAGATCACCAGAGCTTCACAGGTTGCCACTGGAGTCCTCTTCCACTCCTCCATGATGACATCACAGAGCTGGTAGATGTTAGAGACCTTGTGCTCCCCCACCTTCTGTTTGAGGATGCCCCACAGATGATTAATAGGGTTTAGGTCCGGAGACATGCTTGGCCAGTCCATCACCTTAACCCTCAGCTTCTTTAGCAAGACAGTGGTTGTCTTGGAGGTGTGTTTGGGGTCGTTATCATGTTGGAATACTGCCCTGCGGCCCAGTCTCCGAAGGGAGGGGATCATGCTCTGCTTCAGTATGTCACAGTACATGTTGGCATTCATGGTTCCCTCAATGAACTGTAGCTCCCCAGTGCCAGCAGCACTCATGAAGCCCCAGACCATGACACACTTGTCTTTGTACTCCTCACCTGGTTGCCGCCACAGATGCTTGACACCATCTGAACCAAATAAGTTTATCTTGGTCTCACAGACCACAGGACATGGTTCCAGTAATCCATGTCCTTAGTCTGCTTGTCTTCAGCAAACTGTTTGTGGGCTTTCTTGTGCATCATCCTTCTGGGACGACAGCCATGCAGACCAATTTGATGCAGTGTGCGGCATACTCCTTCAACCTCTGCAGCAATGCTGGCAGTACTCCTACGTCTAGGAACAGGCGAGGCCAGTTCTGAGTGGAACCTGTCCTGTTAAACCGCTGTATGGTCTTGGCCACCATGCTGCAGCTCAGTTTCAGGGTCTTGGCAATTTTCTTATAGCCTAGGCCATCTTTATGTAGAGTAACAATTCATTTTTTCAGATCCTCAGAGAGTGCTTTGCCATGAGGTGCCATGTTGAACTTCAAGTGACCAGTATGAGGGAGTGTGAGAGCGATAACACCAAATATAACACACCTGCTCCACATTCACACCTGAGACCTTGTAACACTAACGAGTCACATCACACCGGGGAGGGAAAATGGCTAATTGAGCCCAATTTGGACATTTTCACTTAGGGATGTACTCACTTTTGTTGTCAGCGGTTTAGACATCAATGGCTGTGTTGAGTTATTTTGAGGGGACAGCACATTTATACTTTTATACAAGCTGTACACTCACTACTTTACAATGTAGCAAAGTGTCATTTCTTCAGTGTTGTCACATGAAAAGATATAACCAAATATTTACAAAAATGTGAGGGGCGTACTTACTTTGGTGAAATACTTTATATTTTCCAAGAAATAATGCATATTTAGGTGCCAATAATATGCAAACAATACCCCATCCAGAACAAATGTTTATGAATTGTGCTAATTTGAAAATAAACACGGAAATAAGTATTTAGACCCTTTATTCAGCACTTTGTACAAACACCTTTGTAGAAGTGCCTTTGGCAGCAATCACTGCTTTGAGTGTTCTTGGGTATGACTGTACCAGCTTTGGACACATGGACTTCGGCGTTGTCTTGGCTGTGTGCTTCAGGTCATTGTTGAGCTGACCAATTAATCTTCTATCCAGTCTGAGATCCTGTGTGCTCTGGATAAAATTTTCTTCAAGTACCTCTCTGAAGCCTTAACCATGGCTATATTTGCCTGGTTTAGCAGGTAAAAGACTTAGTGGTTCCAAGCGTCTTCTATTTCACAGTGATGAGAAAGGAGATCTACACATTGATACAATTTAATGCTGTCTACAGAGTTCTTTAGACTTCATGGCTTGGTTTTGGTTCTGACATGAACTGTAAAGAATTCAATACGCATATGTCTGGCAATATCATGTTTAATCAATCGAAATTGCCACACGTGCCCCAATTAAGCTCTAGAGACTTCTCAAGGATGATCAAATGACACAGGATGCATCTGAATTTGGAGTATCATGGCAATGTGTCTGACTATTTATGAACAGTCACAGATGTTCAAATCATTTAATTGAAAATGTTTTAAAACTTTTGACCAGCAGTATAAGTAATAATCATGGTAGCCATTTCATCATGGTTGTTTGAGGATTCCATCTAGCAACATTTGGCTACTGGATAGATGATAAGCTGGCACTGTAAATGGCCACTGTAAATGGCAGCAGAAATATGACAGTGTTAGCGGTGTTCTGGGATAGGACATACATATTTTTAATTACATTTATTAATATTATACAGTACATATAACTATTAATCCTATAAGTCTTCTTTTATAATTTCTCATGAGCATGAAGTAATTAAAATGTCATCCCCTCAGAGCCCTAAATATAAGCCTGTTTTACACCTGTGTCACATGACTTGACTCGAGTCTGACTCGAGTCACAATTTTCAGGATTTGTGACTTGCTTGATTAAAGTATGAAAATGACTTGACCTGACTTTGACTTGAGAACAAGTTACTTGAGACTTGACTTGACTTGAAGTGGAAGACTCGACAATGACTTGAACTTATAATGAACAAACAGCAATAACATTATTTTATAATTTGTGACATCAGCAGCACTAATCAGCGTATGTGCCTTTAACGCTGCACAATTCAAACCGCGCCAAACATGGCAGACAGTAACGTTAGTCGAGCTCCACAAATAGTATCGTTTGTATACAAGGACTTTGAACTGGACCGTGTGAATAAAAAAAGATTTGCCAGATGCAAAATATGCAACAACGTCAAATTTCATTCGTCATTTTAAGAACCACAAGGAAAGGTAAGAAAGTAATCTCTTTATATTAAGTTTCACTAAGATCTATAACGATTAAGGAATGGATTAATCTTTTGTTTGTCATAATTTGGCCTTGGTTGCATATTTTATTTTATTTTTTCTTGTTAGAAATGTGTATCATTACAGAATACATCTGGTAAATAGATGTAAGAGAATTTGACTATAACAGTGGCATAGCCTGCATTTTAATGTTGATGGGCATCTTAAAATGAGCGGGCATGTATATTATTACACGTAGGCCATAATGTCTGTATTAAATGTGCGCATTTTCAAGTGTTTGTGGACTGCATGTGGAAACTAAAAAGCATTGTGCTTACACCATAACAGTTAACTTTACTGCATGAAAGGCTAACATGGAGGCGCCGATGTGATTACTAGCACCTAAACATTTCGAAGTTTTTTTTTTACAGCGTAATTACATATTAGGCAGTTTTCCAGTCACAATAATTAGTTTATACGGTTGTTATTATTAGCCCTTATTACATGGATTGGCTGAATTCCAGTGCAGAATGCGTGTTATTTCTTGATAACAGACCGTTGCCATTAAAAACAGCTCGTTGCTATGGACGCAGCAGGATTCTAACCAGAGACGGAACGGACTATTTTCTTTAGAGGAAGCAATACAATCGTTTTTAAATCAATAAACTCCTTTTGAAATCAATATTTTGTGTCAAATTATTGATTTATTTGGTAGGTAGCCATGTAATAAGCGGGATAAGGTATAGCGAGGCGGTTGTTATAGCGAATACAACCCCTTCAGGCTGATTCAAGATCCCTCCGCTTCGTCCCCCCAAAAAATTGTACCGCGGAGGAGAAAAATATTTGGTTTTGAAATCGAGCTTCGCACCAAGCGCACGTCAGAAACAGAGGACAGTGTGTGTGTGTGTGTTCATCTCTTTAGTACTGTGACTTGACTTGAAACTTATAAGGACTCGACTTGACTTGCTTAGGGTGAACCCTTGACTTGACTTGCTTGATTTATCTAAACTGTGACTTGAGACCTGACTCGAGACTTGATGGTTAAGACTTGAGACTTGCTTGGACTTGACCATGTGTGACTTGTCCCCATCTCTGTCAATTAGTGCAGCCCCCTCCTTTAACTGTTTAGCAACAAGGTAGCAGGGTGTTATGGAGGTCCATAGGCAGTGGTATTGGACTGGGGGGAAAAGGCGTACTAAGTATATAGGGCCCTAATGTGCAGGGGGGCCCTTGAATATTTTGGAATCTTCAATAAAGAGGGGAGGGGCCCTCAGAGACCACCTATGTACAGGGCCCAGAATTGTGTTCTACACCCATACAGTAGGTGATGGCTTTGCTGAATCCCATGTTGCCTGTTTCAGCAGGGCATTATGCAATGACACAAATAAAGAGTATTACAGTGCCCTTTGTGTAATGATGCAGTGACAAATATTAGGTCATAATCCTCCCAAAGTATTCATAACATTTAATATAATTACATATCGCTGGAATCAGGGACGCCAACAGGAATGACAGGGCCTGGGACAGAATTTAACATTTAGGACCCAAACCACGGGCCAAAAAATTAATTAATAGTAATTAAATGACTGTCCAAAAAACAAGTCATAAACATTTTATTGTTTAATGCTTTAATCCATAACTAGGTCACATTCAAATCCCTTTGTTTTCAACACAGGTAATGAATTATGTCACATCTTTTCAATTCATAACCTACTCAGTCCCAATCAGCCATTACTGAACTGCTACACATATTTAGACATTCTATTTTAGATTTGTCCTTCCATTTCTGTGCTCCTAGTTTTGGTTGCATGGTGGCAATGTTTTAGCCAGATAGATACAGTACTGTAGTTAGACACATTTATTGGTTAAATTAGAAAAAATTATTAAGCTCCACTATGTAGAATTTATTCAGTAAAAAAAACAATTACAGCATTTTGCAATTACTCATCTGTCTGAAAGCGATTCTGCACCAATGCCCGATAGAGAATTACGTTCCAAATAAAAATATGAAAAATGTAAACTCTTTTTAAGGATAGTGATCATATGAAGCTATTTATTATCAGTTGTTTGGCTCCTTTTTAAATCATAATCATAGCAGAAATCACCCAAATGGCCCAGATCAAAGTTTACCTACCCTTGAATGTTTGGCCTTGATATAGACACACAAGGTAACACACACAGGTGAAAATGGCAATTATAGGTGAATTTCCCACACCTGTGGCTTTTTAAATTGCAATAAGTGTCTGTGTATATATTGTCACTGAGTTTGTTAGCTCTCACGTGGATGCACTGAGCAGGCTAGATACTGAGCCATGGAGAGCAGAAAAGAACTGTCAAAAGACCTGCTTATCAAGGTAATGGAACTTTCTAAAGATGGAAAAGGATATAAAAAGATATACAAAGCCTTGCAAATGCCAGTCAGTACTGTTCAATCACTTATTAGAAGAAGACGGTGTGGTTGTTTCAAGGAGCACAATACGACGATACAAAAATTTGCTGCATGGTCGAGTTGCTAGAAAGAAGCCTTAACTGCCCAAATGTCACAAAAAAGCCTGGTTACAATATGCTCGACAACACCTTGACACGTCTCACAGCTTCTGGCCCACTGTAATTTGGAGTGATGAGTCCAAATTAGAGCTTTATAGTCACAACCATAACTGCTCTGTATAGAGAGGGGTCAATAAGGCCTATAGTGAACAGAATACCATCCCCACTCTGAAGCATGGTGGTCGCTCATTGATGTTCTAGGGGTGTGTGATCTCTAAAGGCACGGGGAATCTTGTGAAAATTGATGGCAAGATGAATGCAGCATTATCAGAAAATACTGTCAGACAATTTGCATTCTTCTGCACGAAAGCTGCGAATGGGACGCTTTTGGACTTTCCAACACCACAATAGCACACCCTAAGCACAAGGCCAAGTTGACCCTCCAGTGGTTACAGCAGAAAAAGGTGAAGGTTCTGAAGTGGCCATCACAGTCTCCTGACCTTAATATAATCGAGCCACTCTGGGGAGACGACCAAAGACTTTGCATGACCTGGAGGCATTTTGCCAAAACGAATAGGCAGCTATACCACCTGCAAGAATTCGGGCCCTCATAGACAACTATTACAAAAGAATGCACGCTGTCATTGATCCTAAAGGGGGCAATACACAGTATTAAGAGCTAAGGGTATGCAGACTTTTGAAACGGGGTCAGTTCATTTTTTTTTTTTTTGCCGTGGTTTGTTTTAGGATTGTGCCAATCTGTAATGACCTACAGTTGAACGTGAATCCCATAATAAATAACAGACATGTTTTGCCTGCTCACTCATGTTTTCTTTACAAATGGTACATATATTACCAATTCTCCAAGGGTGTGCAAACTTTTGAGCACAACTGCATATGAAATGAGTTTGAATAGGAAATATAGCAAACTGAATAAGAATCTAATAAAATTGGACATTATTTTATTGTTCATGAGGAACAAAACAGGTAAATATATTATAAGACCATGAGCGGCTGATGATGAATGAAATAATTCCCAAAATAAATTGTTTTTTTATTATTAAATTTGTTATGTTATGGGTCACAATTGAAAGCATATACTTTCCTATGAAAAGGAGAAAAGACTATTTAATTTCCTAAAACAACACTTTATTTGGTCAATCACACAAGTGTCATCTCTGGCTGGCAAGGTGTGTGTGTTTTTACCTTTTAAATGTTTTTCCTCATGGGACATTATAACACAACAGTGGTGTCTTCAGTAGAGGCAAACTTTGAGGAGAGCCCGAGAAAGCTTCAGCCTCTATACTGCTATACAGCTGGGGGACAGGAGATATGTGTGTGTATGCGTGCGTGTGTGTGAGTGAAAGAGAGAGTGCAGGTGTGTGCGTGGGATCATATTTGCTGCATGCCACTCCACAACTGAATTCATGTCAATAGGTTTTCTTGGCATGAAACAATTTTAATATTATAACACAATATTATTACTCTATTGTTATTGAATTGTAATACTATCATATTTGTTTTGTTGTAGTTTTTGTTATTCACGATGGCTTGACAACATTTATTATGTATTTCTCTGCATAAACAACCCGTCAATATTACCGGGTCAGATTTACCCATAACACCACCACCATAACTTTATAGTCATTTAAAAAATTAAAAAATAATAAACATTTGTTTTATTGTATTAAGGGTGCCATTGTTGAGGATGTAATGAAGCCTTGTTTTTATCAGAAAAAATTAAAGGTATGTTTCTCACATCTTACCTTGATAACGGGTCAAATTTGACCCCAGCACAATAGGAGGCTTGAGGCTCTCTGACCCCAGCACAATAGGAGGGTTGAGGCTCTCTGACCCCAGCACAATAGGAGGGTTGAGGCTCTCTGACCCCAGCACAATAGGAGGGTTGAGGCTCTCTGACCCCAGCACAATAGGAGGGTTGAGGCTCTCTGACCCCAGCACAATAGGAGGGTTGAGGCTCTCTGACCCCAGCACAATAGGAGGGTTGAGGCTCTCTGACCCCAGCACAATAGGAGGGTTGAGGCTCTCTGACCCCAGCACAATAGGAGGGTTGAGGCTCTCTGACCCCAGCACAATAGGAGGGTTGAGGCTCTCTGACCCCAGCACAATAGGAGGCTTGAGGCTCTCTGACCCCAGCACAATAGGAGGGTTGAGGCTCTCTGACCCCAGCACAATAGGAGGGTTGAGGCTCTCTGACCCCAGCACAATAGGAGGGTTGAGGCTCTCTGACCCCAGCACAATAGGAGGGTTGAGGCTCTCTGACCCCAGCACAATAGGAGGGTTGAGGCTCTCTGACCCCAGCACAATAGGAGGCTTGAGGCTCTCCCGTCTGGTGGCACCAGGATGCATTAAGGGAAGACGACAAGCCGGTGGAGGGAGTGTGATGCTTTAGGCAATGTTCTGCTAGGAAACCATGGGTCCGAGCATTCATGTGGACGTCAATTTGACACGGGCCACCTATCTAAACATTGTTGTAAACCAGGTTCACCCCTTCATGGCAACGGTAATCCCTGGTGGCATTGGCCTCTTTTAGCAGGATAATGCGCCCTGCCACACTGCACAAATTGTTCGGGAATGGTTTGAGGAATATTTAAGAGTTCAAGGTGTGGCCATGGCCTCCAAATTCCCCAGATCTCAATCCAATTGAGCATATGTGGGATGTGCAGAACCAACACGTCCGACCCATGGCGGCTCCACATCGCAACTTACAGGACTTGAAGGATCTGCTGCTAATGTCTTGGTGCCAGATACCACAGGACACCTTCAGGGGTCTTGTAGAGTCCATGCCTTGTGTGTCTGTGCTGTTTTGGCAGCACACTGAGGACCAACACCTTATTAGGCAGGTTGTCATAATGTTTTGGCTCATCAGTGTATAGGCATGTTATAACATACAGGAAGTCCCATCTATGTAATTACTTCATAATAGTCGAAACCCTTAATGGCAATGCCCATTTTCCATTTTCATCCATCTTAAGGCATCTACATTTTACCGTTTTCATTTAGATGATGCTCTTATCCAGAGGAACACACAATCATTAATAGTGTAATATGGGATGAAGATTGATAATTAGGTGGCTGTGATACTATGAGAACCAAAATTCTAATTTTACCCATGACACCCAGTGTTAACCCCCCTACTTTGATGATAAGTGCAATAAACTATTTAGTGACCACAGAGTCACATCCCAACATCCCATCGGAAAGAATGTAACATAAACAAGGCAAATTCTTGTTCAGAGGCATTGGGATATTATCTTTTGACCAAAGGCCATCCAACACCAGAATCTGTCATTTTCTTTACGTTTTTGCAAGTTCATTATATAATGTCTCTCATAATGTTAGTTATGTATAATGGGTCAGCTGCGTGAATTTATCCATGCTTTAAACGTGCATTAACTCAGGTCAGATCTTTATTATTAGCTCTCTGCATCGTACAACTGCACAATATGATCTTTCTCATCCGGTTTCCGGTTAGCTCCCGCCCCGCTCCGCCATCATTAAGTTCTGAACAAAAACGGACAGACGGGGGAATAGAAAAACCAAGTCAGAGATGAAATTCATAAATAACAGTCATGTTATCATAAAAAATGGTGGACAGTGGAGAAGTCGAGTGGAAATACCGGGGTCAGCATTTAAGTGATTAATTGTTTCTCATTGATTCGTTATCTGATGATTGCCACTGAGAAGACTAGCTCGTAGCTAACTTAGCTTAGCTTTCTAGCATTCTGATTGACTGGCATTGCTTATGCCAGCGTCGCATGCTAGTTAGCTCATTCTTTTGGTTAGAGAATCAAAATGGAATGGACTAACGTTAGCTAGCTATTAATGAAAACAATGTGGCTCGCTCGTGTTCACTAGAGCAGAAGAGGTAGACCCCTATTTTCCAGGCCAGCTTGCTAGCGCTCCAGCTAGCTAAAAAGTGGATCCTAAAAAGCCACGGTAAGATGTCATAAATCATTAAATTGACTACGTTAACGTTAGCTCACTAGCAGCCTTGTGTCGTTCATTGTCATTATAACAGCCCATGTTCGTTAGCAATGCCAGCATTCAGGAACATCCCTTTCGACCTGCAAATACAGTAGTTATCAACTAGGTGAGGTCAGCTAGTTTGCAGAGGAATTAGTTTGATGTCCTCTGTTTGGCTGCTTTGAGTGAGCTGTTTGTCAGGTAACAATGTAATATTGTCGAGCTAATTGGTATGATTATATTGACAGGGCCGGGTGGGTAATAGTGGCTAGGACAAGCTGTCCAACTTATATTGTGCCTCTAGCTAACGTTATCGTCAGAGCCCAATTGGCCAGCCAAGTGCAATGTTTCTGCGCTTTAAATACCAAATAAATGTTTTATCTTACTGGCTAACAACATCTCGTTAGCTTTTTAGCCGTGGCAGGTTATCTTACTAGAGTACAATATTATTAGTTCATTTTGGTTTCCCACAACATGCAGAGCTGGTGTTATTAGCTATGCGTACTGTATAATGGCATACACTAGTGCAATGGCTGGTTTATATGATGCCCCGTTTAATTACCTTTGAATTGGTCCAGGTGGTTTGCTATGAGATACATGATTGTTTTATTTTAATGTGTATGATAACACAGCTAGATGCAGTTCTTAGTGACTTGTAAGGCAATCAGACTATCTAACTTTCTGGTTAGAAAGCCAGCTAGACTCGCTTCTTCTTTTGATAAGGAACCAAGCTAGAGACTTCCGTGTTGATTTACTGCCTTTAATTAATAAGTTGCTGTAACATATGCTGAAAAAGAAGTCTGTTTCACAGTGCCTTCATTTTCAGGGCTATATTGACAGAGCTATAGCCTATACATTGAAATACTAGGAGGTGATGTGTGTCTATGTAGGTATGATATTTTAATTTGCTATGGATTTAGGTGTTTGCTAAATGACTTAACATGTAAAGTAAAATGTATGTTTTCTTATTTGGGGATATGCATACAAATCAATGCATGCAGGGCATCTATGTGGTATACTTGAAAACAGTTAATGAGTTAGCCAGCTAACCCTAAATATTCATAACCTTTTCACATTTTCTTGTAAGCTTGAAATGGGTTCTGTGTAATTGACTGAAAGATCCAAAACACTTGTGTTTAGATTTAAGAAACCAGAGAATTCCTGAATTATTTCTGTTTAAGATATCTGGGTAACTCATTCCTCAGTAGTTATATAATCTTCTAGTTATCTAAAATGTTTCAGATTTTTCTAGTTTATAATGACCTACTTTAAACTGTGTCCACTTGCCATGACAGTGTGGATAATTTCCAACTATTCTCTTTTATTCTATTGTTTCCCTAAGATTTGTCTTTGGTGGAGTGCAGTCAGGCACCCAAATTAGCAACTGGGATGCCATTGCCGACGCCAACATGAACATTTTCCATTGAAACCAATTGAAGGCTAACGATTTTTGGTGTTGGGCAACAGAGCTAGGGAGGGGCCTCCTCGTCCTTCAGAATGGTAGGGGAAACATTGTATTCACTTAAATGCATTTCACCAAAAAACATCCTCCTGAAATTTGAATCTGTCTAGACTTATTATTGACTATATTGCAGATGAGTATATATTTTCATTTGAAAACCTTTGTAATGCTTTTATCCTTAACTTTGTGCACATGCACTTGTTGGGTTATTTTAAGGTGTAACTGTTTCAAAAATACATTAAATGACTATATTATATCAGTATCTGACTAGGACAAGTAGGGTGAGAGTTATGGTCGACGGATGGACTGTGGCAGTCCTGGGTTCAATTTCAGATAGGTGTTGTTTCCTCTTTCTGTTCTTCTGTTTTTGAAATACAGTTTTTGAGCATTTAATTTTGTTGGGCCTACTTGCCAATGTTTTTCATTATAAGAGTCTGTGATTTGGTGGCATACTTTCTTTTCTTAAAGCAGAAAAGTATTACTAATAATTTGTATTTTATTGCTCAAATTTCATGTCATTTGTTAAAAGATATAACAGACAAACCTGTCCCGCTGTCCCCTTTAAGGTTATCGTGGTAATGGAGCCAACCACTTTCATGTTACTATCATAATCTGATTATTATAGAAATCTGATGTTCATTGCACTCTAATGTGCACATCTATGTCCCTGGGATTCGATCCAGCAACCTACTGGGGACTGGTCCGATGCTCTAATCGCTGGGCTATCTGCTGCTCTTAATGGGATAGATAGAAACGTGCTCTCTCTAAACATCTCTGATAAAGAGTCACAGGATGAGGAACTGTATATCATTTCTTTATTTGAATAACATTTTAAGACTGACCAACCCCCCAGCTACTGTGTTGGATAGTTAGGTTTCTGCTTTTGAGAAGAGCTAGCTAGCCTTCCAACAATTGGACTAATCTAACAATAATCAAGCTTTAATTATCTTCAAACTACACCCTAAAACTGTCTTCATGAGTTATTTTGACTAATATTTAACTGTCACTGTGTGTATTAAGTAATCAACTTATTTAATGTAAACCTGAGCCTCATTTGGCCTTTAAAATGTCTCTGTCTCTTTATGTAGGGGTTAAGAAACAAATGGGAAGATATTTACATATAGTCTTGATTGGCTGATAGGGTGGTCTGAAGCCTATCCCCTTATCCAGTAGTGTCGTCGCAATACCAACATGTTTAGTATTAGAATTTTAGTATTAGACTACATAAGGTGCAATTGAACTGAATACTAAACAAGTTAAAGTTAAGTGCTTTTGAAACATTTAACATTTCACTAATTTGACGTTACCATTCAAGTCCAAAGGAGAGAGCCAGAGGAACACTGATCATTTTTCCAAAAATACACGCAGAGCCTAGATATACACCACCATTCAAAAGTCTGCAGTCACTTAGAAATGTCTTTGTTTTTGAAAGAAAAGCAATTTGTTGCATTGAAATAACATCAAATTGATCAGAAATAGGGTAGGCATTGTTAATGTGGTAAATTACTATAATAGCTGTAGCAGCTACCCCTTCTGTGTTCCAATGGCATGTTGTTTATGCTAATCCAAGTTTATAATTTATCAATTATAACTATTAGAAAACCCTCAATTTGATGTTTTTGTAATGGACAAACTTTTTTTGGTGACATTTTTAAGTGATCCCAAGCTTTTGAACAATAGTGTCGCTTAATCCATCCTTAATTCAAGTTGTCAGTGGCAGTTGTAGTCACATTAACAATCCCCATAAATGGCTACAAAGTACCCTGGTTAGAATCTCTGGAAGACACAGGTGTTTTTAGTTTTGCTCCAAGACACCCACACACCATGCTGTCAACTGTAGAGCTGGTCAAATGGAGCATTGCCTCCATATCAGATGCACTTAAAAATATATTCCAAAGAAATTGACAGTTAAAAAAAATAATGTAAATATGTTCTATATGCGGAGTCCCTGGAACAAGGATCTGGTTTTGGTTTTGCTCTAGGATGCCCACCAGCTGAAGCTACAGTGGTAAAGTTATGCATGGTACACTGGAAAATGTGAGTATTTTTCAGATTTATAAGACAAACCAAGATATGCCTAACATACTTCAAAAAACGTTAGCTTTTTCCAGATATTTCTGAAAACTTGGTACATTTTGTAGAAACCACCTATATTCAGAATAACACTAAAGGCACTTTCATTGTAATCTCAAATAATTTACCATAATTGATTTTCGACTGCTATGTAGGTCCTACCACTCCAAATCAAATGTGGTAATGTGTTAACTTTGCAATAGCCAGAATTTAAAGAAAATAAAAACTTGGAACTGTAAGTGTTACAGCCTGGGTGAAAACATTGAAGTGTATACTCATTTAATGCAATGGTCTTACCTGCGTTTGCTATGTTTGTGCAGTTGCCATAGCTAGTTAGGCAAACTTTCTCAACCCTTGAAACCTTGAAGTGTCATCAGCTAGTTTAAAGCAGACGGCTTCGCTAGCAGTTGCAGTGCGAACTCAAACTAGAATTAGAGCAAAAAAGCATTTGAACAAAATTAGCCCAGGTATTAAAGTAATCACCAAAAATACTTACAGCACTCTCTATCCAAAATAATAATTATTCGGGATCAGGAGCCCCGTTTTGCAGCGCTAGGTCCAGGTTGGTTCTCCCTATGGCGTTGGCCCAACACTGATAAGGTAGAGGTGCCATCACTGGCAAGTGCCCTCCATGTTGTTGAGCTCAGAAAAGAAAAAAAACACACAGGGCTCCGTTACTCATCTGTAGCCCAGGTCTATGCCCGCAACCTACGGGGTGGGACAGGGAATGGACCCAGTCCCAGTGTTCTGGGCCCTAGAGAGCATTTATCAACAAAACGGAAATGAACCTTAAACCCGGGTGCAGGGACCAGCATCTCACTCTTCAATTCCTGCTTCCTGCTGCCCAGAACTGGTTTCCTAGGGGCCCTTTTCGCTCCCCCTGACACAGCCTGATTAGGGGTGTCAGTCGAGCAATGTTTACCAACAGCAAATAGGCTGCGTTCAAGGACCCCATTTCGGCGGCCTCGGCCCGGTTGTTCTACCTGGGGTGTTAGCCAAATGCTGATAATTTCACAATGTCAATTTTACAATTTAAATTATTATTCCGTTAATTGTGCAGCCCTAATTCAGACCCCTCATTTTTCTCCCCAAATTTTTTGTTACAGACTTTATTTATAATTTCAATTTTTTTTTCCTTTTCTATACACAATACCCCATAATGAAAAAGCTAAAACAAATTTTTAATATGGAAGGCACCAGACATTGGAGAACTGTTTTAAAATAAAAATTGTCTCGAAGCTGAAATTGGTATGTACCCTGTCCTCAACCAAGGTATAACAAACTTGGCAAACAGCGTTTGTGGTAGGTTTTAAGGAGAATTAGAATGTTGTTACTTCCTGTAAGGCAGTGGAATTCAGTCTGGCAACCTTATTTGTAGGGTACATCTCAGTGTAGACAAAAGTTAACTTAAAGCCTCATTCTGGTGTCTGTCTGTGTGTTCAGGCGCTGGCCATGCCGTCAAGTGTGCGGGCCGGAAGCCTGAAGGACCCGGAGGTTGCTGAGCTCTTCTACAGAGATGATCCCGAGAAGCTCTTCACCGACCTGCGGGAGATTGGGCATGGCAGCTTCGGAGCCGTCTACTTCGTAAGAACACGGGAGGGTTTATCTGCTTAAGTGGTCAACTGTTCTATCCCCATTCTGATGTGACTTTCTCAGTATGGAGTTGTAGTCTGGATATATTTGTTCCTGAATCAATTTGTACTTAAATTTGACAGTATCCAATATAGTATCTGATACTAAGTAAAACACTTGTAGTATGAGAAGCCAAGGACAGCTTCAGTGGACTATCCAGAAATCCTGGTCTGAGTATTTCTTGTTTTTTGCCAGACCGTGTAAGCGGAGCCGGCCTAGAAGAGCGAATGTTTCTTACTGACTGACTACCCCTTGTTAAATAGCATAGTGGTTAGAGACAGGGGCTCTGGAACAACAGGTCCCGCGTTCGACTCCCGTAACAATCAAAAAGCATTATGCCTGAGGTTCAGGACAGACCAAAACTTTGCTAGCTACAACCCTACGTAGCTATGTAATTGGAAGCCTAAAATAAAAAAGTTCTGGTGGATATTAGGATTTGTTCAGGATAGACAAACACTTCGCTGGCTACACAATTCTTTCGTCTTTTCACTTGACAAAAAGTCAGTTATCATCACCTCTATTGATAGATACTGTATCTATGTCATTCACAAATGGCTAATTTGCTGTTAAAACAGCCAGTGGCATAAGAGGACTAGGTCCTAAGTTCATATCTCCTCGCAGGTGAAGTGAAGTACGCATTGATTCCGTATTGACGAAAACTTCGCTGGCTAAAACCAAAACCTGAAATTGTAAACGGTTATATTGCGACTGTTTCTGGCATGGTGAAGTTCATCTTCAGTCTCGCTAGCAATTGCTAAATTTTTATAATTATTCCTAAGAAGTTAGTAGATACAGTAAGCCTATTACTGGCTAATAAGCTGTTCAAACGGCCAGTGGCAAAAGCTAACAGCTCATAGACGCTATTTCTGGTGGAGGTAAACTTAATAAGAAGCGTCAGTCAGTTTAACACAGTGCTCAATAGTGTTTAGCAACTGGTGAAATGCGTTATGGTTAAAGACAGTGCTTCTCACGTGGAAGGCTCAAGGTCAAATCTATTGTGAACAACAACATTTATTTTATTTCCACAATTCTCTCGTCGTTTCACATTATGAAAAAGTAAGTTATCGTCACCTTTCTTAAAAGTGGCAAAAGCTAACAGTTCATATACGCTATTTGTGGTGCAGGTAAACTTAGTAAGAAACGTTGTCAGTTTAACTGAATCAATATCATTCACGAATTGCCAATTAGCTGTTAAAACGGCCAGTGGCAAAACAAGATTTGTTCAGGATAGAGGCTATACTGACACCCGCCGAACGTAGAGCTCTGTGGTGTAGTGGTTAGTGACACAGCTTTTCACGTGGGCGTTCGGGTTCAAATCTCAAGAGGGCAATACTTTTTATTGCGGTCCGGCTGAACTATGCTTGCCTGGTTTCTTGTTTATATTGTTTTGAGAAAGTTTAATAACTACAGAGTTGAAAAACAATCAACAAAATGTTAGCATGGCCTCTGAAATGGATGACTACCCAGTATTTGGAAAATATCTCTAGTACGCATGTTATTAAAAACTACAAATCTATATTAGATCACAATATTATGGATGTCCTCACTACATTTTTGTAATGTTTCCATTTGCTGTAACTTTTTAAAGTATGCTGTTTTAAACAGTAACAAACATCTAACTTATTTCAATTTTGTTTTCAGTACAGAGACTTATTTCAGTTGGTAGATGCACTTACTGGATTGCAGTATGCATAGCATAATGTGATATTTAATTGTCTCTGTAAAGAAACAATATATTATACGATTTCACAGATCAGCTAAAAGCACACGAAGTCTGAAATTTAGTGAGCTACAATTTTTTTTTTAAAGGAAAGCACAAGACACAAGATGACAGGCTAGTGGACGATAAGTAATCCTGTTAAATGAAGGGTGAAGAAGTGGCCAGAGAAGGACGGTGGGAGAAAAGTGGAGTGTTATAGAGGCTAAGCTTTAGTTTTAGTCAGTGATGATATGTGTGTGGCCAGTGTCCACTATCAGTATGATTTGAAAATTGATCATTTCTGTGAATCTTATTTCTTTTCAACCCTATAAGGCACATGACATCCGCACCAATGAAGTGGTGGCTATCAAGAAGATGTCATATGGTGGCAAGCAGTCCAATGAGGTAGGAACACATCAAATGGTGAAGATTACTTTATTACAACCCCCCACCCCTTTGGGTGGCACATACTAAGTATGGAAAGGTTTATAAAGCTCTTTTCTTTCTTTTTTTTTTAAATTAAGAAATGGCAGGATATCATCAAAGAAGTTAAGTTTCTCCAGAAACTTCGCCATCCCAACACTGTGGAGTACAGAGGCTGCTACCTGAGAGAGCACACTGCATGGGTAATTTCTCAAATGGTTGAAAGTTGTGAAAGCCCTTTGGGACTTAATTGGAACTGACTCTGTCAGAATGTTTTTTCCAACCCCAATTCACTTCCCTAACCCTTCCATGTATGCATGTCTAGTAGTTCAGAATTTGCAAAAGGTGTCTGCGGAATTGTGTCAACCGAGTAGTGGAGAAGTTCCCAAGAATTTGATTCCACTTTACAGATATGTAAATATCATAAGAGGAAGGTTTCCTGAATTCATTTCAACTGTCTCTCTGTCAAGTGGCTACTCTGGGGCTTTGGATCCATATTTTAGGCTCTAAAATGTTGAGAAACTCAGCAAGTGCAAGTTGGTGCTTCAAATGAATGTCTGCATCGTCTTCTTTTCCCTATGTCATTAGAAATCACATACATTGAATTGTTCCTTGCAAACACTAGCAAGTTTGTTCTGCTGTGGACCAGTGCTTCAGAATTCTGTATAACGGTGACTTTTTGATCACTTTTTGATGACATTCTATTCCCTGGGAAACTGCACAATATTTTTTTCTGATGCAGTTTTCTGTTCAATGGGCAATACACCTGAAGAAAATGCATAATTCTGTGGGTAACCACTTCATACGTTTACCATATGTTATTTCTCTTTCATTCTCTTAGCTGGTAATGGAGTATTGTTTGGGTTCAGCCTCTGACCTACTGGAAGGTGAGTGGAAAGAACAGTTTGCACTAAAGCATGTTTGCCTAGCAAGGACACTGTAATGTGAGTTGTTTTTTTTATCACATGGAACACAGGGGTGGTGGAGCTGTGGTTTGGTTCATTAGGCAAGAAATGGCCAAAGGAAAACCTTATGGACTACCTGTAATTGTTGTCGTATAAGAAACCATTATTCGGTTGCAAATATCCAGTTGCATGTCCCAATTAATGTGGCCTTAAAAAGTATTTGGGAAACTTGGTAAACAGCTGTAAATAGGTGTGCACTGGGGTTGGTTTCAACTTATCTCCAAAAATAAGAATTATGAAGAATGTTTTATGCTCTACCATTTTCTCAAAACCCTCATGTGGATAGTCCACAAGAAGCCCCTCCAGGAGCAGGAGATAGCAGCCATCATCCACGGTGCATTGCAGGGTCTGGTGTACCTTCATTCTCACAACATGATTCACAGGTAACAGAACCCCTTGTCCTACACTTTGAGATGGGAAGCAGGAAATTGAAAGACGGTAAAAAAACTAAACATTCGCTCTCATTGATACAGGGAAGCTGTCTCCTTGCCTTTTTCACTTTATTTATTGAAAAAGCTTTATTGACCTAGAACGTGTTACCACATACATTGCCTAAGTGAACATACTGAATCATTAAGGTGGTTGAAGAAAATATTATTAAAAACACAATAATCAATGACTTGTCTCTCTCAGGGATGTGAAGGCTGGTAACATCTTGCTAACAGAACCAGGCCAGGTGAAACTGGGTGACTTTGGGTCTGCCTCCATCGTAGCCCCAGCCAACTCGTTTGTGGGCACGCCCTACTGGTAAGAACAGTTTTCTCCGGCAGCCATGATTGTCATCATCATTAGTGACCAGGTTAAGCAGTTGCATGGCCACTTAAAACCGATCAGATTTCCCCCTATACCAGTACATTGGAAAGGGCTTGGGGATGGTGAAGTCCGTCCTTCTGAAAATCTTGGTCGAGGACAGCCCTAGTGCAAATATGTATATGTGCAAGGGGTGAAACGGTAGGTGTGTTCCTATTGAACCGTTTGGTACAGGGTCCACGGTGGGTATGGTTCGGTACGCACTGCCAACTGAAACATATATTATAGCTAGAAAAATACATATGGTGAACAAATATTATTATTGCATAAACCAATGCTGTATAAATTAACTTGGGGAAAATATCCACATGGTAATAAGGTTATCTAAAAAAAAAATATAAAAGGTTGTTTTGTCTTGTAGCTGTATGCAGCTCTGCTCATAAGTTATTTCACTCCAGCTAGAATGGAGCTGAGAGATGTGGTAATAGCAGTTTTCTTATGAAGAAATTAGCAGTTAGCTAAATGCAAAGGAGCAATATGACAAGCGTTGGCAAGCCAGAACAAGAAGATGCCCCAGTATTAGGTCTGCTGTCTGGGAACATTTGGATTTCCCTGTAAACTATAATGGTGATCAATAAATGAGTAGTGGATACAACCTCTACAACATTTGGTCTCTGTTAATTGATGATGGCCTTTTCGAGTGGCAGTACGAAGTAACATGACTACTCATTTATTGTAATTCCTCATTTATAAACCCCAGCATTAACTTTATAGCTTTTTGTGTATACAAACCCGAGTATTAATCGCACCCATATGTAAACGGCATATGCCCGGAGATTTGACTTGTACATATATTGTTAATAATAAACGTCTGTCATAGGGCACTACCAAAATGTATTTGATGAAGAATAGAATCTGTTTTGGGAAGCCAATTGTATCATATTTGCTACATGAGTTTCTGAGACCTCTACGTTATCAAGCAATCATCTCTGAAACAGTTTTAAAATGTTAACTAGTGTGTTAGTTACACCCACGTATTACCCACTGTGGTTGAACATGTTTTCAAAATCTGTGTTTAAGCTGTGGAATATAAAAGAGAATTTACAGTATTTTTTTGTTATACATGGAAAATAAATTTTCTCAGGTACAAATGATAATTTTTCTCTGTGGAAGTAACATGTGACACTGCAATGTGAATTAATTTGTGCTGCTGGACTATGCACTCTTGTTGAAGTTATCATTTAAATTACTATTTGTTTCATGTTATAATTTGTTTCCATATGTTCCTGGGAATTCAAGCTACCCATGTTTATTATTATAATAAATGGATAAGCTAAATACAAATTACTTATTTCTCAGGCATTTCTTTTTTTGATGTATCGAAACCGTACCGAACCGTGACACCATTGTACTGTATCGTACCGAACCGTGACACCATTGTACTGTATCGTACCGAACCGTGACACCATTGTACTGTATCGTACCGAACCGTGACACCAATGTACTGTATCGTACCGAACCGTGACACCATTGTACTGTATCGTACCGAACCGTGACACCATTGTACTGTATCGTACCGAACCGTGACACCATTGTACTGTATCGTACCGAACCGTGACACCATTGTACTGTATCGTACCGAACCGTGACACCATTGTACTGTATCGTACCGAACCGTGACACCATTGTACTGTATCGTACCGAACCGTGAGTTTTGTGAACCGTTTCGTCCCTAATATGTGCTGTAAAAAACATTTGCTGACTCTAGTTACCTGGCCCTATTTAGTTCACTACTTTCTACTCCTAAGGTTCAAAGAGGACGTAATGTTTTCTCATGCTGGATCTGTTTTTTCTCTGCATAGGATGGCTCCTGAGGTGATCCTGGCCATGGACGAGGGTCAATACGATGGCAAGGTGGACGTGTGGTCACTGGGCATCACCGCCATAGAGCTGGGTAAGTCCACATAATCTTCATGTTCCCATGAACACAGAGTTTTACATGGTTTGTGCATCATCCAATGGAACAGTCCCAGAAAATGTCAACAGTCTTAGGATCAGCTGGCTGAGGGGGCTCTTCTCTAACTTCCTGGTATTGGAGGGCTTTGTAGTGGTAGTAGTGGGGGTTGCTTGTTCTTAAATGATTATACAATTTGGTGGCTCTTTTGGATATTATTCAGAAGAGGGAATTGGCCTATTTCTGCTCTGCATGCATTTTTGTTTTGGAGTTTTTGGACTGTAAAGATGCTCTCTGTCTCTCTGTTTCTGTCTCACTGCGTAGCGGAGAGGAAGCCGCCTCTGTTCAACATGAATGCTATGAGTGCCTTATACCACATCGCTCAGAACGAGAGTCCTGTTCTGCAGTCCAATCACTGGTGAGAGGCTGACTAGTCACTGAGTTTATGATGGGTCTAAAGACCAATTGGTGAAAGAAAGATCAGAATTTGAATGATTGTGTAAACACTTCCTTTGAGTTTTAAGGTTTATTTTTCAAATGCACCGAACTACACAGCATCATCCTGCACAATGAAATTCTTATGACACGACACCTGACAACTACATAGTGAGAGTTAAGAAGAATATATAAGCAAAAATATAGCCAGATAAAATAAAGCAAAATAATACATAACACTGTACACTAGCAACAGTTTAAAGAAAAGAGTACTGTAAACTAGCAGCAATCTGGGTAGTATTATTGAACATTTAGATATGACAAGTATGGCAGTAATGGCAGTAATATACATAACAGACAGGCAAGTCTGGTCTTTTATTTAATTTTTTGTACATGCCATTTTGACTGATGAGATCCGCTCTGAGAAATTAGGAAAATCTGACGTGATTAGTCGAAAGTCTGACACATAGAAGAAATATTGGGGTTGTAAACACAGCTATTGGTGTAGATGGAAAACTATGGGGTCATTGAATCTTTTCTTGTTGTTGGGTGTTATTTTCCTTTTTAGGTCAGATTATTTCCATAACTTTGTGGACTCCTGTCTGCAGAAGATCCACCAGGACAGACCTACCTCTGATGTGCTACTAAAGGTAAGCTCAGTCTCTCTACATTCCAGTTTTTAAAGTTTAAAGAAACTGGAGACAAACATGTGTAGACAGCTAGGAATGGTCATGAGCCCTTTTATAATATCTGTGTTGTGTTGAGGAATTGTTGTGTGTCTGAGCAATTTACTGTATTTACTGCACATTGTGACCTTTTGTTTGCTGTTTGGAGCCCTGTAGAAAGGGCGTCCTTACAACAAGAGTTGGTTGAACGTTGTAATTTGTTTATCCCAAAAATAATAATCTAGTTTTGGCTGCTGTAGCTCGTGTTTGATTGATGACACTGATGACGTTGGTTTATATGTCATTAAAACCAAAAACTGGGTAAAATGGTTTAACAGACACTGCCAAATATACTGGTGCATTTTAAATGGAGGTCAAGAATGGAGATCTGAAAATCAGATTTTGATTGGTTAGGACTACAATGTGAAGAATCCCTCTCAGATAACTGGGGATGCACTAAAACCGATACCAGCATCGGGTATCGGGCCCAATACTGGGCTCATGTACTCGCACTCACAGAAATATGCTGATACCACGAACCGTTGTGTCGCCTCTGGCCGCATCAGCATAGAATATAGAACTCAGATTGGTAGAGTCGGAAGACTGAGATCTCAGCAATTACACAAGTAGAGTACAAGCTCTGCTGAATTGTTGAGTAGGAAAAGAAAAACAAATTTAAAACAAGCAATTTGATAAAATATCATTGGAAACAACACAGTGCAGGAGTATGCTAACGCTAGCAGTGCAGAACCACAAGAGGTAACTCCAACACTGGAGAAGCAAAATAAAATTTACAGAGACAGGCAGAAATAAATGAAAGGGCAGAGAATGAAAAGATTCAGTGAATCGCGCAGTTTACTATCACACAAGCTCCAGAGCAGAGAAACAGCGTCCAGTCCTGCACGTTCAGATTATCAAACTTGCTAGTGTGTTCAGTGAAAAGTTACTGGCTATGTCTGTGCATGCACACATTGTTGAACAGTCAGTAAGTGGCTGTCACACTGATATAAAGGTAGCCATCGTCTAAGTGACAACCCAAGGTAAGAAGCTAATGTCACAACTCGATAGCTACAATGGATTAGCTTCATGCAGGCAACAGTACTCTATTAATGCGGCAGTGGCCAAAGTCCTTTGGTTTGCGTATTTAGCCTTCAAAATAAGTCTGCAACAGGTTGTGTGTTTGGTTTATATTTTCAATGGGAAAACTATTCCGGGTCAAATATAAATTAAACAAATTACTATTTCAATAATAGTTTATATAAGGTATTATTGGGAGTAAGTAGTGAATCGTGAATGGTGTTCATGTATTTAGGACTCGGTCAGGTGACGGTGGTCATGTATTTAGGACTCGGTCAAGTGACGGTGGTCATGTATTTAGGACTCGGTCAGGTGACGGTGGTCATGTATTTAGGACTCGGTCAGGTAATGTATGTATTTTGGGTTTGTCTGCCTGGGTAACCACGTTTTCCCCTCTTCCCCAGCACCTTTTCCTATGCAGAGAGCGGTCCCACACGGTGGTGATGGACCTGATTGCGCGCACCAAGGATGCAGTGCGGGAGCTGGACAACCTACAATACCGGAAAATGAAGAAGATCCTCTTCCATGAGGCCCTCAATGGGCCACAGACTGAGGGGGGGGAGGAAGAGGAGGTATGGACAGGAGGGCTGGGAGGTGGTGGTGTAGATGGAAAGGACAGGTGGGTGTTGTGTCAGGTGGTGCATGAGCTGGGATTATAGATCAGAAATCGACCACTAATCCATCTTATCCACTGCCACCGCTCAAAAACAGTCGTACAAGCATTGAGTTGCACACATGCTACACTTTGATTGTTAGGGGCACAAACACTGATCTATATCACACACATCCTGCTCTTGCATTTGGAAGATCATCTGTCTTAGTAGCTGTTCTGTCTGAAGCCTAGTCAGTTGACGTTAGCTAGCTAACTGAACACATTGGTCTTAGAGGAAGAGCAGTAGGCTGCATTCCACTTGGTTCAGGAAGACAGCTAGCGTTAGCATCCATCCTGTCTTTGTATGGCAAATATCACTATGGTATAGTCCGACATTGTGTGCCTCAAACCACTTCCTCCCATTACAAAGAACTCTGATTGTTTCAGGATCTTACTTGGTCCCGTTGGGCCTTGCAAAGGAAACACAAAAATCCAAGGAATGCTGTTTTATACATTTTGGTTTTGTATGAACTGCGTGTGAGTGATAGAGGGAGGGAGGGGGAGGGAGAAAGAGAGCGGGCCGGTGGGGGGAGAAAGAGAGCGGGCAGGGGGTTAGAATGATAGAGGGCAGGTGGGACACCCGGATTGAGAGGGAGACCCAAGAGGGGGGAGAGAGTGAGAGACCCAAGAGGGGGGAGAGAGTGAGAGACCCAAGAGGGGGAGAGGGGGAGAGACCCAAGAGGGGGAGAGGGGGAGAGACCCAAGAGGGGGGAGAGAGTGAGCGACCCAAGAGGGGGGGGGAGAGAGTGAGCGACCCAAGAGGGGGGGGGAGAGAGTGAGCGACCCAAGAGGGGGGGGGAGAGAGTGAGCGACCCAAGAGGGGGGGGAGAGAGTGAGCGACCCAAGAGGGGGGGGGGAGAGAGTGAGCGACCCAAGAGGGGGGGGAGAGAGTGAGCGACCCAAGAGGGGGGGGAGAGAGTGAGCGACCCAAGAGGGGGGGGGGAGAGTGAGCGACCCAAGAGGGGGGGGGGAGAGTGAGCGACCCAAGAGGGGGGGGAGAGAGTGAGCGACCCAAGAGGGGGGGGAGAGAGTGAGCGACCCAAGAGGGGGGGGAGAGAGTGAGCGACCCAAGAGGGGGGGGAGAGAGTGAGCGACCCAAGAGGGGGGGGAGAGAGTGAGCGACCCAAGAGGGGGGGGGGAGTGAGCGACCCAAGAGGGGGGGGGGAGTGAGCGACCCAAGAGGGGGGGGAGAGAGTGAGCGACCCAAGAGGGGGGGGAGAGAGTGAGCGACCCAAGAGGGGGGGGAAAGAGAGTGAGCGACCCAAGAGGGGGGGGGGGTGAGCGACCCAAGAGGGGGGGGGGGTGAGCGACCCAAGAGGGGGGGGAAAGGGGGTGAGCGACCCAAGAGGGGGGGGAAAGGGGGTGAGCGACCCAAGAGGGGGGGGAAAGAGGGTGAGCGACCCAAGAGGGGGGGGAAAGAGAGTGAGCGACCCAAGAGGGGGGGGAAAGAGAGTGAGCGACCCAAGAGGGGGGGGAAAGAGAGTGAGCGACCCAAGAGGGGGGGGAAAGAGAGTGAGCGACCCAAGAGGGGGGGGAAAGAGGGTGAGCGACCCAAGAGGGAAAGAGAAATACAGAGACGGAGAGACTTTTTCAATTGAGAGTAAAAACACAATGTTTGGCATCAACTTGATTAGAACAATACTTTTGATTTTATGGATGGTCAAGGCTTGCTTTCAAAGCTCTGTCCACTTTGAAACTATCTACATTTCTCCAGACCCGTCGCTGTGTATTTTTCAGTTATCACTACTTCCCTTAACCTCTGCCCTTGTGCTCATGTCTGCAGGACGGGGAACAGTACTTGCTGCAGACCGGTACAGTCAACAGCATGGAGAGCTCTCATTCACTGCCCTCCATGTCCATCAGCGCCAGCTCCCAGAGCAGTTCGGTCAACAGCCTGGCGGACGGATCGGACGACAGTGGCGAGATGGCCATGATGACCGAGGGCGAGCACACGGTTACCTCTAACAGCTCTGTCCTGCACAAGCCCCTGGTCAGTTGGGGACTCTCTAGATAGTTTTTTCCACCCAAGTTGGAGTACAAAAGATTTGATCAGTTTGAAAGAAGCATTATCCAGGTCAAGTTTCACTATTTTGTACGACAGGGTCAAACTGTTACTATTATTTATTTCGCTTGTTATGACCATTGTAAAAACACCAAATGTAGAATTGATGATGTTTTTATGTTTGCTCTAATTTCAAGGCTTTTCCCTACAAGGCGTTTAAGATCCACAGAACTGGCCAACTATCGTGCTGTCACCATGTCTATCCCACAATACTGATTTAACATTTTTGGTCTGCATCAGAGCCATGACAACATCTACGATGACCCCTACCAGCCAGAGCTGGACGCCCAGCAGCCACCATCAACACGGGGTGATGGAAGAGAAGGAGGCGGGGGCAGACGGAGGGGGCATCGCAGCCGAGACCACTTTGCCACCATCCGGACAGCATCGCTGGTGACCCGGCAGATCCAGGAGCACGAGCAGGGCTCAGCGCTGAGGGAGCAGATGTCCGGGTTAGGGGAGCTTTTCTAAAACAACTTATAGAATAGCTTAGCTTATTTACAGTGTCCATGTTCATTTAGAAGCATGTTATCTACTCAATTATTAACATAATGACTCCAGTCATTGTTAAATCTTGAATGGTAAACAAAACACTTAAAATATCCCTTCACCCCATCTTCAGGTACAAGAGGATGAGACGGCAGCATCAGAAGCAGCTGATGGGCCTGGAGAACAAGCTGAAGGCAGAGATGGACGAGCACCAGCTGAGGCTGGACAAGGAGCTAGAGAACCAGAGGAACAGCTTTGGGGGCGAGGCTGACAAACTGAGCAAGAAGCATCAGGCAATCCTGGAGAAGGAGGTAAAGGAGTTGATAGGGAGAGGAAAGAATTGACAGGAATAGAACCTGGATGTGTTTGGATGGGGAGGTTGGGCAGGTGTGAGCAAACTTCAGAATTCAGGCATGATTACCACGGAGAGTCACTATGAGTAATTAAGCGAAATATAGATGTCATCATCTAGATGTTTTAATAAAAGTATCGCTAAATGACAAAAAAGTACATTTATAGGCCTAAGTTTGAAGTATCAAGCTGTTAGCTCATGCCCATTTCCTATCAAAGCCAAATACTGAAGGCCTTGCTTTTGCTGGGTTGACAACAGCTTTAGGTCTTTGCTTACCCATGTTAGTGTTTTCTCCTTCGGTTTTCAGACAAAGGCAGCCTTGGCTGAGGAGAAGAAGTTTCAGCAGCACATTCTGGCCCAGCAGAAGAAGGAACTGACCAGCCTCCTTGAGTCCCAGAAACGTCAGTACCGAGCACGCAAGGAGCAGCTCAAAGAGGTACGGCTACACGCCAACTACTGTAATAAAAGCCCACCAGGCATACTGTAATTTCATACCAACTGCAAACACTCAAAGTTCAGAAACAAAGCTACTCAGTGGAATGACATGGCCGGTAAAAAAAAATTCTTGGCCCATTATATATTCAATATTTCTCAAACCCTTCAAAGTGGGGGGATGCATCTACCTGTAATTTACTACTGCTGAACTGGTCATTTCCCACCTCACTTTTGCTTACGAACGCAGCATTCCTCACAGGGCTGTTATAGGAACCTCTTGATTAGTGGTGTCGTGCTCGGGCCCCTTCTACTTCTGTTTCCCAGGAGCTGAACGAGAACCAGTCTACCCCCAAAAGGGAGAAGCAGGAGTGGCTGGTGCACCAGAAGGAGTGCCTCCAGCAGCTGCAGGCGGAGGAGGAGGCGGGGCTTCTGAGGAGACAACGGCAATACTATGAGTTGCAGTGTCGCCAGTATAAGAGGAAGATGCTGCTTGCACGCCACAACCTGGAGCAGGACCTACTCAGAGAGGTACAGTATAACCACAGCACCAATAATGTAGACATCAAACAGCTGACATAGCACTTGGCATTCTTCAAGGCTCTGGTCTGGGACCTTTTTTGTTTGTAATGATGTAGTGCTAACTACATTTTTTAAACAAAAATCCAAAATACTGTTATTGATTTCTTATTGGTCTTTGCTACAACTATGATGAGCTCAAGATGTTATAGGATGAAGTCCAATTTTGGTTATCTGTGTAGATTAACCTCTCTGCTCTTTTCCTTCCGCTTTCGTTTTTCTATCTTGTTCCTTTCTCCACCCAGGATCTAAACAAGAAGCAGACACTGAAGGACTTGGAGTGCGCCATGCTACTGCGCCACCACGAGTCGACCCAGGAGATGGAGTTCCGGCAGTTGGGTTCAGTGCAGCGCACGCGAGCCGACCTTATCCGCACGCAACACCAGACAGAGCTCACCAACCAGATGGAGTACAACAAGCGGCGCGAGCAGGAGCTCCGGCAGAAGCACGCGGTGGAAGTCCGCCAGCAGCCCAAGAGCCTCAAAGTGAGTGAGAGCGAGACCCACGGCACACAAAACCAGCCACCTCCGGAAACTGAGGAGGACAGGGGGGTTGAGGATCAGAAAACAGGGGGGCAAAGGGGCGCCCAAACTGGGGCTGAGGGTTTGGAAGAGATGGGGGGAGTGGAGGAAGTTGAGAAGGGGGAGATGGAAGAAGGTGAAACCAAAGAAGTAATGGAGGGAAACATTGTAGAGGTTGAGGAATGGGGGATAAAAGGTTTTGAAGAGGGGATGGAAGAGGCTTTGCAAGACCAAAGTGAAGGGATTGAGAAGGAGATGGGAGATGGGCACGATAGTTGCTGTAGTTTAGAGATCAAGGATGAAATAGAGGAGGAACAGGAGGAGAAGGCCAAGGCCGAGAAAGGCAGGATGGACGAAGCTCAAGAAGCTGATAAGCGAAAATCTGGGGAGGGAGAAGTGGTTCTGAGGCAGGTGGATGGAGTGCAGTGGGAGGACGAAGAGGGCGATGATGAAGATGAAGCAAGATATGTTCTTGATGACGATTACGGCAACGAAGATGAGGAGGAGGGTAGGGGCGTGGCCGATGGCTGTCCATCCGAGTTCATCACCTCCCCAGAACGGAGACGCGTGCACGAGTCCGATGAGCTCTCTGAATTCTACTTCCCAGAGACCCCAGAGGAAGTGGAGCCTGTCTGTCCTGCCGTCCCCCCAGCCTCTCCACCCCCTGTCCCTTCTTCTTTCCCTTCCCTTTTCTCACATGCCATCTGTCTCCTCCTGTCCCTGTCAGCTGCCGCCCAGCCCTCAAACTTTACCCTCTTGCTCCTCTCAATCTTCCTCCTCTCCCTTCGTCGCTGCCCCCCCCTCCCTTCGCTGGCTTCCCTCCTCCTCTCAGGTGAGCTGGCCCTCCTTGCCCTGTTCTTCTCTTACCTCCTCCTTCGCTCCTGCTGCTCTCTCTCCATCTCCACATACCTGTCCCTCACTCTGTGGGCATGCGGCCTGTTCAGCCTGGGTCTCTCACTGAGCCTAGGTCTCTATTACGTCCCCGTGGCCCTGATTTCTGCCTCCTTCCTCAGCTCGCCTTCCCTGTTCCTCTCCCTCTACCTTGTTGTGGTGCTGGTGGTTAGGCCGGCACGTGTCTTCCTCCAAAATGCACCGCGGAAGCTCAGCCGTCTTTGGATGAGGTTCCTCTTCCGCCTCCCCCGCCCGCTCTTCAACATCTGCCAGTCTCTGCTCGGGGGCCTGGCGGAGCGAAGCCTTTACGATATGTTCCCCAAGGCCGGGCGCAACTGGGGAGGCCGCCAATCCAAAATCCCTGTGCCCCTTAAAAGCCTGCCCTTAGATCGCCAAGCAGGCAGGAACCACAGCGGCTCGCCCCTTGCCGCATGCCTCCTCTGGGCCAGACGCTTTGTTCGACGGCCTTTAGGTGCCCTCGCAGACCTGGCCAACTCTGTCGTTCTGAGGCTGGCTAGCAGGATCCTTAAAGAGCTGCCCCCTGAGTGCCTGAGCAAACTTCGTACCTTCGGTCTGCTCAGAAAGCAGAAACCTAGCAGGCTGCCCCGGCTCCTACCTAGAGAAGTCAGGGAGCAGAGGGAAAGGCGGAGGAGGGAGAGGGAGAGGCAGAGGAGGGAGCGGGAGAAAGAACGGCTGTTTAGAGATGAAGGGAGATGGGAATGCGGGTTGAGGCGAACAGCCTCTGGGCGGAGCTTGAGAGGTAAAGTGCGACCATGGCGATAGTTAGAGAAGCAGAGTTAGGGAGCTGTGTATGTGTGTTCGTTCCATTCATCACTGTCTGACCATTGTGTCTTTCATTTGGGCCCACTTGTTTGCTTTTTCTTTTTTCCCTATAACAATGTTTTTGGGATTCACTTTAGGTGTCCACTTTTGATTTTTTATGAACTCACCCTAACACTGTAGCATTGACTTAATGTGATCAACCTTCCTTATAGTACTGAATGGCCAAAAGCAAACTGCTTCTCCAGCTCTGTCACTGTTGTGTTATACCCCATTGAAGTTTCAGTGTTTGTCACTCATTATCGTGCTTTTTGTAAAAGTTTTGTTTTTGGTTTTTTTTGTTCTTAATTTGTAAGACAATTCATTATTATGGTTATTGTTAAGACCATGTTTGTGCAATCTGTTCCTGGGTTTTTATACAAGTTTTACAATTTCTGAAGTATTTTGTTCGTGCACTGTTCCTGCACATTGAATTCCATGTCAATGCAGTGGCTACCATCAGTATCTATGGATAGACATCACTGACCTTGGACTTACCCAAATCAAAACAACCAGTACTAAAATACTGTGAAAATAGTAATTGTTATAATTTCACGGAAATGGACCCCGAAAAAACACTACCATGTCATTGATACAGTGCAATAAATAATCAAACACCAACATTCAGAACCATGCTGCTTTAATCCACCAAGCAATATGTAATTACTCGCAAGCTAAAATAGCTAATGTGTTAAAGACGGAAATCCCTAAACTATAAAATTATTTCCCAAAATGTGTTTGTTACAAAGAGCCAATACTGTTCAGTCATACAGTTAAAAGGTAGAATATACTGTATAATACTAATACCACATTTCTAGAAGTTTTAGGGTCCAATATCTGGGAGGACAGAACTAACAAGGAGTTAAGTATAATTTTTCCACACTGAATTGTATTAAGTATTGATTGTTGATGGATTTAATGGTCCATAGCAGTGTAGTCACAGTTTTTAAGGCCAATATCTGTAAATAATATTGTTAAACTGATATCAGTTGGTTTCTACCAACTACCATACTAAGGTGTTTGTCACTTAAGTGTTTAATTTGGCCTGGTAGATTTTGGCTGTCAATTTAGTGTGATGTATCAGCTATTTAGTCAGTATTGCTCATTGAAAAGAGTTGATAGTTTGTAAGTAACACATCAAACATTAAAATGCACAGAGAGCTCTAGAAGCCGGGGAAATGATTATTAGTTATTACATTTGATATTTTAGTTAGGTAGATTATTTTATTTGTTATTGTGCTATTGGCAATAGTCGTATATCGCAGATTTACAATGTAAACATTTTTGTTTTTCTCACTATATTAAGATAAGCCAACTTTCTGCTTGACTCAAAAAAATCTAATGACTACCATTTTACAGCTACAAAATCTCCATATCCAGAAACAAAACACCTGTTTTTTTTAGTTTTAGTAGGACTATAGTTATATATTTTATTACTATTTAATTGGAATATTGTAAAAAATAAAATAAAGCTATAAAAGTATTTTGGGCTCATGCAATGGAAAATTACGATTGAGGGATCCACTGAATGTGAGAAATGCAATACTCTGTAGAGATATACAATCGTTAAAACATTTTGCACTGGCCTAGATGTCCTACATGTTTATTCCAAAGACTTTTCAAAACTGTGTTTTAACTGAAAGGGTTTTAATTAGTCTGAAAGAAGAAGAAGAAAAAATCCCTAAACAAGGGAAAACATTGTCTTGGCCTCTAACCGGTGAGAAATAGTCAGCTTGTTATGCAAATTGCCTTGAATTATTTTATGTATCAAATTTTATATATATATATATTATGATTTTATTTTACATTATATAACTGCTATGAATTATTATTTGGACCCCAGTCCAAAATAAGTTTCAGCCAATTGTTTTAATGGGCAGTTGGCCATTGATGAAGTGACAGTGAAATGTACAAAGAGATTCCTAATTTAAACATATGGACCTACCTGAGAAGTCAGGGGAAATTTAAAGTGCAGGAATACTACTTTAAATACAGCTCACTCAGAAAGTAGTGCCCTGCATTTTACAGGTGAAGCATTGAGGTGGAATGATATTACGGAGTCTGATGCAGCAGGAGCTGTACTCCGGCACTGTATTCTAAAAGAATGACAACTAGTGTTTGGCTTTCTGAATTACCTACATTGGAGGGAGCCAATCCAAAAACTCATTTTTGAAGAGGAATACCTTGTGTGCTGTTTTTCATTTTACCCATTATTTCTTTTAATGTAATTTATGATTTGAAATTCTTTGTATTTTTTGTATGTTTACATTGCTTTGTTCTGATTGTATGCCTTTGAACTTCCACAGAGTTTTATCACGTCAAGTTTTATATGAATATTTAATATATGCAGTATTTATAGGGTCAGTACTGCATTCTGTTTTCGGACGCCATTTTGTTTGCATTTCATCTTCATTGTGAGTTCACAATTGTGTATGTATGTCAGCATTTTGGCATCATTTAAGGTTTTGTTTTCTCCACAGAAATAAATTATTTTTTGTTCCAATCATTTGTCTTAATATTTTATGATTTACATCTTCCTTTTCCATCATATCCTTATTTCTATTGTTCACCATTTTCATATGTATTCTTTAATTCAGCATATCAAGCATGGAGGAAAATAATTTAATCGAAGTGAAATATTTCTCCAAGGATGAACATTTGTCCTCATTGGTTCTTCATGTCCCTACCTGTCCTTCCATCATAGATATAATTAGTCTAACATAGTTTTGGGATGGTGCAGCATGACCGTGTCCCAACTATCCTCTCTTACAAATGTGTACTTCATTACCCATCACTGATTTGAAAGAAACATGCTTGACCTGAATATATGGGGAATTTCTTTTTTATGAAACACTGCATTCTAAAAGCTCTAGGCAGTGCATTTCATAATGCCTTACTCCTGCAGATTCACAAAATACAGACTTGACACAATAAAAAAAATTACCACACATCAAACTAATTATTTCAGAACGTGATGTCTCAAAATGCTTTGACACACTTAAACACACCCGCTTAATGTGAGCAAGCCTTTAAACCCAGTATAGGCACCCGGTTAGATCTGTAGGCAGTATGGTAATACCTTTATCTTGTCTTGATGTTGGTTAGCTGGCATTGTCACATTTCTTCACTATTCAATTGTCTCATATGCATAGTGGCTAGGGAGTATGGGCTTGGCATTAATTTTAGAACTTAAATCCTAATCCCGTTTTTTGTGACTTTTCTTGGATGGTTAGGGAAATGTTAGTCAATAGAAGTTTGGTTATTATTGGCAATCAATTGAGCCAAGTAGGACTTCAATTCAGAAATCTACTGAGATTTAAGAAATACATTTAAAGTATTTACAAAAATTATAAGTTGTGGTAAGTGTTCAAAATACCCATCAGGACATCCTGATTTGTCATGGAATTAGTTCTATAATAAATGATATAATAAATATAATAAAGTCTGAGAACTACTCATTCACTATACAAAATTAAGTGAATGAGTTTATAAAATTATACTTTAACACACTGAGGGATATTTTAAGAAATGTCTGACAACTTAAGTGAATATAAAAAAGAATATCTTGCAGGTAAGAGTAATGTAAAATCATGATAGACACTATCCTAAGTATGTCTCATGGTGTTTGTGCACAGAACCTTTGCCCGCATCAAACAATGGTTGTTTTTAAGGTAATTGACTCAACTACTGACAGATAGCTTATTACATGATTTGGTTAGCTGATAATTTAAGGGTAAAACATTATCACGTCACTATCACCTATTCAAAAGACTCAGTTCCTTAAAAACACAATTCTTAAAAGTTCACTGCGGTTACATGAATAAATCCCACCTTGCAAACAAATCCTTTTTTTAGAAGACAAAATGAGAGTTACAGCCTGTTTAAACAGCATAGAATCCCCCTGCCCAAATGACTTTTGATTGCGATTTTGTAAGTTGTGATAGTCTGCAACAGGGTTAGGTCAATGTTTTACGATAATGTGTTTTTGCTGAATGTTGGCAATTTTAATGAGGTGATCATATGACCCGAGTGCACCTTTAAAAAGTGATGTCTTATCTCAGATACATTACCTCCATTTACAATCAAAAGGAGGTCATTTTAAAAGGTGGCACTGCTTTTTTTCTGTTGGATAATGTTGGTTGTGCTTATGTTTTTTCCTCTAAACTGATAATTTATTTGCATGGTGGGACATTTTCCACTATGAAAGATTTGATAGGATGGATCTGAAGACTAATTTGTGAAAAACCACATACGCAATATATAGTGAATAGGATGGAGTAAAGATATTACACTAACCATTACACAGCATGCCTGGACCCACCCTGCTTGAAATATTATTTAGGAATGCCCAACTTATTAGTGTTAGTTAACTGTTTTTGAAGATATAATTTCTTCAGAACCATTGTTTCATATCTTTTTATTAATTTGGTTTAATTCGTTTTTTCTAACAAACATGCAAAACTAGACAAAGATGCAGACATCAAGTGTTTGTTCATTTATTTCAATGGAGGAAATTACATAGCATTTCCAATTATATCTTTTTCCAAAAAATACATTGGATCTAAATGATTTTGGGAAAAGATCCACCATTTAGGTTTTAGATAGTAGGTATTCACTTAATATTTACTATTATGGAAAAGCATGTGATTTGTGACTACATAGAAAATAAAACACAAACTCCATATAGACTGGAAACATTTCATCGGCTCATTTAAATTATAATTTTTTTAATTCACATTCTCCATTGGTAAGGACAACCTTAACATCTATATCTTAACTTTAAACATCTGTACTAAGCTTATTTCTCCATCCATCCTTCCTCGAATTCCTTGCACCATCTGTCCTTACCTCCTTCTCAAACCCATTAAGAGGTACCTTGGATATTTTTAAGCAGGAGGTGAGGAGATAAGTTGCAGGGAATCACATGTTACAAAATGCATTATGGCTACTGTAGTACATGATCCCACATTCTCTCTTTCCTTCCAGTCCAAAGAACTCCAAATCAAGCGTCAATTCCAGGACACATGCAAAATCCAGACCCGCCAGTACAAGGCCCTGCGTAACCACCTGCTGGAGAACACACCCAAGTCGGAACATAAGGCTGTACTCAAGCGCCTTAAGGATGAGCAGACGCGTAAGCTGGCCATCCTGGCCGAGCAGTATGACCACTCCATCAATGACATGCTGTCCACACAGGCTGTGAGTAAGGCAAGGAGACGTTGTTCACACTTTGCACCGCACAAACTACGACCATCCGTAGCACCACTCCTGCCTGGGCATGCAAACCAGCTACCTGCACTCTTGGCAGTCTTCTGACTACACAATCACTCCACTTCCTTTGTTGTAACTTAAAGGACAATTAAATTTTTTTACAACTTGATGTTACATGGTTACTTGCCTTGAAAGAATTTGGGCCAAGAGAAACTGATTGGGTTTTCTTTCAACAGCCATTAATGACTATAGGTAACTTAGCCACCACAGAAATGCCAGTGTGAGAGTCGGTTAAAGAAGAAGAAACCAGGCAAGCCTAGTTCAGCCGGCCCACAATAGAAAATGTCTCTACCTCAGGATTCAAACACAGGTCACCCACATGAAAGGCTGTGTCATTAACCACTATACCACAGAGCTGTACATTTGCAGGGTGTCAGAATAGCCTCTTGTCTCGATCCTGAACAGATCCTCTTTTGCCACTGGCCGTTTTAATAGTTAATTGGACATTCGTGAATGACATTGATACAGTTAAACTGACTAACGTTTCTAAGTTTATCTCTCCCACAAATAGCGGATTTGTATTGCGTTTGCCACTGGTCGTTTTAACAGCGTATTACCATCATAAGCTTTACCGGTATCTACTAATTTACTGGAATAGTCATTAGAATTGAGCAATTGCTAGTGAGTCTGCCAAAGCTATTTCATTTCATGGCATGAGAACGTATTTTTTTTCCTTTGATGGCAAAACAACATACTTTTTTATTTCATTTGTGAATGACATTTATACAATAACTATCAATAAAGGCAACAATAACTAACTTTTTCATCAAGTGAAAAGACTATAGAATCATGGAATCTACCAGAAATAATTAATGAATGTTGTTTCCTCCATAGATTCAAACTTAGGTCTTCCACATGAGAGGCACTAACCACTACGTCACGACATTACACATTTTAGCAGTTGCTAGACTCCATTGAGGATTGTGTTAAACTGACTAATATTTTTTATTAAATTTACCTCGACCAAAAATAGTGTCTATGAACTGTATTGCTTTTGCCACTGGCCGTTTTAACAGCTTATTAGCCAGTAATAGGCTTATTAGTATCTACTAACTTCCCAGGAATAATCATAAGAATTGAGAAATTGCTAGTGAGACTGAACTATTCCATGCCAGAAACAGTCTCAGCTGTATAAACATATAAAGTTTGGGGTTTTAGCCAGCAAAGTTTTCATCTATATGAAATAATTCACAATGCATACTTTGCTTCGCCAGCAAGGAGATACGAACTCATTACCTTCAGTTCACAAGGCCACTTCTCTAACCACTACACTATTTAAGAAGGGTCAGTCAGTTGGCACTAACTTAAGTTACCTGAAGTGTGTAATGGTTCCTGTAAATAATTGCACTATGAATTATAGTCACTCATGGCACAAATATTAATCTTAAAGAACGATCAAACATGAAGTTGAAAGACAGTGAAATTGTACTTTAAGGTTCTTTTTGGTCTTGAGATAAATTAACATGGACAATTTTATTTTTACTTTAGTCCATGTTAATTGAATTATTATCAAGTCTAAATCAGTCCCTTAGTGTGATAATATGATACTCACTCAACACTTGGCTAGCAAGCTACACTTCATCTAACCCCTCATCAGCCCTAACCCCTGTCTTGGATCTGATTAATCATGCATGGCACACCAAGGTTCTGAAACATTTTAGGATGTAACATTACAAAACACCCAGCTAGCAGGGTATCAAGTAGAACAGAAAGGATTTTCTGTTATGTGGAGTAAGGAATTGTGGCAACTCTATTCATTATATTTCTGTCTTACAGACTAAGCTTTGCTCAGGGACAGAATTATATATGTATATTATTTTTTTACCATATTGGCGCATGGATTCCATCTGGCAACCTTTTGGTTACTGATCAGATTATCTTATTTAGCCTACCTGCCACCTCTGTTCTAAAATATTTAAATAGAAATATATGATTTAGAGACTCTCCTCTCTGTCTTGAGGAATAAGGATTCTTGTTGGTTTTAATCATGGCATTTCTATTGGTAACATTCAACAGCATGGTTCTCTATTACTTGCATCTGTTAGGTCCTCAAATATCCCAACCACACATGGTCCCCAAAACACTCTATCCCCACTGGACACAAGATCTACATCTTTTGTCCCTGAATAGTGCTGCCTCGCCTCAAAGATACAGAAGTCACAGTCTGTCCCCGCCACATCCAATCGCACAGATTTACCATCTGTCATGTCCTCACGTAACAAACATACTGTGGGACAAACAGTCCCCTATCCTCACCACACTCCTCAAATTGATAGGCTGCTAGCTTCAGGAAAAAATGGCCTCAGGGCAGTTTCTATTATTATGTACGTAAATCTGTCCTACATATGCTATGTTATATTACATTTAATTAATTAATTCAATAGGGGTTGTGCTGTGAGAAAGTGTTTGTATGTTTCTGAACAAAACGTAATATCTGATAAAATAAGTCCCTTGTGTGAATGAGAACATAGTAATTTAATGCCATCTTTCATCGATATGTTTGGCGATCTACAAGAACACACTGGATATCACGCCCAATCTTTTTTTGTAATAAGCCAACAAATATCAAATTGTGTTTTGGAATGAAATTGCGATTTTTGTATTTTGTATTTCTTGATATTTTAAACCCTATACTTCATGGTAATGTACTGATGGGAAATAGTGCATTTTCAAGGTTTTCTGATGTTAGCTTACAATATTTAGCAAACTTCCTCTGGTCTTTTACAATAACATACAGATGATAACATCCAAATTTGATAACATCCAAATTTGTATGATATCAATAATAAAAGGCAAATTTGATAACATAAGATAACATACACATTTGTATTCAGGAGAGTTTGTAAAAATGAAAATATATATTCAACATTCAAATAACCAGCAGGTAGAAAGAAATAGATGTGACAACCGGTGGGCTGTGGCCGGTATCAGCAGGGATTGTAGCTTAAGGTGGCACAACCAGTTTTTGTACGGGGGCAAATATTTCACACGAGGGTGTTGTGTGGCTTTGATAATTAAATACATTAAGGGGCAATTTTCTGGACACAGTTTAAGCCTAGTCCAGGACTAAAAATACTGTAAAAATATCCAGGGAATTTTTCCAGTGAGGTGGATTTTTTTTGTCTCGGACAATGCTTAATCTTTGACTGGGTATGGGTATATTAGTTTCAAAATGTTGTTACATGTTGAATCAGGGTCCCTTTGTCTGGTATTGGGTTTTGAAAGGAGTAAAAAAAAATGCAAAGTACAGATGTCTGAAAGGGAGTTAATACTAACCTAGAGAGTTCTCATGAAGCACTAGCTACATTTACATGTTGCTTATGAGGGCATTTGTACCTCTGGATTATTACTAGATTTTTCAGGTCCATATTAAAGGTTAGAATAATTTAGGTAACATGTTTTGACAGAGATAGGCAATCCTGGTCCTGGAGTACAGCATGTACTTTACATTTTGGATTGAACCAACCTAAAAAAATATAGATGTATTGACTTTTAGTTGTTTCTTTTATTGTACAAAATAAAAACAGTTGTTTTAGGAAACGATTGGTTAAATATAAAGGATTTGACAGAATGAATACACCCCTGGTGTACTGAAATTAGTCAGTTTTTAGTTAACAGTGGTGTCTAGTTGAGAAAAGGTCCTGAAATGTAGGTTACCAGTGGGATAATCCTGGAACAGAGTTGCTTACCCCAAGGTTAAAATCTGAAATACAACGATTAGGTGAATTTACACGGTAGGTTAAAGGAATTGGGTGAAGTTTAGTATAATTCTGACCACGCCCATCCTCACAAGTATTTGTAGAGTAGTTGTTGGTATTACACACCTTGTTTGTGGATCAACAATACATGAAGTATGTTTTATAGTAGCCTTAACAATGGTACAGCACTCTAAGGCATTGCATCACATTGGGTGAGGTCACAGTGCCATGCAGTGCCTGAGAGTCCCACTAAATGTCTCCCTCCATACAGTTTCAACTAATTTGTACATTTAAGTTATATAGCTCTCATTGAGCGTGAATTGCAGTAGTGAGTGCTTACATTGTCATATTTTTTCTACTAGTAAACCTATAGAAACCATACCCATAACCCTGGCCTTACAGACACCATGGACTTACTGAGTGAGCTAATGGGACAGCTACAGGAGAGTGCTCATAACCTGAACCTAGGCATCAGTGACTAGGGTCTGGTTTTAATTACAGATTTATGTTGGCATAGAAAGGAACTATATATCTGCCTGCGTCATCAGCTTATCTTCTTGAATCATTTTTAAATAGCAAATTTTTTTATTTTAGTATTAGAAAATATCTATAATACCGCTCCAGAAAAAATGAAGAGACCACCACCTTTTTCTTTCCTTTCCAAAAAAGTCGAAAAGGAAGGTTTTGAGTGAGGAACAGAAGACTTAAAATTAAGAGATATATCTGCAGTATTAGGGTACTGGTATTTACTTGCCAGAATTAGTTTTGGTGCATTTTTTTTGTGATAACACGCCTGGCTTTTGTAAGCAGGTCAGTCAAACTTATGGAGGAGATGGTTTGAATGCGTAATTCTGCAAACTTCTTCAAGGTGGGCACAGATCTGAGATATCCCCTTTATAATAGCTACCAAAATTGACCCCACTCTTTATTCCTTATAATATTGAAAATATCTTTGTTTTCTGGTCATTTTTAACTGTTCCGGATGCATTTCTGATTTATTTTGCTTCCAAAAGCCAGCACTTTCTGGAGCGCAGCATGTGGTCGACTGGAAAGCCATCTGTAGTAAGCTTGTCCATGCAACTGTGGACATATAAGCCTTGCAAAACAACAATTCCAAGTTGGCCATATTAGGAATTACTGTCCTGAGTAAAATATTTGTCAGCTTTTGACTTGCTGTTTCAAATATGAGGTGTGCTTCCAAATGAACCAGCATTTTGGACGTTTGATAATACAATGAATAACATGTGTCAGTTTCCAGCCTTTCTTATTAAGCCAGTGCCTATTGCCCCAGGATTTTTTTAAGGCTTACAACCAACACAAACACCATATGTGCTTGGAACAAGTCATTAACTACCCAAAACCTCCTTCACACATCCCACATCCCTTCACTCTCAGCCTATGTTCTCTACCTACTTGTGGATGACCTCTCCCCCTAACTCCCCTTCCCATATTAAACTGACCCCCTCACCTTGTTTCTCTCTAACAGCTTCGACTGGATGAAACGCAAGAGGCGGAGTACCAGGTGCTGCGCATGCAGCTGCAGCAGGAGTTGGAGCTGCTCAACGCCTACCAGAGCAAGATCAAGATCCATACAGACTCACAGCACGAGAGGGAGGCCAAGGACCTGGAGCAGAGAGTGTCCATCCGCCGGGCCCTGCTGGAACAGAGGGTGGGTGGAAATTGGATTAGAGCTGCCCAGGGGGTACCGATGGATGTTAGACAGGGCTGCCATGACACAGTCTTGGACACAGTGAGTGACTGTGATATAGGTAAGATAGGAAGAGAAACCTTTAGTTGAGACGTCTTTCGGAAGAGGAAACATGTTTAAATATTTGACTCTCCCACACCTGCTGCGGAGTTGTTCCAACAAGACAGGGCCATTAAATTAGACAATGCAAAATTAAGAGAAAATTTAATTAAATCACATTTTAGCCACTTTGTAGATCAAAACAACACTTCAAATGAAAAGAGGATTTTATATGTTCTTTATGAATTAACGAAATGCTCCTGTAATCAGTGTTGTCGAACCTGCTGGAGGGCATAGGCCAAGTGTAGGCTCTGTGTTTGTGGGGAGTTATGGATATTTCCTCATGTTAATTCCTTGTCCCTGATCCCCACAGATTGAGGAGGAGATGCTGTCACTGCAAAATGAACGTTCGGAGCGCATCCGCACCCTCCTGGAGCGACAGGCCTGTGAGATTGAGGCCTTCGACTCGGAGAGCCTTCGTCTGGGCTTCAGCAACATGGCCGTGACAGGCATCCCCAGCGAGGCCTACCCCAAGCAGGGCTACCCCAACGCCCCACTAGGGTCACGCTCTGGAGGGGGTCACTGGAGCCACGGCATGCATCCCCAGAATGCCCAGCCCCAGCCACACTCGCGCCGCAGCCACAACAACAGCAGTAGTAGTGGTGGAGGTGGGGTCAGAGGGGACTCCTCCTCTTCTCACGGCATGGCGTTGGGGTCAGGTCTGGGGCGGGACGGCAGAGAGGTGCATCACTCGTCTCGTTCGTCTGCCTCCTCTTCTTCGTCCTCCTCATCGTCCTCCTCCCAGCATCAACAGCAACCACAACACCATCACCGCCATCACCTGCCACAGCATTACCACCACCAGAGCACTCCCCAGCTCTACCGGGAGCGGGAAAAGGAGAGGGACAGGGAGTGGGCAGGGGTCAGGGGCAGTGGCGACCTCGCCCATCCACAGCACCCCCACCCCTTCTCCCACCACCTGCCCTCACGGTCCTCCTCTCAGTCCCTGGCCCTGCTGCCGCCGCCACCCCCTGCACCTCCAACTGTCGCGGCACCCTCCTCCTCCACGCAGGGAGGCGTTTATGGTGGGGGCGGGGGGCTGGCCGTCAGGGGAGGCCCTAGCCTCATGGCCCTGAGGAACAGCCCCCAGCCCCTGAGGAGGACAGCCTCCGGAGGGGGACCCGGTGGGGCGGGTGGAGGCGACGGGGTGCTTAGCCGCAGCACCTCAGTCACCTCCCACATCTCCAACGGCTCTCACCTCTCCTACTCCTAGTGAGTGTTGAGGGGGGAGGCGGTGGAGGGTGGATACCCGAGAGTGAGGGAGGGAGGGAGGGAGTAGAGGGCTGGTTTTCACTTTGACTTGAGAGGGAATTGAAAACAGGGACGAAGGAATGTAGCTACTTGTCCTACCATTGAAGTGAGCAAGGGAAAGGGGTCGCAGAGGGGTGGTGGCCCTTCGATGTTTTTCTGAGGTAAGAGGGGGGGCCGTTTCAGGGGTTGCTCTTAAAGCCGAGAACGTTCTTGTGTTCTTCCTCTTCTATGATATTCTATGCCAGAATGGAGAAAGAGAGAGAATGTGGGAGGGGAGGGTAAAACAAAAAATAGTGACAAAGAAAAATGACACACACGTGTATGTTTGTATGTGGTGCGTGGGGTCCTGATATTCTAGCAAGCAGTTGTGTTGTGAGACTTCAGAGAGGAAAGACATAAAAAGGCTGGTTTCAGTTTGCTTCCAGAAAGGTTGCTGTTGTCCAGAACACATTGAAATGGTTTATATAACTGTTGACATTGTTTTTGTTTTTATTTTGTAGTGTTGAAAAAACAAGTGGCTCGGGACATCATCAATGCCTTTAAGAAGTCTTAAAGGGATGCTACGATAACCATGAGAAAATGTGGCTGATGTAAATTAATCTGAATTCACTGAATGTTTATAAAAGCAACAAACAGACTCATTTTAAATAGCAAAATCTCCTGGAATGGAGGGATACTGTACATTTGTGTGGACGTAAAAAGAAAAGAAAAAAAGAAAAAGGAAATTACAAAAATAGGCTTTGCTGTCATCCATGACATACTTAGTATTTTGAAATGACATAGGTGATCCACTCCAATGCATGAGGTAAATGTACAAAAATATTTGTGAACATACATGACCAAAACCACATTTGAGATACAGTATAAACAATATTCCCTGTCCAAGTTTCACTGGCATTTATGATCACTTGCTGTCCCACATCTTTTGACCTTAATTGTAAATATTTATGGGGGTATAAAAACAAAAATGTCATCAGTTTTATAGAGTAATAATGTAATTTTGATATATTAAAATGAGTATTGAACCCAGGATTTAGAGAAAGAAAGCATTTTCTATAGCTGTCAATATTACCATTACTAATCTATATATAGTTGATGTTGTAATCATGTACACATTTTTTTCAAATCTTGCAAGAAAAAGGCCACTGTTGACTATGGGAAAGGTGTAAAAAAAGAGAATAGATGACCATAATTTCTTTTTTGAATTGTCAGGTATGGTGTGTGTATTAATGATTATTAATAATGTTTTATTAATAATTGTTGATCATTCATGTGTGTACGTGTTTTGGTTGAGCAGTATACAGTGAAGTTGTATTGCCACTTTTGTAGACAAACATTGAATTTTAAAGACACTTGTGACCCATATAAAAGGTCAGACCCCACTGAAAAGGAATGTGACTTATTCAACATTGGTTCACAAGAAAAATGCATCTTGCAATATTGTTTAACTTCATTAGTTGGATTTAAATGAAAACATTGGGGGAATTTTTGAGGAATTACATGATTATGATTATTTCTGCTACTGAGCCCACACATATTCTAGCATGACGAACAAAACAGTTCAAAGCAAAAGAATAGTGCACAATCTTTGATGATGACCTCACATTGCACACCATCATTGCAAGGTGTGAGCCACTTGTGAGTGCACTTGTTCCCAAGTTCTAAGGCCAAGGTGGCCAACACTCACCATGGCTGTATTTATTAGTGCACACAGTATCAAAACATTTTGCAATGGACAAATTGTTGGACAAGTTTAAGACGTTCCCTCCCGGTTTCAGTCAATTTTCTTCCGTTTGGCGCCTGGTGAATATGACCCTCAAAAGGCCAATGAACAGACACCAGCCAGTACATTTCTTTAACGAGACAAAATAAATATTTCATGTATATTCACATATGAGGCTTAAAGAAAAATCCCTTTTATCCCTTTTTTCAACATAATGGTAAATGGTTTCTCACCATGAAAGACGTCTATGGGCTAATGGCTGTAACCTATAATATAATTTTCTTTAAGCAGCCTAGTGGGTATGAGTGTTGTCATACTGTCATCCTGTCATACTGTCCCTAAGCAAAACAGTTAACCCAAATTGCTCCCAGGTCATTGCTGCAAACAAGAACGTGTTCTTCACATACTAACCTGGTGAAATAACAGCATACATATGTAAATACAAGAGGCGTTACAAACTTCAGCTAACTTGCCAATATTAGAGAAAGTAATCAAGGGGTGTGAGTATGTTGAAAAAAATATCCATGTCACCAGAAATCTATTTCATATGGTTTGTTATAATTCTGTAAGTATCTTAAAGATGATTTGGCCATTAAAAAATAAAATGCTCACAAGCCCCAATCACTTCCATTGATTGGTAGCAAGCTTAGGCTAAAGTTAGCTGAAGTATTTAATGTTTTTTAAACAAAACTCAAGCATGGACAGTTTGTCATGAGCCGTAGACTACTTTCAGGGTGAGGAACCATCAAACAGCATTTTGGAGAAAAAAAAAATATTGCGAGGGATGTTCTGTATTTTAAAAAAATGCTAAGAAAACTGAACCATGGATTACAGTTTGCACTGGCCCATATACCACTCAGGGTGAGGAGTCATCAAAAATTTGCTTGTAAAAATATTTCAGTATTTTAAAGTAACAATTTGTTTACATCAAGGAATTCTGAAATGCTGTACCTTTGAACTTAAAAATAACCCTACTGTTTATGAAACCTCAAAAACACCAGCTCTGACATGTCCCTGTAGCCTACTACTAATACTACTTTATGCTTGGTTGAAATCTCAGTGCATGCATACAGTTCCTTATATACAAAGACTGGTGGGTTTTGTTATGTGAATGGATGGTAGGGTTTACAATGGTGACATGCTAATTCATTTAAATTGGGGGGATGCTATGCTCTTCATTTCTGGAGGCCTTGGAAATGAGGGAAATCAAGAAGATTCCCGAAATCCTTTGTCCCAAAAATAGCTCGTTAGACGATGATATAGACTGCTCTGTGTGAACTTGTACTGTATGAGTGGTAAAGGGGACATTTCCAGTAAATATGTAAAACATTGTTGAATATTCCAATCAAGCAATTCCAAGTTTGATTGGAAGATCTTAGAGGGATCTTTAAAATATGTTGAAAAAAGAGGGTAAAAACAATGTAATTTAAAAAATAATAATAAATTGATATCAACATTAGTGTTCCTGTTTTTATTAATACCGTTTTACATTACATTGTGCAGTCACTTGCTTTAACTTCCTGTATAATCATAAATTGGGTTTTTATTCATGATATTGAATTAATACAATCCTTAATGTCTATTCATGCAACCTACACAAACCAAGACCCAGACATAAGCTATCAAAAGACAATATCTGGGAATGTTCGTACCTAGCCGGCTGGTATTGTCCAGTGTCTGTGCGTGTTCTATATCTGACACTGACATCACCGTATACAGTACCTCGAGAGAATACAGAATTGCGTCCGTGCGTCCCGCCCTTTAAGATGCGCTTGTAGCCTATGGAATGTTTTTCCTCAGTTTTCCTAGCAGTCTACGCGCGCGCGCGCTCTGCGGTGGAACAGAGATCTATTTATGATGGTTTGAAAAATACAGTCGTTCAATTAAACGTCGGCCAAAAACCAGAATGGGAGGGGGCAAAGGAAGACGGAAATGAAAGGGGGTGTCCGAAGAGAAATTCTATATCCCTTTAAGAGCAACTGGGACATAGCGGTGCGAGAAAAGGAGAGGAGGGGGAGAAGAAAGAGGAATTAAAAAAGAAAAGGAAGAAAGAGACAGGGAGGGAGGAGGGAGAGCGAGCGAGCGATAAAAAAAGAAAGATGACATCCTCGCAATTGAACCGCCGAGGTGGAGCGATAGGCTGCGGCCCGGCGCGAGCGTTCTTTGCCAGGGTCAGGGCTTGAATCCAACAACGAGGCTTCGACAAACACCCGATTGGCCTATTGGGGGAAATCGAAAAAATAGACTCATAAATTAAAAGCATGAACTGCTACTCTTTCAAATGCGTTTATTATAACACTGATGATAGCTATCTGCGTAAAATGCATTAATTTAATTTTAATATCTAGCTATTAGCCTATGTATGACTACGGCTATAGAAATAACATTGATTTTGTGTGCACAGATATTTGGTTTCAAAGTCATCAATGCCATGAGATAAGCGTTTTTATCCCTATGGTTTGATACATTAAAGTTAGAAACCAAAGTCTAAAAGAAATAGGACATTGGAACTGGCAATTCCACTCAGGCAGTCTGTTTAGTCGAAACGCCTGGGTGAATTTGAATAGATTGAATACTTCTCTTGGATAAATATTTTTAGAAATTATTTTTAGTAGTTGCACGTCTCGTTCGTATGATCAATAACCTAGGCCTACTCATCTTGCTACATTTGAATAATATCAGATCTTCGCATCTCAATCGCATATAGTGCGGTTAAAGAATATGCCAACGGTTCATTGTCGAATCGCAATCAGGATTACTTAGCTGACACACTCTTCATCGCTTTGGTGCAAAATGGATGCTGCTTGGAGCAATTTTCTCTTCCAGGTAAGTCTTAATTGACCATTCTATTCGTGTTTGTGTGTCCGCTTTTCTGACGAAGGGCTTTTGAATAATTTGTTCCCCGCTGCCTGTAGTCCTGCACATTTCAATACAATAAAGTATCATGTTGTCTAGACAATGCAAGACTTTCTCCTGCTGATGGCCTTGTGTTTATTTCTTCAGACTACTCCCACCCAAAACCAAATGGAGGGGACCCTCCAATCAGAACTCTTACCAGTTCATACGGCCTCTCCTCAGACCCCACCCACAGACCACATAGCACAGCCTCCATCCACAGTGGACACTGCTGCCCTCAATGAAGAACCCTTACCTGGTAAGGGAATTACCTCTTGAAACAGAAAATCCCAAAACTTTTTTTTTGATGAGTTAATGACAATCAGGGTTTCAAATCTACTCGAGCTACCTGTAAACCTCTCATAAGCACAGTGTTCTACACACCGACAGTCTTCATACCAGTTTATGTGTCCAGGGCATTTCGTGTGATTTATGAACTTTGACTCTGTTTGACCCTGTTTTCCTCCCCATCCCCTCGGTTTCCCGTCGACCAACCCGCAGTGAAGACGACGTCCAGGCCGGCCCGTGTGCCACACATCTGTGCCATATGCAGCAAGCAGTTCAAGAACAACTACAACCTGCGGCGGCACCAGTCGGTCCACACCGGGGTACGCATGAAGCGGGCAGGAGCGGGGGAGCAGCAGCAGGAGGAGGGGGCGAAGGAAGGCGGCCCGGCGGTGGCGGGAGGGAGGGTGGAGAGGCACACGGTCCCCCTCTCCCTGCTCCACCTCTCCATCCCTCAGCCTCTGCCCCCTCCCAGCGCGCCAGCTCTGGGTAGTCAGGATGGCGAAGGGTTGGCCATGGCGAGCGTAGTGGCTAGCGTTAACCCCCATGCTCCTCCTGCTGCTGTCGTCGCGGCGGCGGGGGCGACAGTACAGGTGGGTCAGGGCGCTTCCGTTGGCTGTTGTTGTCGTCCGTGAAAAAATAAATAAATAGCAGTACAACAAAGGTTCCTCTTGCATGGTCTTTGTGGAGATTGTGGAAAAGGCTTGTTTTTCTGTGGAGGGAATTCAGCATGTTTTACAAATGGCCCAGAGAAATGATCTAGGTGCAGCACAGTTGCATGTGTAATTATCAGGTAATACAACGCTTAACAATGTACCGTTAGCGTGTCTGTTCTTCATCATGCCCTTTGCCCCCCCCTCAGCGGCCATCCAACCCTAACCCCAACCCAGTGAGGAAAAATCACGCCTGCGAAACGTGTGGGAAGGCCTTCCGGGATGTGTACCACTTGAACAGACATCGTCTTTCCCACTCGGATGAGAAGCCATTCTCCTGCCCCATCTGCCAGCAGCGGTTTAAGAGGAAGGACCGCATGAGTCACCACGTGCGCTCTCACCAAGGCGGCGTGGAGAAACCATACGTGTGTCCCCACTGTGCCAAGGCTTTCTCCAGGTGAGAGTGGGATGCTATAGGTCAGACAGCAGGGCCATGTTCATTAAGGCAGGTAACAAAAAACAGTATCAAGATTTTTTCTTTCACTGCATCTCAGGTTTGCTTCTTCTGCTTTGTGCTGTAACTCCAAAATCAGAGTTTGATGTTTTTCCACCTCCATAATAGTGAAATGGATAGTCTGTGCAAATAAATTTAAGGGTCACAAATAGGAGAAGTGACATTGACTTCATTTTTCTTTTCATATGTGTTTGTGGCTGTATCCACACAACACATGGCCTGGGCCTGGGACCTCCAAAACAGACCTAAAGTTGGAAGCACACATTATGTGATCACCCAGAGTCCTATTTATTTAGTTAGATACAGCAGGTCTGTAAAAGAACAAAACAGTTGTATTTTTTGTTTTAATTTCTTCCAGGGAAAACATATTGCAATACTGGTACCATTTACTACTGAAAACTTGGAATATAATGTGCATTATTGTCTCACTCTCCCACCTGTCTCTGTTCTGTCAGGCCTGACCATCTCAACAGTCACGTCAGACAAGTCCACTCCTCGGAGCGGCCCTTCAAGTGTCCGGTACTTGATGTTTGTGCTTCTTTATATCCTTTTACACCTCTAAAATCTCCATATAGTCATTCTTTTTCATCCATTTGCTTCTGTAGACCTTAAGTCCTTCATACCTCAACTATCCTATGTGAAATCCAGGCTTGGTATCCATTTCATTTCAGTCAAATCAGGATGTTAACTCAAAATTATTTGAGATTATGGATGAAATTATTGTATTTATCAATCGCACACAATATTGGAGGGGGGCAATTAGGGTTAACATGCTGTCTCAAGGGTAGAACAGCAGATTCGTTTGACCTAACCTTGTTAGTTAGGTTGTTCAATCTAGCAACCTATCAGTTCCAGCACCGGCACCCCTGTCCACTTGCCTACTTCTTCAATTGACAGTTGAAATGGAGTTTACTGAATTAAATACAATGAGGTTATTCAGCTATTACACTGTATATATTCTGATAACCAGTAGTTCCTCATCACTCTCTTATGATTCTAGACTTGTGAGTCAAGCTTCGCTACGAGGGACCGGCTACGTGCCCATATGATCCGCCACGAAGAGAAGGTCCCATGCCACATTTGTGGCAAGCTTCTATCGGCTGCCTACATCACCGATCACATGAGGGTGCACAACCAATCACAACACCATGCCTGTCATCTCTGTAACCGCAGTAAGTTTCTGTGAGCACCACACATTGGCTTGATGTGTAACTAATAGTTTTAGGTAGTTCATATGGTATTAACAAATATTGAGCATTGATACATTGTTTATTAGAAGTTTATAAACTTATGGCATACATATACACACATTTGGTAAGAAATTAGTAAACATTTAAAGCAGTGGTGTCAAGCATAAGGGTAGCTAATTTGGTAGAGCATAGCAGATTGCAACGCCAGTGCGTCTGCTAAATGACAAAAATGACAAAATATGCCTTAGCCTATTCAATCCTGCCAACACGTTTCTCAATATCTTCTCTTGTGGGGAAAGAAAGGTTTTATTATTCAATCGACAATTAATTGGCTAAAACCAGTTTGTAGAAATCCAAACTGTAGACATTATAAACCTACATATGTAGTCTCTTTACTGTCCATCTGCCTAAAAGGGATAACATTTCACGTTTTAATGGTCACACCTATAGGATACACAAGGCTAATTAGAAAATACAAAAAGGTGTATGGTTTCTTGTACGTTCCAACAACTACGCACTGTATTAAATTTGATGTGCAGCTAAATTGTACATTTATTTAATACTTGTAAAGGCTTGATATTACGCCTGCAGCTAAAGCAAGCAAGATGCTTATTTGTTTTGGTTGCAAATTGGATTTCAACTCTTTCCATCTCATCCAGGCTTCACCACCCTGACATACCTGCGTGTCCATGCCCAAAAGCACCACGGCCAAGAGTGGAAGGAGAGTGCCGGCGGCTTCGGCGGCACAGGCTCTGGCGGGGTCTTGGTGTGCCAGCTTTGTGGGGTGCACTGTAAGACTCCCACCCAACTACAAGGCCACATGGGCACCCATAGCACAGGGGGCTCCCCTGGCCCAGTCTCCTCCAGTGGGGCGTCCAGCTCCTCCATGTCCCTCAGCAACATGGTGTCCGCCCCGAGCGTCTACGTCAGCGGCAACTCGGTGGTGGATCTGCTGGTGTCCGATTGCTCCAGCATCCAGCCCCAGTCCCACAGTTAGCAGAGTGGAGCCTCAGTTTACCTATTCCCCCCCAACTAGCTATGTCTCCATAGTGACCGAGGGCTTGTCTAAGAGGGCACACTTTTGACCCTTTGTCCCTTAGATGGAGGGGGGTGGGTCGGCTTACGGGCAAAAGCAGGGAGAAAGTATTGAAGAGGTGAGAGAGGAGGAGAGGGAGGACGTTGCACGCGTTGTGCGCATAAACGACTAACGGCGATACGAGTGTCCCCCGTCGTGGCTGAATCCTTCGGCACTTCCAGGACTCCTATGATACTGTAATACTGTGTGCTACTACACTATTCCTCCACTTTGTCTCCCCAACTTTGGTATCCCTCAGTTTCACTCCCAGCAAATACTCCCTGCTGATACTAATGCACCATGTACTGTAATTGTATGTCAGTCACACCAACCAGCACTCAGTTGGCCTCCATTTTGTCACTCTTTTCTCTGAGCATTCTTGAAAAACGCTTGTAGTAAGTTTTGGGAAAGAGTAAAAGGAAAATGATGTAATAAAGGAGTATGTAGGAAGGGATATTCTGAAAGGGCCGGATTCAGAGTTCGGATGGGTAGACTTTACATGGACTTACCTTAGTAAGACATACATTTCAACAAACATTCACTTATTCAGGCCTCCTGGGTAATGCAGGATTCTAAGGCGTTTTTTTTTACCCAAGTCAACCACCGAAGTCTAGCTTTAAGCCTTGACTGTCCAATCTAGTTGGTTAGTGGCTAGAAAGCATTGTTGAGGCTATTTGGGTGCTTGCAAAGCAACTGTAATTGAGGTTGTAGTGTAAATATGCCCTTGCAGACACTGATCCTTGTGACTTCCCATTTGGAAAAGCAGTGCGGGAAAAATATATAATGGTGCAGATGCACATAATATAGAAGGCTCGCCGTCATCTTCATCTCTCACAAATCCGTTTGGAGTTGAAAAGACAGGGCCATGGATGCAATCGGATATGATAATTGGGGAAGGGAGAAAAATAAAAATTATTATATTTCATTTAATGTTAATTCTATTTATCCAGACTCTGAATCAAACCAGAAGACAACATGAGGTTTTTGGGGAAATAAGAAATCAGTGGCTGTTACCTTCCAGAAAGTAAAATTGAATCACTATTCAGTTGATAACTAGGTGAATTTAATCTTTAAATGGAGAGAAGTAAACACTACTTTTCAATTGCATAATGCTGTAATCAAAGCATAATGGCTGTAGTCTGTTTTAAATAGTGCCAATGCTGGATCGGGAAGAGAGTCCCTACTTTGTTGGTGATTAGGAACAGCGCTGGGGTGCGCTGTATTGAGTTAAATCTGAAACAGTAGAGAAAAGAAAAACAACAACTGCGTTTAGGAGTGTCAAGCACCTTATAAAAGTTGAGGTTTAAAGGTAGATTCGGCGAAAGGACGTAGGTGTAGGGAGTATACCCCAGTGGGTCAATTTCCTCAACGTTAGTGCAACACAACTTTGTCCTGTGGCTACTGCACGGTACATTAACTATACGCTACTTTTCAGAAGTTTGGGGTCACTTTCCTTGTTTTTGAAAGAAAACGTTTGGGATCACTTTCCTTGTTTTTGTCCATTAAAATAACATCAAATTGATCAGTTATTGATGTCATACGCTGTAGACATTGTTAATGTTGTAAATGACCATTGTAGTTGGAAGCGGCTGATTCTTTATGGAATATCTACAGAGGCGTATAGAGGCCCATTATCAGCAACCATCACTCCTGTGTCCCAATGTCATGTTGTGTTTGCTAATCCAAGTTTATCATTTTAAAATGGTAATTGATCATTGGAAAGTCCTTTAGCAATTATGACTAGTTAGACTACAATCTGGAGCATCATCAAATGTGGGTTTGATTACAGGCTCAAAATAGCCAGAAACAAAGAACTTTCTTCTGGAACTTCTCAGTCTATTCTTGTTCTGAAAAATGAAGAATACCATGCAAGACATTTTCGAGAAACTGAAGATCTTGTACAACACTGTGTACTACTCCCTTTACAGAACAGCTCAAATGAGTTCTAACCAGAATAGAAAGAGGAGTGGGAGGCCCCGGTGCACAACTGAGCAAGAGGACAAATACATTAGTGTGTCTAGTTTGAGAAACAGACGCCTCACAGGTCCTCAACTGGCAGTGTCATTAAATAGTACCTGCAAAACACTTGTTTCAATGTCAACAGTGAAGAGGTAACTGGGATGCTGGCCTTCTAGGCTGGGTTGCAAAGAAAATGTCATATCTGAGACTGGCCAATAAAAAGGAAAGATAAAGACGTGGAAAAGAACACAGACACTGAAAAGAGGAAGATTGGGAAAAAGTGTTATGGACAAATCTACATTTGAGGGTTTTGGATCACAAAGAACATTTGTGAAACGCAAACTAAATGAAAAGATGTTGGAGGAGTGCTTGGTGCCATCTTTCAAGCATGGTGGAGGCAATGTGAGAAGTGCCCAACCAGCCAATCCAACTTGTAGGAGGTGTTTCAGGAAGCATGGAGTTAAATCTCTTCAGATTATCTCAACAAATTGACAACTAGAATGTGAAAGATCTGCAAGGCTGTAATTTCTGCAAATGGAGGATTCTTTGACGAGAACAACGTTTAAAGGACACATTTATTATTTCAATTAAAAATCATTAGTTCTGACTTCAATCAGATATCATCAATTACTATATTTTCTATTCAAACTCATTTCATTTATGTTTTCATGGAAACCAAGGACATTTCTAAGTGACCACAAACTTTTGAACGACTGTGTATCTGTGCACATTAATTAACACCTGCGGTTCAGCCTATAGCGACGTTTTATCGCTGTTAAGTTTCAGGCAGGTTTTGTTGATGTATTTTCCCTGTGTCTTCCTCCGTGGGCACAACAGCATCTCAAAGTAGTGACGCGTACTGCACACCTGGCACATGACACAGTACACTGGCATTCTAGGGAAAGTGAAGTTATGCTTCAGGAAAGTTAGCACCAGTTACTTAAAAGATGGTTGAAAACAGATATTTTGAAAAAAAGTGTTGATTAATTCAGTTAAATAAATTGTACCCTTGCCTGCCATTTTATTTGTTTGTAACTGTCATTGCCATAGTCTTCTTTGGTTTGTTAATTGTAAAAGTCCAGTGTGTTATACATCAAATGAATTGCATTACATAGAAACATACTTTATAGCACACATCATCTGAACACAACTTAGAGCTCCCCATTATTATAAGGTTTTGTTGGTTTACTTTTTTAGTGGTTAACGTGTGATGGAAGGGCTTTGAAGGTCATAGGTCAGGTTGAGTATCTAGTAACTTGGTACTACTAGCAATTGATGGCTGACCCCTGGTATGCTTTCAACAAATCCTAGTTTTGTACTGGAGTGCTTCAGTGTAGTGTTGATATGTTAACTTGAAAAAAATATTGTAGATTGATTTTAATTTGGAGACTTGTTCTTCCTGTTGAGAAAAGTAGTGATAAATAAATTAACACAAGTTATTTTAGTTTTCCGTATTAAGGACATTTTTACCCCAAAACAATATTTTTGTACTTTTTACATTAGTCACACATGATAATATAATCACCCAAAAAGTGTATGTCAGGAGTCAAGTTTCTAAGATAGAGCACTTTAAGAGAGAAAAGTCACATGGTGGTGTGTTTTTCATCCTATATCACACATAGGTTTGGGATTTGTATTATAAGTGGACCAATGAAAAAAATACTAAAAGATAGTTGATGGGTTAAAAATTATTTTAAGCTAAAAAATAAAATACCTCTTCTAGGAAAATGTACAGCTCTTGCGATACATCTTAATGCCTTATTGTACTTAACTGCATTTTAATTATTTTATTCTGAACTATTTTAAATCTTAGTCATGGATTCATTAAGAATATTAATGGGATGTATTTATATTTATATTTTTATATTTCTCAACAGTATGCATGTCTATGAACAGTTGTTAGAGGGAAGAATTGTTGATGCTTAATACGATCATGAATATTACATTATTATTTTGTAGAAGTAGAGATCATGTTATTATTTTGTAATTTTGACTATTAAAAGTAAAAGAAATAAACAGATGAGGTGACCTTATGATTAATTATTTCTGTGTGTACTCAAATTCCTATCAAAGTGAGAATTTAAGTGAAGAAATTTTGTTGTGAGGACGTTTTGGCCAGTCCTCCATAAAAAAATAGGGGTTAAGCATTAGGGGTTAAGAGTCAGTTTAAGATTTAGGTTTTTAGGCTTAGGGTAAAGATTAGGTTAGGGGTTAAGAACAAACATGTATTTTATAGTACAAAATGAAAATGATTAATTAGTTACGTTGAGTAGTGTCACTCCACAACGATAATAATGGAGAAAACTAAATACAGATAAAAAAGAAGGTGACCTACTACAAAATAGTTCTTAGACACTAAAAAGAAGCATTTTGGGGTCCTCTATTTACATACAATAAAATGTTATCAATTACACAATAAAATGATTTTATATGCAGACATATACCTGAACCCCAAAAAACTAAGCAGTAGATAAAAACACAATAAGGCACTGATATTGAAGGAACTGGATTTGGACCCGTTTTAGATTAATTCCAAATAGTCAATTAATTAATGTAACAAATACATTTAATATATAAAGAGAGTATCACAATTACATCAAAGATAAAGGTTCTCCGGAAATAGAAGATTTTTTCAAGAGAAAACTGGTTTATATCCCCTAACCAAAGGTGTGGGGGGTTGGTTTACTGACCTAAGGATAACAAAACTAGTCCTGAAAAATAGACCCTTTATACATTAGGGACACAATCCGATGTGTTCTGGGGCCATCTCATATGACAGAGTGGTGTTATCTCAAGAAGCATGCAAGCTAGCCATAACAAGCAAATCATTTGTCACTGCATTCAAACCTTACCGAAACATCTGTGAAGCGTTAACATTCCAATAATTGCCTACTAAGATAGAAATTAAGTACATAGGTATACATGTCTATAATAAATAGAAGAATCATTGAATATGTAAATAAACAGAGTGAAGAGGTAACTCTGGGATGCTGGCCTTCTAGGCTGGGTTGCAAAGAAAATGTCATATCTGAGACTGGCCAATAAAAAGGAAAGATAAAGACGTGGAAAAGAACACAGACACTGAAAAGAGGAAGATTGGGAAAAAGTGTTATGGACAAATCTACATTTGAGGGTTTTGGATCACAAAGAACATTTGTGAAACGCAAACCAAATGAAAAGATGTTGGAGGAGTGCTTGATGCCATCTTTCAAGCATGGTGGAGGCAATCTGAGAAGTGCCCATCCAGCCAATCCAACTTGTAGGAGGTGTTTCAGGAAGCATGGGGTTAAATCTCTTCAGATTATCTCAACAAATTGACAACTAGAATGTGAAAGATCTGCAAGGCTTTTATCTCAAGAAGCAAGCAAGCTAGCCATAACAAGCAAATCATTTGTCACTGCATTCAAACCTTACCAAAACATCTGTTAACCGTTAACATTCCAATAATTGCCTACTAAGATAGAAATTAAGTACATAGGTATACATTTCTATAATAAATAATGAAGAATGATTGAATGTGTAAATAAACATAGAATTTAAATTTTTCGGTTCCTTCAGGTTGTATAAAAGTCAGTATAACTTAAGAAAAAGGTGAGTGGCAGCAAGCAACTGGTAACGCTATTATAAAATAGTGAAATATGGAACGTGTGAAATGAGTAACCTTGACCCATGGGATTGTGTAACCATGATTGTCTTTGGCTACTATTCTTGTGTTGCTGGTAGCACACTCAGTAATCCCTCTACATAATAATCATGAGGAAATATCCAGTCCATATCATAGCATATCTCTATTGGAAATAGAATAGCATATGAACTTATCCTTATACATATTTAGTGTTTCTAATATAGTGTAGCGTCCTAGACAGAGAGAATGAGCCAGAGACACAGGTGCGGTTCCCAATTAATTTAATTACTAACTAAAACTGGGCTACTATCGGCTACTGCCTACACCAAACCAAATAAAGGAACGCCTACACACTTAAGAACAAGATTAAAAAAGATGCGAACATAGGATTGCTACTTCGCAGGTCACAGGTGCTTCCAAAAACCGCCAAGGGAGGGGACAATGTAAGCACTCACTACTGCAATTCACGCGCAATTAGAGCTATTTAACTTAAATGTAAAAATTAGTTGAAACTGTATGGAGGGAGAAAAAGTTGAAAAGTAAAGTTTTGAGTGAGGAACAGAAGCATTCAATCTGCAGTGGTCTCTTAATTTTAACCCTTCTGTTCCTCACTCAAAACCTTCCTTTTTGACTTTTTTGGAAAGGAAAGAAAAAGGTGCAGTAGTCTCTTAATTTGTTCCGGAGCTGTATTTTATTATTTCAAACTTAAAGGAAAGTTCAGCCAAAATTCATATTTTCGTAAAAGTCCACTTACCCTGAGTTGTTCCTGAAGGCACACAGAGTAATTTTTTGAAACAATTAATTATTCAGCTCTGTCAATGCAATGTACATTGTACGTGTGAAAATATTAATATGCATACTCAGAATGTTAGTGTGATCAATGTAGATCACACAAATTTGATGCCAAGTGGGACTGACAGCCAGTAGCCCCACTACAGCGTAATTTCATATTTCACACCTGATTGGCTTTCTGTCTGTCTGGCACCAACATTAGTCGGCAAGCTTGTTAGCTTCACAAACGCCAGATAACTTGAGATTTCATACTTGAGCACTGGTTTGAAACCCTTAATTTGGAGGAGAAACTTGAAGTAAAGCGACTTGGTGCCCATTTTGTCTCTCATAGTTGAAAATCTCATTTTGTCCCTCATAGTTGAACCTATGATGAAAATTACAGGCCTCTCTCATCTTTTTAAGTGGGAGAACATGCACAATTAGTGGCTGACTAAATACTTTTTTGCCCCACTGTACATGTTGTCTGACAATACAGTGACAGAGAGGTTTTTGGAGTTTGTGGAAGTCAAAGATAAAACTGGAATCGGCCTCTCTAATAGCATCAAGGGTGTGCTGGAACCACTGAAGCTGGGAGAAAAGCTGATCGCTCAGACTTATGATGGTGCGGCTGTAATGAGTGGAAACGTCCAAGGAGTACAGACGATAATGAAAGAGACATACCCACATGCCCAGCTTGTTCACTGCTATGCTCACCAGCTGAACCTGACCTTGCAGCAACTTTGTTCAGGTGTTTTTTGCAGATTTAACTGCTTTTGCCACCTTTTTCTCTCATGCTCCAAATAGTATTGTGGCACATGCTGAGGCAACACAGAGACGCATTCCAAGGCTACCCGATGTACGATGGAACTTTAAAAGTAGAACTGTCAATGCAGTTTGAGAAAACCGCGCTGTGCTGCTCCTGTGTATGGAGGACATACGCACACAACTAGGATGGGATGAGGCCACCATAAGTGAGACATACAGCCTGTCAAAAAACTCTAGGACCGAGCCTTTCTGCAGTTGCTGGAATTTCTTTTCTTCCTAATGCCAGAAGTTGATGTTTTATACAACACTCTGCAAAAACGGAGCATCGATGCATTTGTGCGCTCACCCGTTTCAAGGAATGTCCAGAATATGCGGAAGCAAGATGGCCCTGTCTCTGTTAAGATCCATCCATGAGAACAACCTAGAGGAGGCTTTTGCTGAGACCGTCACTCTGCTGAAAATGATCATAACACCTATGACGACATCCGAGTCAGAGAGGAACTTTTCCACCTTGAAGAGGGTAAAAACCTTCACTCGCAATACTATGGGACAGCCGCAACTCAACACATTGGCCATGTTCTCCATCGAAAATCAGCCGATTCTGCAGCTACATGACTTCATTCCCAAAGGCATCGAAAAAGTTTGCCCAGAGAAAGAACCACTCTTCATGTGAGCCCTCAGCCTTGGTGAGTGAAAGCATATTTTATCATCCTGCCTTTGTGGTGCTGGTCCGAGTATTGGTCATATTTTTGTGCTGGATCGATTGATATACAGTGAGCAGAACAAGTATTTGATACACTGCCGATTTTGCAGGTTTTCCCACTTATAAAGCATGTAAAAGTCGGTAATTTTTATCATAGGTACTCTTCAACTGTGAGTGATGGAATCTAAAACAAAAATCCAGCAAATCACATTGTATGATTTTTAAGTAATTAATTAGCATTTTATTGCATGACATAGGTATTTGATATTTCCCGAAAAGCAGAACTTAATATTTGGTACAGAAACCTTTGTTTGCAATTACAGAGATTATTATACGTTTCCTGTAGTTCTTGACTAGGTTTGCACACACTGCAGCAGGGATTTTGGCCCACTCC